>NC_135370.1:6745297-7061379 GCF_049243985.1 Paroedura picta | reverse complement strand
CTTTTTCTGTCTGTCTTTATGACCAGCTCTGTTCCCCATGGCTTGTGTTCACGCAGGTCCTATGATCCCTCGTCTAGCCCTTTTGAGCGGTCAAAATGGAACCCCTCTTGTTTTTACATTGTCACAAAAATGGGTTGGATTCAGCCCCCTCCTCTTGTTAACTGAGTACATCCAGTGAGGCGTATTCTGCCTTGTTTTCCTAGCACTGCAACTTGAATGAAAACTAAGAGCTCTGTCAGTTGAGCCACCTGCCCTAAAACAATTCTCTGTCCTAGGAGAAGCGGCCCCGCAGTAAGCTGCCCCGTGCCCTGAGAGGCCTGATGGGGGAAGCCAACATTAGGTTTGCCCGAGGAGAACATGAAGAGGCCATTCTGATGTGCATGGAAATCATAAGACAAGGTGTGTCTCCTTGTGTTGAGTGAGGTTTTGAGTTGGCAGTGACTGGGAAGACCAAAGGAAAACAATGACATGTGTGGGTGTGTATAAGAGTGTGCATATAAAATGCACATTACATTTAATAAAAACATATCACCTTAGTTTTTGTGCATGAGGTGACCACCAGGTCCTTGACCTTGGAAAGCCAACTGCATCTGCTTGTGTGCATGTGAGATGTCGAGTCACAACAGACTTGCGGTGACCCCAGCAAGGGGCAAATGATTAAGCAGGGGTGGTTTGCCACTGCCTGTCTCTGTAGCATCTTCCTTGGTAATCTCTCATCCAAGTGCTGACCCTGCTTAGCTTCTGAGATCTGAGAAGCAGAGGTGGTTGGCCATCGCCTTCTTCTGAAGGATCTTCCTTGGTGGTCTTCCATCCAAGAACCGACCCTCTTTAGCTTCTGAGATCTGAGAAGCAGAGGTGGTTTTCCACTGGTGTCCTCTACAGAGTCTTCCTTGGTGGTCCCCCATTCAAGTACTGACCCTGCTTAGCTTCCAAGGTTGGATAAGATTGGGTTATACCATGCTGCCTTCCTCTCCCCAGTTGATTCTGTTGACTGAGGATTTAAGGAGCCTCTTGGCTGTTTTGGGGCTTCCGAGGATGTGACTGAAGATAGGAAACCCAGCTGTACATGTACTATTAACTACCCACGTGGCCCTTTAACTCCTGTTTAAGTGGATTGTTGGTTTTATTAATGATCTGTTGGCTCACTTTGGCCAGAGCTTTGAGCCACTTGCGGTTACTGGGCAAAAGTATTGTTAGATAAGGAGGTGCTGGTGATTGGTGCTGCTAATTTTAATACAGCAGAACTGTTTGCAAGGACTCCTTTTAGCCCCATGCTCAAATGGAAGCATGGGTAGGTGCGGCTCATTGAAACATGAATACATTGGGGCTTTATTTTGTGTTGAGCAGCTCCGTTTGCATATGAGCCGTTCTCCACCCTCGCGATGATCTACGAAGACCAGGGCGATATGGAGAAATCTTTGCAGTTCGAACTGATCGCCGCTCACTTAAACCCCAGCGACACTGAGGAGTGGGTGCGTCTGGCGGAAATGTCCCTCGAGCAAGACAATATCAAGCAGGCCATTTTCTGCTACGCCAAAGGTAAACAAGCGGGTGGAGGTCATATTTGCTTGTCCGATGGCTGAGAAAGAACCTTTAGTAGCTTCGGTGCATGCTGACGAACGCCATTTTGATCCACTTCATGGGCTGTTTGCGAGTGGCTTTTGCCATTTTACACAGTAAAATCAAGCTGCAAAGGTGCCTTGAAGGTGGATGGCAAAGGTGTTGTTTCGTGCATGTGGACACACCTTGAATGCTTAAGAGCAGGATGGTTGGACGAGCAATCCCAAAAGCAGAGATTGCATAACCCAAAGGTGATCTGTGCATGCTTGAGAAAGTAATCAGCAAGTTGCTATAAAAGCTGATACCATATTTGGGTGCACCTCTGGGCACTTTGGCTGGGGTCACCTCTAATTGCTTAAACAGAATCTCCCTGCTGTAAGACACGCCATCTCATGGTCCCATTTGGACGTCACCCTAAAGGAACAGGCTTGTAGCCTGGAGATATTGTTGGATCACGCCCTCTTGCTGGATAAACAGGTGGAATTGGCTGCCAGGGATGTCTTTCACCAGCTTCAGCTGTTGAGCTAGCTGTGGTCCTTTCTGGGCAGGAAAGATTTTGCCACTGTGCTGCTTACCCCGGTTATATCTAGCTTCAGTTATTGAAGAGCGTTCTGTGTGAGACTGCCCTTGAAGACTGTCCAGAATCTACAGTTGGTGTAGAATGTTGTGGCCAGAATGTTGACTGGAGTAGATTGTAAGGATCGTTCTCACTCCAGTCTTGTTCTGTCTATGCTGGCGCCCAAATAGTTTCGGGGTCCAATTTTAGGTATTGACCTTGATAGCCCTATATGACTTAGAAAACAGAGCTTGGCCTATCGCTATCAAATTCCGGCTAAGGATCCATTTCCAAGTGGGGGGTTTAACTGTTAAAACAGTTAAAATATTTACATGAAGATCCCCATTGGACTCCCCGATCTGAATGGACAGCCAAGATCATGGAGAAAATTTCCCAGAGTGGCATTGATTTAGATTTTTTGCTTTCTTTAGGAGAGAGCTACTTCTTAAAAACAAACAAAGGCTTGAGTTTCAGCGTAAATTTCTGTTAATTCCACCAAATTGTTGGCTTCAGTATAAGGTCATGAAGACATCCCCGGGTCATCTAGTCCAACCTCCGCTTCAGTATAAGGTCTAGGTTAGTAGTTGCAAAGGGCTGGAGACATCCTCACGGTTATCTAGACCAATCCTGCCTCCAATATAATGTCTATAGTTGTTGCAAAGGGCTGAAGACATCCCCAGGGTCATCTAGTCCACCCCGGCTTCAGCATAAGGTCTAGGTTAGTAGTTGCAAAGGGCTGAAGACATTCCCAAGGTCATCTAGTCTTGGAATTCCACCAAATTTCTGCTTGAATTATTGTGACTCTTTAGTCCACCCCAAGCTCAGGAAAGCTTTCATGCAAGCAAGAACCAACCCCTCACCTTCAGTGATCTTATGTGCCCTATTCCAGAGAATACCTTATCTAGAAAGGCTATGCAGATGCAGAGCGAGTTGTCCCGACTCCCTGTCTCACATACTTTTGGATGGCCACCTTTACAATAATCTACGAGAACACCTTCTAGAAGCAAGTTCTGGTGGTTGTATGAACCCTTCATCAGACTGATGCTGTGAACTTGGCTGAGGTTTTTATGACCCTGTCTCTTTTATGACCTTGTCTCTCTCTGCAGCCCTGAAATACGATCCTACCAACGTGCGCTTCCTATGGGAGAGATCGAGCCTCTACGAGCAGCTGGGGGAGCACAAGGTGGCAATGGACGGCTATCGGCGCATTTTGAACCTCCTTACCCCTTTCGATGGGGACCGCTTTATGCATTTGGCCAGGGATATGGCAAAGTAAGCATCTAGGGCAGGGGTAGTCAACCTGTGGTCCTCCAGATGTCCATGGACTACAATTCCTATGAGCCCCTGCCAGCATTTGCATTTGCTGGCAGGGGCTCATAGGAATTGTAGTCCATGGACATCTGGAGGACCACAGGTTGACTACCCCTGGTCTAGGGGATTGTTCAACGTGCACCCCATTTTTTTTCAAAAAAGTTTTTTTTTTCCTGCTGTCAACTTTCCTTTGCATGCGAAGAACGGAGAGGAGGGGCTGTGGCTCAGGGGCAGAGCATCCGGTTGGTGCCCAGAAGACCCTGGGAGGTGTTGCCACTCTGAGCGAGCAATAGTAATTTTAGGGGACCAGTGGTGGGGAAGGGCCATGGCTCCATGGTAGAGCTTCTGCTAGGCTTGCAGAAGGTAAGCGTTGTGACAGACTTCTGCCTGAAACGCTGGAGAGCAGCTGTCACAATACTGACCTTCATCGGATGATGGTCTGATTCAGTTAGATAGCTTCATGCTTGAAATAACCCTTTGTCATTGCACCCTTGCTTAGGATGAGGAGTGCCCACGGCTACACGCTCCATTGAGGCAGAACATTCTGACGGGCACTAGAAGTAAAGAGGTGCTTGAGGTCGAGGGGCTAATCACAGAAAGGAGACTGCAGTGAAGACAGACCATGGGCAGAAGTCCTCAGCCTTTTTGACCCTGTGGGCGAGCACAGCCACAGAATGCTTGCTACAAAATGGCGGCCACAGGAGGCCGAGCCAGCCATAAAATGGCCGTTTCACTTTACTTCAGTCACACAGTGAAAATTCTTGTGCTGCGGTGGCAGCCAGTCAGGAGCCCTGCAGGACAAAGGCCCGTTTTGTTCTGCCTATGTTCTAAAACCACTTCACGGGTGTCAAGAAAGGGGTTGGTGGGTGCTGTGAACAGACTCCTGAAGTGTCGCATTTGGGAGCAGAGCAAAAGACGAAGTGTGTGAGGCAAAGGAGAGCATTCGTAGTCTGTGCAGACTGGATTTTGCAGAGGTAGAGTTCCAGGGGGAATTTAAAGGAAAGCTGGGTTTCAAGTAGAGGAGTGTTCCATCATCAGAAAAGGAAGCCAGTCACCTGAGAGGTTGATTCTGTGGAGGCTCAAGCGGGTGGCAGGTGACAGTGGATGAGCGATAGGGTTGTGAGTGTCCTGCATTGTGAGGGGGGTTGGACTAGATGACCCAGGAGGTCCCTTCCAACTGTATGATTCCGATTCTACCTCACATAAGATGCGTTGGCTGCGTCAGTCTGTAGAAACAGAAGCACATTTGAGTTCAGGTTTCGTGAGTCAAAGCTCACTCTGTCAGATACGAATGAAGACATGAGCCTTGACCAGGGAAAGCTTATAACAATAACAGCTGTCAAGTTTCAGCCAACTTACGCCTGCCGCAGGACGAGGGGGGTTTCGAGATGAGCAGAGGCGCCTACCATTGCCTGACTCTGCATAGCCACCCTGGACGTCCTTAGTGGTCTCCCATCCAAGTACTAACCAGGCTGGACCCTGCTTAGCTTCCCCGTTGTGATAAACTCAAGTTTGGCCAGGCTATTAGAAAACGTTGCTACTGGATTCAGATTTCACTCTGTTGCTCCTTTGGAAACTGTACTTCCCGCCTCCCTTGTATGATGTCATCCTTTTCTGGCCCCTCTTATCTCCGTTCCCTGATCCTTGCGTCTCAGTTCCTTTGGACAAGACGTCTAAGGCCTCAACCCTTAAGATCTCCAATTTTTGAGGTGTTTTTTCCCCCCTCTCAGGGAAAGGATGTGACATGTATAAATCAAGAGGATTTCATTTACCTATATTTATGAACTCATGTCCACGTTCTGTTTGATTTAGGAGTTACTATGAGGTCAATGATATTGCTGCCGCGATAGAGATCATGGAGGAAGCCTTCAGCAAGCACCAGAACCTTGTGTCTGTGGAGGATGTTAATATAGCTGCCGAACTGTATATTTCTAACAAGCAGTATGACAAAGCTTTGGCGGTAAGCACACAACTCTGATGCCCTACAAAGCCTAGCCCTTAGAAGGATGGTCCGAGGACAAATTCAGTTTTTATTTTGTGATATATGTGGTATAATGGTAGACGACAGGAAGGCCTGGAGGATCATTGTCCATGGGGTTGTGATGGGTCGGACATGACTTCACACCTAACAACAACAACAAATGGTATAATAACATATCAGTTGTAGCTTATTCTGCGGATTCTAAATCCATAGATTGGGGCCATTCTGACAAACAGAATTGTTCTGCAAACTTGTAGGACCCCTTAGATTGGCAAAGAAATCTGAACTTGGTTAAAAATGACACTGGGTTGGCCATGGTCAGGTATGGGGGAAGTGGGGAAAGGGATCCTCAGCCGGTATCCTGAATCCTGGCCTTTCCATTATACCAACAATATGTAAATACAGCTTGTGTGTCCTGATAAAGCCTACTTAATACAGAAATTTCACCACACAGGCATCTTAGGAAAAGTTGCGGGCATCTCAATGCTTTGGATTTAGGTGGTCTTTCTAAGAGCCAGATCAGCCTTTGAAAGGATCATGGGTTCTCTTTTTAACTGTCTCACCTCTGGATATGTTTTGTGCTTTCCTGATCAGGATATCTTTTCAAACATCAGTGTCCCATATTAATTCTGATACGGTCCTCTGGGAGGGCTGTACCACATATCCCCGTGAATATTTGAATGGCCTCCTAGGGGTTTTTCTCCTTTATTGTCTTCTCACAGTAGCCTAATGCAGCTCTCTTGTGTCTGTTTTTAGGTTATTACAGACTTTTCAGGGATTGTGCTCGAGAAGACTGAGAGAGAAAGGGAATCATCTGTGGAGAATACAGGTACTCTGAAAACAGCAAAAACTCTGAATTGTCTTGAGGTTCTTTCAAGAGAGGACATAAGCTTTCCTTGGCATGGTATCTGTGCACATTTTCCTGTTAAGGATGGAAGAGACATGGTAACTCTCTTATTTGTTACTGTGTGATGTGTGATGAAGAGATCAGTCAAATTGCTTGAAATGCAATGTGGTTTGTGGCTCCTATAATAATAGATGGTGACCCCCCCATCCCCACAAAATTGTGCTTCTGAAGGTCAGCAGGCATCCCTCAGGAACAGTATGGGAGGGGGGGCTCTGCAGTGTGTGGGGGGGACCCGGGGAAAATTGTTGATGTAATTTAAATATACAAGAGTACCAGCACCAGGCTGCTTGCAAGAAGACAAATTGGTTCTTATATGCTGCTTTTTCTCTACCAGAAGGAGTCTCAAAGCGGCTTACAGTCACTTTCCCTTTCCTCTCCCCACAACAGACACCCTGTGAGGGAGGTGAGGCTGAGAGAGCCCTGAGATTACTGAAGAAGAAGAAGAGTTGGTTCTTCTATGCTGCTTTTCTCTACCCAAAGGAGTCTCAAAGCGGCTTACATTTGCCTTCCCTTTCCTCTCCCCAAAACAGACACCTGGTGAGGGAGGAGAGGCTGAGAGACCCCTGATATCACTGCTCGGTCAGAACAGCTTTATCAGTGCTGTGATGAGCCCAAGGTCACCCAGCTGGCTGCAGGTGGGCGAGGAGCAGCAAATCAAACCCTGCTTGCCAGATTACAAGTCTGCACTCCTAACCACTACACCAAGCTGGCTCTAAAATAGTTTTATGTAGAAGACTCTGTATAGAAAAGGGCAAAAGAGGTTCCTGTCTCATTGTTCTGTTCTTTCATTCTCTCTGTTCAGTCTGGAGGTAAGCAAGGGGGGAAGGGTGCTCAACAGAGCTGGAAACCTCTAAAGAGCCAAACAGAACATAGGAGGAGGAGACGGTTTGAAAACTATCAGGATGTTCCTAATACGTGCTGAATACACATCTCCTCATATGCTTTTGAATCGGACACAGTGCCTATCTTGCCTGTTCCAGCAAAAATCACCCTCCTTTCACCTGCAAACGGAAAAGCTGTTTTGGCAGCTTCTGCCTCCCATCGTTTTGTAGAATTCTGTGTGAAGTTACGGAATAGGCTTGGCAGTGAATCATTTCCTATTGCTCCAGGAGTTCCAGAGCCTTCTTTAGGAGAGCGGGCTGGTGATTCCAGCCACTTCTTTTAAAATTTACTTCCAGTGGTTTTGTGCTGGCAGAATCGTAGAATGAGTGGTAATAGTGGTTCAGCACGTTCGGTTTCCTGGCGTCTGTGGTTCTTGTACCCTGGTCTTCTCTTAGAATTGTGTGTCTGTTTTGCATGTCTTGTTGCTAATAAAGGCTCCATGGCTGGAGCAAAGCAGCGAAACCAGAGCAATCCTATGAAGTTGTTGCAGATTCACAAGAGCATTCGTTTTCAGAATCTCTCTCTCTCTCTCTTTCACTCTCACTCCAAAATGCACACTCCAGTGGAAATGGAAGAGGGACAAGAAGCGACCAGCGACCCTCAAGATTGCGCACAGGAAACCACATCTGCCTGTGAGCGAATTCCTCTATTGAAAGCTCATTTAAATGAAAAGTCCAAAAGAGCGGTACTGTAAGACAGGGATCCTCAACATTTGCTGGCAGGGGCTCATGGGAATTGTAGTCCATGAACATCTGGAGGACCACAGGTTGAGGATCCCTGCTGTAAGAAATCGTACTGTAAATTCCTGGGGGGGAAAGTTTTAATGAGCCCACCCCCAGCTGTAGAAAGGACCTGTGGATCTGGGCCAGTCCAAAATCCCAGTCTGTGGCCAACACCCCCTTTCTCCGTACTGTCTTATTTATTTATTTCTTGAGTCTCTATATCACCCTTCTCAGGGGGTCAGGGTGGTTCGCATCGTAGACACAGGCACTAAATAAAAAATTATCAACAAATGTAATGCAATTAAATTTTGAATTATTAACAACAGCATGTGGATTCTATATCCAAGAGGGGAGCAGATAAAGTGCTCTGGCAGGATTTTCCATAATTGCGTGTGGTTATCAGATGTATCTCTCTGCGCGCACCCCACCATGGAAGCTCACTGTGGGCTGGTCACATGCTCTCCACTTAACCTACCTCGCAGGGTGGTTGTTAGAGGATAAAAGAGAGAGGGGGGGAAACAATAGTGTAAGCTGTTAGCTGCACATCCCTGAAGTCCCCTGCAGGACATTCTTCATATGCTGTTGAAGATTTTGCCTGTTCCAACCATTTGATACCTGGTTTAGACCAGCCTTTCTCAACTTTTTTACCATTGAGAAAACCTTGAAGCTTTCTTCAGGCTTTGAGAAGTCCCAGAAATGGTGCAACTGTGAGAATATGGTTGGGAACATACTCACCCGGGGCCCCTCCCCTTCCCATGCCCTCCAGGCCAATCACTGACCATTTTGGGAGGGGGGCAGGTCAACATGACCCAATCAGGTCAGATCACCTGATAAAAGTTTAACAAATTTTAAAACGATATCAAAAATTAATTAATTGCCACTCGTTTGGGAAACCCTTCCAGGGCCATTAAGAAACCCCAAGGTTTTAGAAAAGCCTGGTTTGAGAAAGCCTGAACTAGACGCGAGAGAATACGGGAGATATGGAGCTGTAAAAGAGAAGACTTCTGTTATAACAATTTAGAAATTTAAATTTTTAAAAAACTCAAAAAAGGCATGTAGTTCCTGCACTGTGCAGGGGGTTGTCCCTAGAGATCCCTTCCAACTTTATGATTCTATGTAGGTAGAACTCAGAGGGAGCAGTCAGCAAAGACCCCTAGACATAGTTAGGGGGGAAATAGTTCTAATGTCTAGATTCAAATCGAGCAACATTTTGACAGCATGAGCTTTTGGGCTTCAGAGCTCCCTTCGTCAGGCACAAGTAGAAGGGGAGATCCTTCTTTGACAAAGGGAGTTTTGTCTCTTGGAAGCTCAAACTGTGAAGATCTGGTTGGTCTCAGAGGTGCTACTGGACTCGAATCTGGTTCTTCTGCTGCGGACTGCCCTCTGGAACAAGATTGTGGCACTGCTGACATTTCCTCCCGTTGTCCTTCTAGCTTCAGAAAAGGTCACTTGCTCCATCCCAGAGGGCGTCCCCATAGACATCACGGTGAAGCTCATGGTTTGCTTGGTGCACTTGAACATCTTGGAGCCGCTCAATGTAAGTATGGAACCAGACGAAGGAGGGCCTGGAGGCAGCTTTCCAGGGGGATCCCCTGGTATTCCAAAGAGGTGACAAGATCCTGGCGTCCCCAGAGGGCTTTTGAAATCCTCCTCGGCTTTAACTATTTGTCATGCGATGCCAAGAGGCTGCTGTTTAAACCGAAGAGCCCTGCTGGATCAGACCAGTGAGGGTCCATCTAGTCCAGCATCCTGCCTCTCACAGACCGTTTATGCACTGGGAACTTCACTGCCCCAGCTCCCATGCAGGTGCACTAATCGGGGGCAGATGAAGTGCACCAGGCCAAAAGCTCCTCTGTGTGGTTGCAGGAAGAGGTGGGCCAACCTGCCACGACTAAAACTCCAGCCTGCAGCCCAGCATGAAACCTCCAGTGCATAAACGGTCACACAGTGGCCAACCAGTGCCTCTGGAGGGTCAACAACAGGGCAGAGAGACCAAGGCCATACTAAGATTCTCAGAAAAGCCCAGCTGGATCAGACCAGTGAAGGTCCAACCAGTGCCTCTGGAGGACCAACAACGGGTTGGAGGCCGAGGTCTTCTTCTGAGAAGAACATCAGACCCAATAGTCTAGTCCTGCATCCTGTCTCACACAGGGGCCATCCGGTTCCTCCAGAGGGCCAACTAAAGGGCAATACAGGCTGAGGCCTTCCCCCTGGTGTTTCTCCCTGGCTATGGACTCAAAGATTTAGTGCCTTTGAATGTGGAGGTTCCTCTCCGTCCCCACAGCTAAGACCCACTGATAGGCCTCTCTTCCATGAATCTACCTAATCTTTTAAAGCCACCTATGCCTGGTTTCAACTGGGGGGTGACATTCGGCAGCAGAAAGTTGGGATATGTTCTTTGTTTCTCCTTTCGATCAATTAGGACCCTGTATTTGCAGGTTTACCTGTCAAAAGTTTTGCAGACAACTCTTCATCTATAGCTTGTCTTCTCACTAAGACTCAGCCGATTACAAATATGATAGAACAAGTCAGTCAGCTGATCACAAACCCTGATAACCCCCTTTGAATAAGAACAGAAATTCTTGCATTTAACAGCAATGATTCCTAGTGAGACAAAGCTATTAAGTCAGTCAGCAAACAGAATACAAGCTAGGGGATGGCCAAACTGCAGCTCTCTAGATGTATGTGCACTACACTTCCCATGAGCCCCTTCCAGCAGGGCCTCATGGGAATTGTAGTCCACTGACATCTGGAGAGCCGCAGTTTGGCCACTCCTGAGCTAGGATAATGTAGTCTGCTGATCTAAAATGTATCTGAACTTTCGGTATTTGGCTTTTTGTAATGTGAACAAGGTAAAGGATTTAACATTTTTATTTTTCTCTGGCCAGCATCTGCTAACAACTCTAGTGGAACAAAACCCTGAGGATATGGGGGATCTGTACCTGGACGTGGCAGAGGCCTTCCTGGATGTTGGGGAATACAATTCTGCGCTTCCCCTCTTGAGTTCCCTGGTGTGCTCGGAAAGATATAACCTAGCTGTTGTCTGGCTCCGCCACGCAGGTGATTGCCGTTCCTCCGGTTAGCAGGCCCTGCTGACCCACCCTGACCCACCCTTTGGTCACTGAAGAGGCTGTAGTCATGGTGCCGTGCCAAGGGGCTCTCTGGGGTGGGGGGTGGGGATACACAGAGAGCTGTGTGGTTTGTCCATTGTGAGGAGGGCTGTATTTCAGAGCATCTGTTCGGGCTGATTTTGTATTTAATTTTTAAAAATCAGAGATGTACCGGCTACAGAGGGATATTGGCATGAAAGACAGCGTGGTGGAGTGCTTAAAGAGTGGGGGCCTCTAATCTGGAGAACCGGGTTTGATTCCCCGCTCCTCCTCCACATGCAGCCAGCTGGGTGACCTTGGGACAGTCAAAGTCAAAGCCCCTTTATTGGCATAACCATAACAAAGGATTTGTGTTAAAAGAGAAGGTATTTCCATTCCCAATTCATTTGAAGAAAATCCTATGGAAGAATTTTGCCAGCCACAGTTCTCTTAGGGCTGTCCTTGCAGAGCTGGTTGGCTTGAGCTGCCTCTGCCCCACCTGCCTCCCAGGGTGTCTGTTGTGAGGGGAGGAAGGGAAAGGTGCTCGTAAGGCACTTTGGGACTGCTTTGGGGAGTGAAAATCTTTTCTTCTCCTGAAACAGAAGGCAGGCTTTGGCACAGCTACCTGGTACTGAAAGGGCCTCTTGTGGCGCAGGGTGGTAAGGCAGCAGACACGCAGTCTGAAAGCTCTGCCCATGAGGCTGGGAGTTCGATCCCAGCAGCCGGCTCAAGGTCGACTCAGACTTCCATCCTTCCGAGGTCGGTAAAATGAGTACCCAGATTGCTGGGGGGTAAATGGTAATGACTGGGGAAGGCCCTGGCAAACCACCCCGTATTGAGTCTGCCATGAAAACGCTGGAGGGCGTCACCCCAAGGGTCAGACATGACCCGGTGCTTGCACAGGGGATACCTTTACCTTTACCTTTATACATATTTCATATGTAGTAAGAACTGGTGTGTGTTAAAACCAGAGCTTTGAAGAAGGCCCTATAAGGGCCAAAATGCATCAGTCTAGTGGTCCGTGTAGTGCATAGCATACTGGTTTGCAACACCCTATGGGCTGTATAAGAGCCTCTTGTGGCGCAGAGTGGTAAGGCAGCAGAAACGCAGTCTGAAAGCTGTGCCCATGAGGCTGGGAGTTCGATCCCAGCAGCCGGCTCAAGGTTGACTCAGCCTTCCATCCTTCCGAGGTCGGTAAAATGAGTACCCAGCTTGCTGGGGGGTAAACGGTCATGACTGGGGAAGGCACTGGCAAACCACCCCGTATTGAGTCTGCCATGAAAACGCTAGAGGGCGTCACCCCAAGGGTCAGACATGACCCGGTGCTTGCACAGGGGATACCTTTACCTTTACCTGGTACTGAAGGACACTGTCCATAGCCCTGAACGTTTAGGGACTGTTTTGGAACCTTTACGAAGGACACAACACTGCATCAAATGTAATAGTGACCTTGATCAGCATAACCTTTCTCCCTTAACAGTTACACTATCAGGTCATATTTAAGTACTATATGTTAGTACAGGGAGTGAGTCACCCTCACATCTGCAGGAAAAATCAGCCTGAATGTAATACGAGGAAAGCGGATTCCATTGAGTCGTGGCATTGGAGGAGAGTTTTAGGGATGCCGTATGCTGCCGAAAAGAAAAAGGAGGAGGTTTCTGGGTCAGATTGTCCCTAGAAGCTAAAATGTCTCAGCTGAATCTCTTGTAGTTTAGGGACATCGTGAGAAGATGAGAATCCCTGGAAAAGACAGTCATGCTAGGAACAGCGGAAGGCAGCAGGAAAAGAGAACCAACAGGAAATAAGTGTAAAGTTCTGCATCTGGGTCAGAAAAATGCAAAGCATGCCTACTGGATGGGGGATACGCTTCTAGGTAACACTGTGTGTGAACGAGACCTTGGGGTACTTGTGGATTGTAAACTAAACATGAGCAGGCAGTGTGATGCAGCGGTAAAAAAGGCAAATGCCATTTTGGGCTGTATCAGCAGGGACATCACATCAAAATCACAAGATGTCATAGTCCCATTGTATACGGCACTGGTCAGACCACACCTGGAGTGCTGTGTGCAGTTCTGGAGGCCTCACTTCAAGAAGGGCGTGGATATAATTGAAAGGGTACAGAGGAGAGTGACGAGGATGATCTGGGGCCAAGGGACCAAGCCCTATGAAGATAGGTTGAGGGACTTGGGAATGTTCAGCCTGGAGAAAAGGAGGTTGAGAGGGGACATGATAGCTCTCTTTAAGTATTTGAAAGGTTGTCACTTGGAGGAGGGCAGGGTTTAAACTACAAGTACAATGATATAGGCGAGATATCAGGAAAAGAATTTTCACAGTCAGAGTGGTTCAGCAGTGGAATAGGCTGCCTAAGGAGGTGGTGAGCTCCCCCTCACTGGCAGTCTTCAAGCAAAGGTTGGATACACACTTTTCTTGGATGCTTTAGGATGCTTAGGGCTGATCCTGCGTAGAGCAGGGGGTTGGACTAGATGGCCTGTATGGCCCCTTCCAACTCTATGATTCTATGAGACGGATGGGGTCAGTCAATGAAGCCACGAGAGCCCTCCCAATTGTGAGAGCAGAACAAGGCTGCTGACGATAGGGTCCTTTGGAGGTCATCCATCCCTCGGGTCTTCCGTTTCAGTTTAGTACGATTCCTGAACACCAGCCATAACAACGATACACAGCACATTGAATGCGTACAGACAGTCTGCACAGAAAATACACATTTAATGGTAAGAAGAAAACTATTACATATACTAACATTAGACCATGTTCTTCCACCTAATTAAACATTTGGTGCTTTCTGGGGAAAGAATCGCTCATATTCATGTTTCGTATCAAGCTCATTCAGTTTAATACTGAAAGAAGGGAAAGCAACGTTCCCCTGAGAATCTCAAGTGACATCCCCTGAAGAAGTTTGACACATTGAAGTTTCACAAATATGAAAGATTCTTTCCATCCAAGCACCCGTTCTTTCTTTTTTCTTCGTTGGACTTGGTAGGACCATGTCCTTCTATCAGTGGCCTGATTAAATGTGCACAGAGTCTTGCTACCTTAACAGTAGTTGAAGTGAAACTGTCAGCAAGAAGAAGAGAGGTACAAAAATAATTTGATCCTCCTGGATATTTAGGGCTGCTGTAGGTCGGGCGTGACTCGGTGGCGCAAAGCTTGGAGAAGGTCTGGTCCTGACTTTGCCTGCCTTTCTTCTCAGAGTGCTTGAAGGCCTTGGGCTACATCGAGCGGGCAGCCGAGAGCTACGCCAAGGTGGTCGACCTGGCCCCCCTGCACCTGGACGCCAGGATTTCCCTTTCAACTCTCCAACAGCAGCTGGGCCGGCCGGAGAAAGCCCTAGAAGCGCTCGAGCCCATGTACGACCCGGACACGCTGGCGCAGGATGCCAATGCGGCACAGCAGGTGAGCCGTGACTCTGTCACCATGTGAGTCTCTTTGTTAATTGTGGTGTTTTGCTGACCGGGCCCCGTGTGTCTGGTGACCTCACTTGCTGCCTGGCTCTGAAGCGCAAGGAGGTACCATAGGGCCTTGCCCCAGTTGGCTTCCTTAACGCGATGAACCATTTGTGCTTGAACAGTTCTGCGGGCCTGCAAAAGGGAGCTCCTCCGCCAGGCATTTGGTTAAGGTCGATCCGAACCACCTCTTCCCACTGGCCCCCAAGCCTCCCTCTGACAATCATTACAGATCTGCCCAAACCACTGGGCCTCAGGACGAGTTAATCAATGTTCCTAGTATTCTACAGCAGTGGTCCACAACCCCCGGTCCGGGGACCAGGACCGTTCCGTGGATCAGTAGGAACTGGTCCGCGGCTCCTTCTCGTCCTCCTCCCTGCTGCTGCCTCGGGGTCTGTCCTGCCACTCTGCCGTTGGCTCACCTTTGGTGCTCTTCGGGGGCCGCCATGACTGGGGCTCTCCCTCGGCGTAGCACTGCACAGCTGCTGCTGGCAACACCCCCCAGCGGGCGGCGGGAAGTCAGGGGCGCCAGCAGGACAGCAAGCGGAGCAGGGGCTCAGGCGGCAGCAGCAACGTCCCTTGGCAAAAGAGTACCCCCACCCCCCGGGCCTCAGTATAATTGTCAAGCGTTGACCAGTCCCCAGTGATAAAAAGGTTGGGGGCCATTGTTCTACAATGTTTATTACTATCACTATCTTGTTGTCATTGTTATTACCACATCGCTATAAATTGTGGCTTTCCCATTTCATGTAGAACGCCCTGAGCCTTCGGGGAGGGTGGTATATAAATAAAATAAATCAATAAATTGAGGGTAGCTATTGGAATGGTGGGTTGAGCATTTTCCCCTTTGCTGCTGCGAGGGATTTGCTATCAGGGAGCAGGGAATGGCTTGGAAAGATTTCCCTTGGCCTAGGGACTGTGAACAGGATCACCCCATGGAGACTGATGTCCCTGCCCAACTGGAGGAACTCTGTGGTCCTTGACACGCTCTCCCTCAGTTTCAGCAGGAAGAAGAGTTGCTTTTTCTCCCCCGCTTTTCACAGCCCGAAGGAGATCCAAAGCGGCTTACGATCACCTCCCTTCTTCTCCCCTGCTCTGTGAGAACAGAACGAATGGGTTTGTGACTAGTCCAAGGTCACCCAGCTGGCTGCATGTGGGGGAGCGGGGAATCAAACCCGGCTCGCCATGATTAGAAGCCGCCACTCTTACCATTGCCCCTAGCTGGGTGGTTCTGTGGTAGAACAGTACGGACTCCAGCAGCACCTTCAAGACTGACAAGAGTTCCAGGGGGATGAACTTTTGAGAGGCTAAGTAGAATCAGGGAATCATTGAGCTGAAAAAGATCAGACGGGCTGTCCAGTGCGACTCCCTGCTCAGCTCAGGAAATGCCTCAAAGATCTTGGACAAGTGTTCAGCTGTTCCTCAGAGACTGCTGGTGGGGTGGGGGGAGGGGGGGAGAACATAAGAGAAGCCATGTTGGATCAGGTCAACAACCTGTCCAGTCAAGCACTCGGTGGCCAAAATCTAGATGCCATCAGGAGGTCTACCAGTAGGGGCATCACTCCAGACAACCCTCCCACTGCCTCCCCCTCTAAGCACCAAGAGCATCACTGCCCCAGACATAAGAATGAAAGAGAAGCCATGTTGGATCAGGCTAGTAGCCCATCTAGTCCAACACATTGTCTCACATGGTGGCCAAAACACAGGTGTCCTCAGGAAGTCCCCCAGTAGGGCCAGAATTCCCAAGGCCATCACCTATTGCCCAGTTCACCAGCAACCCTGGGCAGCAGCCAGTTCCACTGCTGAACAACTCTTAGCGTGAAATTTTCCTAATATGCATCCAGCATCTCTTTGCCCATAAGAGCCTGTGCGGTGTTAGAGTGGCAGCTTCTCATCTGGCAAGGCAGCAAGCTCCCCCACATGCAGCCAGTCCAGTGGCCTTGAGCTTGTCACAGCACTGATAGAGCTGTTCTGACTGAGCAGGAATATCAGAGCTCTCTCAGCCCCACCTACCTCACAGGGGGTCTGTTGTGGGGAGAGGAAAGGGAGAGTGATTGTAAGCCGCTTTGAGACTCCTTTGGGTAGAGAAAAGCAGGATATAAGAACCAACTCTTCTTCTAACATAAAGCCATTCTTTTGAGTCCTTTCCTCGGCCAGTAGGAACAGCTCCCTGCCCTCGATCTTGCTGGTTGCTATCTTCTGCACTCACCCCATTCTGCCCACATCATTTCTCAAGTGAGGTCTCCAGAACTGCATACGGTGCTTCAGTTACAACCTGACCAATGCAGAGCATAGCATCTTGTGATCTGGACGTTATGCGTCAGTTGATATACCGAAAGACCACCTTAGCCTGTTTTTTTGCAGCTGCATCACACTGACTGTTTGTATTTAGTTTACCATGTACCTGTAAGATCTTGTTCGCACACACTGCTACCTAGAAGCATGGATGCTTGTCATTTTTCTTATGCAAATGATGGCTTTTGTGAATGTTTTTGTCTTTCCTTAACTATCAGGAATTGAAACTGCTTCTCCATCGTTCGACACTGTTGCATTCTCAGGGCAACATGTATGGCTATGTGGATTCTCTGCTCACCATGCTGGCCATGCTCTTGAAGGTAGGCCAAACCCTTGCATTTCCTCTCTGCAATGTGGTACCCTTTCGTTCTAACCCTCGTTTGTCAAGCGCTAACAAAACTCACAAAACTTCTGTGAAAAGAAAGCTTTAATTGGAAGTAGTTCTAGTCACTATAACGTTAGAAGTCAAATCTGTTTGATACAAGAACAGCAGGCACTTATCAATACTTTTCTCCCGCCCCAAACTTGAGCGTTCCCAAGGGAGGGGGGAGGCCCCTCTCCCAGATGCCATCCCAGGCTTCCTGCCAGAGGTGTTGAAGTTAGCGCGGCCTTGGTCAAGCCGGCGCCACAGGCTAGCTGATACAGGAACCGCAGGGTCCTTGCAACAATGTTTCACAGTAAGGGGGGGAATATGCAGTGTGAAAAGGCAGGGATCAAAGCAGGGAAAAGGGGACAACTACAAGGGGTTTTGCTTACATGGGAACTTAGTGAATACATGGGTTACAAAGGACAAAGCATATTTGCAATAATCAAGATGGAGTCAGACAGGTTCACTGAACAGAAATCATGGCAGAGAACAGGGACTGATCCTGACAGCTCAGCACCTAGTGTCCCATTGTGCCCATGCGGCCAGTGGCAAAACTTTAAAAGTGGTGCTCCCGATTCACAAACCAAAAAGGCCGCAACAATTCTGTCCACTTATAGGTTCTGGCCACTTCCACCCACGCTAAATAGAGCACTTCCAATGTACCCTCCGTGCATTTTGCAGCTGGATTGTACTGTGCAAAAGGACAGCCAAAGTGGATTCAACCTGCATCATTTAACAGAGGGGTAGTCAACCTGTGGTCCTCCAGATGTCCATGGACTACAATTCCCATGAGCCCCTGCCAGCATTCGCTGGCAGGGGCTCATGGGAATTGTAGTCCATGGACATCTGGAGGACCACAGGTTGACTACCCCTGATTTAACGTGTGTAAAAACGCCCTGGCAAATAGATGGGGAAGATGGGGAAGAAATGGAGATAGTGACAGATTTTATTTTCCTGGGCTCCAAGACTCACTGCAGATGGGGACTGCAGCAAAGAAATTAAAAGACGCTTGCTCCTGGGGAGGAAAGCTATGGCAAATCTAGACAGCATCCTAAAAAGCAGAGACATCACCCTGCCAACAAAAGTGCGTTTAGTCAAGGCTATGGTATTCCCAGTTGCAATGTATGGCTGCGAAAGTTGGACCATAAGGAAGGCCGAGTGTCAAAGAATTGAGGCTTTTGAACTCTGGTGCTGGAGAAGACTCTTGCGAGTCCCTTGGACTGCAAGGCGAACAAACCGGTCAGTCCTAGAGGAGATCAACCCTGACTGCTCTTTAGAAGGCCAGATCCTGAAGATGAAACTCAAATACTTTGGCCACCTCATGAGAAGGAAGGACTCCCTGGAGAAGAGCCTAATGCTGGGAGCGATCGAGGGCAAAAGAAGAAGGGGACGACAGAGAATGAGGTGGCTGGATGGAGTCACTGAAGCAGTCGGTGGGAGCTTAAATGGACTCCGGGGAATGGGAGAGGACAGGAAGGCCTGGAGGATCATTGTCCATGGGGTCGCGATGGGTCGGACACGACTTCGCACATAACAACAACAAAAACGCCCTCTCTGAGGTTAAGACAGTATTACGGGACTGATCCTTTAGCGTGCCGGAGGCCTTCAGGGAGCAGAAGCTGTTTTGGCAGCATGACTTTGCTTGTTTCCTGCAGAAAACTGGAACTTTGGGGGGAGCCGTGCGGAAGCTGATATAAGTGCTCCGTTGCTACTGTTCTTTAGTCTTGACAACCATATTGATTAGGTCTACTCTCCTTCCAATAATGCAATCTTTGCACCGAGTCTGTTATTGTGGCAATCGGTAGAAATCCCACAGAATCAAGGACACCAAGCCCTGCCCGCATCACCCCCAGCTGTCCACCAGTAACACTTAGCAAGACCATGGGGAACCGATACCAGGTCAGGGGCTCATGGAGTAAATTTTCGTTTTAGGGAGGGGCTCACTCAGTGTGAGGTTACTGTGGCAATCGGTAGAAGGCTCACAGACCACAGAGTGGCCGTCGGCTTTACCCTCGCTGTGTAAGAAAGAGACAGACACTGATCTGCTTATTTATATTTTTGAGGACTACGAATGAGTAACGGATAAGTAACTTGATATATATTCATCATAGATAGAACTTGAAGCCAATATTTCTCTCTCTCTCTCCTTCTCTTTGTTCTTCTTTATTTCTCTTTTTTATTATAAGTTCTGTTTAGCTTTTTAATGTTTAATATTTACATTTTAAAAATTGTATATATAATAATACAATATGTATATATGTACATATAAAAGGAGATGAGACCTTGTTCCTCCCTTCCAGCCCTCCCTCTCCTAGTCTGCCTCAGTGCCCAGACTTGGCCTGGCTGCCAGGTGGCCCTCTAGCCTCTGCTTAAAAATCTCCAGAGAGGGAGAGCCTGCCTCCCTTAAGGAAGCCCTCCCTGCAAATGCATTTCAGCCATGCTGGCTTTCTTACTGCTTTTCAGGTGGCGATGAACCGAGCTCAGGTGTGTTTAATATCCAGCTCCAAGTCCGGAGAGAGGCATCTCTATCTCATTAAAGTATCGAGGGATAAAATCTCAGACAACGATGATCAGGAAACCACCAACTGTGATGCTAAAGGTATGGTGGGTGGGTGTATGTATGGGCATTTGTTGCACACTGTTTGTTTACACTGAAAAAGCACAGGGTTCACCGTTCTTGAGAAAGCAAATCCCCTCTTGTTTGCTTCCTGCTTTGAGTAGGGTTATTTGAGGCTGAAGATCCTCTGTTTTTAATTTATTAGATTATCCCAAGAAGCCCCCCAAAAACATTCCATCCTTGTGTCAGGGCTTGATTCGAGGCTGCTACTCGTCTCTCTCTGGCTTTTGTTTAGGACCTTTAGAAGAGCCATATTGGATCAGACTAGAGAGGATCCATCTAGTCCAGCCTCCTGTCTCACACAGTGGCCAACCAGTTCCTCTGAATGGTCAACAACAGGGCAGAAAGGCTGAGGCCTTCCTAAGAACATCAGAAGAGCCCTGCTGGATCAGACCAGTGGTCCATCCAGTCCTGCCTCCATTCTCACACAGCATCCAACCAGTTCCTTTGGAGGGCCAACAACAGGACATAGAGGCTGAGGCCTTCATATGAACACAAGACCAATGCTGGATCAAACCAATGGTCCATCTTGTCCAACATCTTTTCTCACACAGCGACCAACCATTTTCTCTAGATGGCCAACAACAGGGCACAGAGGCTGAGGTCTTCCCTTGTGGTTGCATCCTGTTTCTGAGATTCAGAGGATTAGTGCCTTCGGATGTGGAGGTTCCCTTCAGGTTCCATGGCTAGCAGCATAGATTCCCAGAGGACAAGTCTACCTAATCCCCTTTGGGTACTCTCTATTCCTGTGACCGCCACTGTAACCCTCTGGCAGTGAATTCTACATTTTAGCATAGACTGGCTTGTTGCTCTGTTCTAGCGACCTTCCCTCCTTTGACCAAAGGTCTCAGGTCAGGCCCTGCTAAATGATTCTGGCATTCTTTCTTGATTCCTGTTCTTCCAGCGATCTTCATGGTGCTGACCAGTGTGCTGCCGAAGGATGACTGGTGGAACCTCCTCCTGAAGGCCATCTACGCACTCTGCGATCTCGCTCGCTACAAGGAGGCCGAACTCCTTGTGGACTCCTCGCTGGAGTACTACTCCTTCTATGACGACCGGCAGAAGCGCAAAGAACTGGAATACTTTGGCCTCTCGGCAGCAATTCTGGACAAGAATTTCAGAAAAGCATACAATTACATCAGGTGAGTCCTCTGGAGCAGCTGTGCAGAGCTGAAACTGAGCAAAGCAGGTCTCCTTTAGAGCAAGGGGCCCCAGTATGGCACCTGTAGGGGCCATCGTTTCCATTGACACCTTTTCTGGCACCGTACCAAGTGTTATTAGACAGGAGGCGGGGCTTTTGCCCAACAAAGCTTCTGGTTGGCAAATGGACATTAGATTGTCTACTCAGAGCTTTTCATAAAAGTTGCCATGGCAGCAGCAACCTCTTCAGAATATCTTCTCCCTTCCCCTTCATTAGTCCACTCGTAAAGGTCTTCTGAAGCAAAGGAAACCGGCCAAAGGAAACAGAAGGCCAGAGGTGTGGCCAACGGCACCCCTTTCTCATGATACTTCTGTATACATATACCTCTGTTCTCCTCAATGGAAACCCAATGCGGTTTAGGTTAATCCGTACTCCGTTTTATACTCACAATCCTTTGAGGTAGATTAGGCTGAGAATATATGACTTGTCGAGGGCCACCCAGCTAGCTTCCATGGCCAAGCAGGGATTTGAAGTGGGGTCTTCCAAATCCTATTCCGACACACTAACGAGTACACCACACTGTCTTTCAACATTAGCCTTTGATATAGAGCAGGGGTGGGCAAACTGTGTGCCTCCAGATGTCCATAGACTGTAATTCCCATGGGAATCGCAGTTCATGGACATCTGGAGGGCCACAGTTTGCCCACCCTTGGTACAGAGTTTAGACTTCTTGTCCCGTGTTCATCTGAGTGTTGGTCTGGTTGCTCCACTCTCTTCCCTGTTCCCAAAGAACAAGAATTGCATGAAGTTCCTCCACTGTATGAGCGGTGCGTGGTCCAGTTCACATCCAAGCCAGGTCCTGCTCTCTGAAGAACGTAGAACGACCCACCTGGTCTGCTGTGTGCTGTCTGGGTAAAATCTGCCCACTTCTTCCTCCCAGGATCATGGTCATGGAGCACGTCAACAAACCTCAGCTCTGGAATATCTTCAACCAGATCACCATGCACTCCCAAGACGTCCGGCACCACCGCTTCTGCCTGCGCCTGATGCTGAAAAACACCGACAACCTCGCGCTCTGCATCTTAAACGGCCACAATGCTTTCGTGTCCGGCAGTTTCAAGCATGCTCTCGGTAAGCTTGGGGCCAGGATTCTCGGAATGTTAGATGCACAACCTGAGGTCACGATCGATCTTTCCGTGTGACGACTCCTGTTGTATGATTCCTTTCCCGACCCCATTTTTTTCTGTAGAAGTAGATCATGGGCCCCCAACTTTTTGGATCCTGCAGGCCCCTTTGGAATTCTGAGGCAGCGTGGTGGACACAGCCACAAAATGGCTGCCGTAAGAGGCGGAGCCAGACACAAACTGTCAGACGACGAGGTCGTGCGTGCTAGTTACTCTTCAGCATTTCAGACAGGAGCTGTGTTTAGCAGGAGGTCTTTGACAGTAGAAGAAAAGTTGGTTCTTATATACCGCTTTTCTCTACCCGAGAGAGTCTCAAAGCAGCTTACAATTGCCTTCCCTCTCCCTACACCAGACACCCTGTGAGGGAGGTGAGGCTGAGAGAGCCCTGATATTACTGCTCGGTCAGAATAGCTTTTATCAGTGCTGTGGAGAGCCCAAGGTCAACCAGCTGGCTGCATGTGGGAGGGAAGTGAGGAATCAAGCCCAGCTCTCCTGATTAGAAGTCCACACTCTTAACCACTACACCAAGCTGGCTGTCTGGTGAGAAGACACTGGCCTTTTATCATCAACCGTATTGTATGAAAATGATTTTCTTATGTACAGCTTCACACAATGAAGATCCTTGTGCTTTGGTGCTTTGCTGAAGCACCATTTTAAAAAATCTGCACATCCAACCAAATCTCTGGCGCTAATAGCCCCACCTGGCCTGGGCTACTTTCTAAAAACATTTTCTGAGTACCACAAAATGTGTCAGCCAATGAGCTCTCCCATGAGCAATCAGGAGCCTTCTGGACCAAAAGTCCCACTCACTCAGTTTTTAAAATAAATTTGGCGGGTCCAAGAAAGATGTTGGTGGCTGCCACACCGGGGAACCGTGATGTAGATCAGGAGTAGTCAACCTGTGGTCCTCCAGATGTTCATGGACTACAATTCCCATGAGCCCCTGCCAGCAAACGCTAGCAGGGGCTCATGGGAATTGTAGTCCATGGTCATCTGGAGGACCACGGGTTGACTACCCCTGATGTAGATAATAGCTATATTTGATATCAGAACATCATGTGTCTGCAGATGCAAGTGGACACTGTTCCACTGAGACTTAGGGAGCACTGTGAAAACAGGCCATTAATGCGCCTAATTAACCAATGATTAACAGACTGAAAGTCATGTCATTGAGCCTATAGGAAAGCAGTAATGGGAACTGTGTGAAGGACGGCCAGCTTCCTTCCTTGAGCCAGCTTGATGTAGTGGTTAAGGGTGGCAGCCTCTAATCTGGAGAACTGGGTTTGATTCCCCACTCCTCCTCCACAGGCAGCCAGCTGGGTGACCTTGGGCCAGTCCCAGTTCTCTCAGAGCTCTCTCTAGCCCACCCACCTCACAGGGTGCTTGTCATGGGGAGAGGAAGGGAAGGCAATTGCTGGCTGCTTTGAGACTCCTTCAGGTAGTAAAAAGTGAGCTGTTCTACTTTTCCTTCTACTACCTGACAATCCCAGGCCTTGAGAGAGTACTGGTTCCTGTGTCCTGGCTCACCCCCGCGTCCTGCATCGAATGATGCTTGAATGGCAAGAAAAGGAGAAAGAGAGACACAGCTTCTTACAGATAAATGGGAAGACAGCGATGTCTCCTTCAGGATGCTCTGGAGTTTGTTACCCAAAATGCATGTCAGGAGACGTGTATTTTGTAGGGAATAGCTAGTGAGAGGCAGGTAATGAGGGGAAGAATCTGTTTGCCTATGGTAACTGTCCCCTTAAGAACTCAAGCCAGACAACATACATCAAATGAAATAATAAGTAAGCTTTATTATAGACAAGAAGTGAACAAAATTGACTTTAGAATGACATAGAACAAACACACTAGCACACTAACAAGAGGAAATAAGCCATGGGAATTAATAGAGTCAAGGATAGAATAGAAGCAGAGACAGAGACAGTCCGACACAAACCAACAGGTGACGGGATGGGCAACCTGGATGGATTTGAGGGTCCAGAGTGGCAATTGGGCTTGCCGGTATACCTCGTTGCAGGGTGCTGGGAGCAGCACATACACAGGAGAAAAGGATGATTGCTCTTGGATGGACTAGCTGATGGCTCGGGAGGGGCAGTAATTAACCAGGAGAAAAGTGGCCATCCTGCACAATAGGAAACTTCTTGCCCTCTAGCATCTTACAAGGGGAAATTCCTCCCTGGCAGAGTGGCAAGGGTGAGTCATGACTAGAAACAATGAAGCTAAGTGAGGAAGCAGTTAGGTTCTGTTGACAACCGATCAGGAATACAATGGAAGGGGGAGAACAAGGTTACACTATCAGGCAGACCATCCGTCTTCCTTGCAGGTGCCCAGTTTGTCAGGCTGGAGCACATAAAATGATGGTCTGGGCGGGTATGTTGTCTGGCTGAGAAGAGTATGTGTGGTCGGGCTTGCCTAAACTAGACCAAGCGCGTGTGCCATAAGTCGTTGGCCAAGGCGTACCAGCCTGCTGAGGATGTATGCCAGTCCTAGCAGCGTGTTTATCTCTTAGCCACCTAAGAGCCAGCTTGGTGTAGTGGTTAGGAGCGCAGACTTCTAATCTGCTGAGCTGGGCTTGATTCCCCGCTCCTCCACATGCAGCCATCTGGGTAACCTTGGGGCTAGTCACAGCACTGATAAAGCTGTTCTGACCGAGCAGGAATATCAGGGCTCTCTCAGCCTCACCCACCTCACAGGGTGTCTGTTGTGGGGAGAGGAAAGGGAAGGCGACTGTAAGCCACTTTAAGACTTCTTCGGGTAAAAAAAAGCGGCATATATGAACCAACTCTTCTTCTAAAGCAGTGTAACTTGACTGTTTCTTCTTGTAACTGTTGGAAAGTTTTATGTCATGGAAGAAATGTTTGAAAGAGAAATCTGAGTGTCATCTCGCCATCTCTTTTCCTCCTAGGGCAATATGTACAAGCTTTCCGTACTAATCCAGAGGAGCCCCTCTACAGCCTCTGTATAGGGCTAACGTTCATCCACATGGCGTCTCAGAAGTATGTCTTAAAGAGGCATGCGCTCATAGTCCAGGTCAGTAAGGCTGCATGCATGTAACATGCTCTTCTCTTGCATGTTAGAGGCATGGCTCAGGGGTGGGGTATGCTGAAAATGTGTGCAGCTTTCTCTATTGATGGCAGATCAGAAATTAGTAGAAAAGAGCCCCAGTCTAGGAGGACCTTCAAGAGTAACACAATTTGTAGCAGGGGAGGAGTTTTCTTGAGTTACCGATTCTAGTAATTTCCCATTTTGACTCTGTGCTGTACTCTTTTTTTTTTTCTCTTCTGTATGCAGGGCTTCTTCTTCCTTCACCGGTACCTGCACCTCCGGGGATCTTGCCAAGAATCTTTGTACAATTTAGGCCGCGGTCTTCATCAAATGGGATTGGTCCACCTGGCAATTCACTACTACAAGAAGGCCCTGCAGCTTCCCCCGCTGGTCTTGGAGGTACCTGTCACTGGGCAAACTGACAAACTGAAACGAAAGGGGAAAGACCCCAACCCAAAGTAACAACGAAGTGGGGTTCCCAAAGGTGGCGTGAGAAAATTCTGAGAAACAAATTAAACTATATGTATTCCAAAGCTCTGACCATGAGGCTGGGCGATCCCAGCAGCCGGCTCAAGGTTGACTCAGCCTTCCATCCTTCCGAGGTCGGTAAAATGAGGACCCAGCTTGCTGGGGGGTAAATGGTCATGACTGGGGAAGGCACTGGCAAACCACCCCGTATTGAGTCTGCCATGAAAACGCTAGAGGGCGTCACCCCAAGGGTCAGACATGACCCAGTGTTTGCACAGGGGATACCTTTATGTTTACTTTATTTCAAAGTACACTAAAATTCTAGTTTAAAAACATTCAACCCATGAAGCAGTGACCATTCATTCATTCATTCATTGAACTTGTATACCACCTCTCACTATGACGTCCTTAGACTTCAGAGTCCTGCATTTATGTAACACGATACAATTAAGATAGATCCAGCCAGGTGGCTGGGTTGGTCTGAAGCAGCAGAACAAAATTTGAGTCCGAGGGCACCTGGAAGACCAATAAACCTTTATTCAGGATACAAGCTTTTGTGCGCAAGCACACTTCTTCATAATGTTTGTGTTTGCAAAAAAGTTTGAATAAAACTTTGTTGGTCTTAAAGGTGCCACTGGATTGAAACTCAGTTAAGTATGTATGGGTTAATAAAACTGGGCCAGCAATTCAATTAGAAGAAGAAGAGTTGGTTCTTATATGCCGCTTTCCCCTACCCGAAGGAGGCTCAAAGCGGCTTACAGTCGCCTTCCCATTCCTCTCCCCACAACAGATACCCTGTGGGGTGGGTGAGGCTGAGAGAACCCTGATATTCCTGCTCGGTCAGAACAGTTTTATCAGTTCTGTGGCGAGCCCAAGGTCACCCAGCTGGTTGCATGTGGGGGGAGTGCAGAATCGAACCCAGCATGCCAGATTAGAAGTCCGCACTCCTAACCACTACACCAAACTGGCTCTCTTAAAGGTTGATACTCCTAAGGTTTTGGTAACCGTGGGTAGAAGGCGTTATTGAATGCACATTCCCTGGATGTGTGCACTTAAAAGTCTTAACAAAACTTTTGACACAACCTCATTCTTTTTGCCATGCAGAATATCGGATTGCCTTATAATCAACCTTCTTTGGCACTCACACGTTTACATCTTACGGTGTAAATTCAACAATTTGACCACTGAGGAAGGCCTTGGAGGCCAAATTGCATTTGCTCCTTTTTTAATGTGGTTCAAGGTTATTGACAGAGAGAGATTGAATTCTTGGTCCTATATTTATTGGGTCAAGGCTCTTAACCTAGATAGATTTAACAGTATCATGTTACATAGATTCAGGACTTTGTAATCGAAATATTTGCTGCTTTGAGAGCAGACTGTGCCTATGTTTATAAAGGAGAGATTTTGCACACTTTGGAATAAATATATAATCTTAACAATAGTCTGCAGCTGTGAGCAATAATTGGCAGACTAAAAGCCTCAGATCAACCCTGGTAGGTTTAAACATTTGAAAATCCATATGACGTTAAAGACAACACCACATATGTCATAGTTACTAAATCTGGAAGGGGGCCTCTTTGATTGGAAAAGCCAGAAAATGCTACAGTGATAACAAATAAATGAACCTAATCAATCTGTATATAGCAGGGGTAGTCAAACTGCGGCCCTCCAGATGTCCATGGACTGCAATTCTCATGAGCCCCTGCCAGCAAATGCTGGCAGGGGCTCATGGGAATTGTAGTCCATGGACATCTGGAGGGCCGCAGTTTGACTACCCCTGCTATATAGTTTGACTACCCCTGGTATATAGCATACATGCTGAGGAGCGACTGCACTGCAAAGGAAAGCCACTGTCAAAATAATTTGCCGTTTCCCTAACAGCGTGTACCCACAGGAGAGCCCTTGCTTGCTTTAAAAGCCACTGCGCCCACATAAGTCTGCTCAGGGAGGCTGCAGACAAAACAAATAGAATTGTTGTTTTGCAGACATGCCTTCAGGAGTTATGTTTTGGAGGGGAAACCAGCTCTCGAAACCTATTGGAGGAAGTATAGCAAATGTATAAAAGCATTGCTTTGGCTGTTCATACATATGTGAAGGTGCAGGAGGACTGCAGTCTGTCTTGTTTGGCTTCCTCGGGGGCTGATTGAGTGTTTTTTCCCCCTCCCCTCTCTGAAAATCAGGGCATAGAGCCTGACCAGACGGACTTGCGAAGAGACATCGCCTTCAACTTATCACTCATCTATCAGAGCAGTGGGAATCTCAGAATGGCTCGGAAGCTGCTGTATACCTATGGGGAAGTGTGACGAAAAATAACGGGAAAGAGGCCAGTGAACTGTGAGGAACGAGGCCCCGCCCTTTGAAGGGGGACACGGATGTATGTGAAAAGTCAAGAGGAAGAGTTCGGACCTGTACAACTACGGCATTTGTTGGTGTAATATATATATATATTGGCTTGTTAGTTTTGCGGTACTTTTCCTCACTGGCTTCGAGGTATGTTCCCCACAGGAATGGGGGAGAGGGTATCCAGACTCTCTACCCCACTCAGTTAGATATTTTCTATTGGGGCGGAGAGGGGGGGACACAGAGAAACAGTGTAAACAGCATTATGAGTTGTTCTTCTTAAGAGGAGTCAGACTTTTTTTTTTTTAACCCAGGTATAGCCCAGATTTTTCTAGCCCAGATCTCTATGGAGTACAATTGCCATGAGTCCATCTGGAGAGCCACAGTTCAGGCATCTCTGCTGCAGAAAAATGCACACTACTTAGAGACTGCACTGGTTGGAGGGGAGTCGTTGTCTTCTAACTCACCCTTCCACGGGTCTGTCCCGTAGACCAGGGGTAGTCAACCTGTGGTCCTCCAGATGTTCATGGACTACAATTCCCATGAGCCCATGCCAGCAAATGCTGGCAGGGGCTCATGGGAATTGTAGTCCATGGACATCTGGAGGGCCGCAGTTTGACTACCCTTCCCGTAGACATTCAGCGTCCATTCTCTGGTTATTAGAGCAGATGTCTTGCGGATTGGATCAGGTGTAAACCTAGTGAGACAGTTGGGTACCCATCTGTGTGTTGCCATTCTGCTTCATAAACTTTTTTCCAATTGTCTTAATGTTGTCTGCTTGTCCTGTCAGTCTTGGCCGGTTAAACATTTTGTGTGTGTAAGTTTTAGATTACCCATAACATGTTGTCGATTGAAGTGTAATCAAAGTAATCCATGGATGGCTCATCTCTGTGTCCCTGTGTGTACCTGCTCACCTGCAGAACCTGTTCTCCACAAGCCCCTTGTCTTTCCCAACATCCCGAATTCCAGATTGCTTAGGACGGTAAACACAGGTGAATCGTGAGGAACTTCTTCAGCTAAACTGGTGAATGGGCAGCAAGATGGTCGATGGGCATGGTAGGAAACTGCCAAGTGATGCATGCAATTCAATAAGGAGAAGTGCAGAGTTCTATATCTGAATCACAAAAATTAGAAAAATGGGATGGGGATGGGAGATACACTTCTGGGTAGCCGTGTGTGTGTGAACGAGATCTTGGGGTACTTATGGACTGTAAGCTAAGTATGAGCAGACAGTGTGATGTAGTGGTAAAGAGGGCAAATGCAGTCTTTGGCTGTATCAACAGGGGCGTGATATCAAAAACACAAGATGTCTTAGTCCCACTTATATACAATATTAATCAGACTGCACCTGCAGTACTGTAAGCAGTTCTGGAGGCCTCCCTTCAAAAAGGATATGGACAGAATTGAGAGGGTGCAGAGGAGAGCCATGAGGAGCCCACTGTAATGCATTTAATCTATATGTAGTGTGGTAGTGGCAATCTGAGTAGTTGAGCAGTGGAATAGGCTGCCTAAGGAGATGGTGAGCTCCCCCTCACTGGTGGTCTTTAGGCAGTGGCTGGACAGAGCCTTATCCTGGATGCTTGAGGCTGATCCTGCATTGAGCAGGGGGTGGGACTAGATGGCCTGGATGGCCCCTTCCCACTCTAGGATTCTAGGAGTCTAGTTCAGCAGTGGAATAGGCTGCCTAAGGAGTTGGGGAGCTCCCCCTCACTGGCGGTCTTTAGGTAGTGGCTGGACAGAGCCTTATCCTGGATGCTTTAGGCTGATCCTGCATTGAGCAGGGGGTCAGATTAGTTGGCCCTTCCAACTCCATTTTCCTATGAAATGCAGCTGCACACAACAAGAACATCTGCTGGATCAGAGGAAAGCAACCAGGATGAGGGGGTTGGAGCCTCTTCCCTATGAGGAAAGGCTGAGTGGACAAGAGACTGCACAGTTAGAAAAGAAACGACTTAGGGGAAGGGGACATACATGACATCAAAAGATTCTGATGGGTAGTAGGTTCACTGAGAGTGATTAAAATGTGGCCACAGGAATAAACAGATTTCAAAGGGGATGAAATAGATTCATGGAGTTGAAGTCCATCAATTCCCCAGTGCCATGGTGGCTAAGGGGAAATTCAATCAATTGGCTGGTACAAAAATGTAATCTTTTTTTATTGTAATTATTCTAATTTATTCTGTAGATATTGCCTTTGTATCTATGATGTACAAACATAAATCACCTGTTTGTGTTTGTTTGTACATCATAGATACGAAGGCAATATCGACAGAATAAATTGGAATAATTATAATCAAAAAAGATTACATTTTTGTATCTGCCAATTGGTTGAATTTTTCCAGTTTCAACTATTCCATTTAGCCAGCCCGCTTTCATATGCAATATAGTGGCTAAGGGGGACATAAACATTCAGAGGTACCAACCCTCTGAATCCCAGAGCCAGGAAGCACCATCAGGGAAGGCCTTGGTGGCCCTCCAGAGGAACTGGTTGCCCATTGTGTCGGAAGGGATGCTAGACTGGACAGATTCTCACTGGTCTAATCCAGCAGGCCTCTTCTCTTACCTTGCCGGAAGATTGCTCGTAAAATTGATTCACAAGCTGGAAATAGATTTATACGATTTTTAAAAATTGTAAAAATTCAAAATACATGAAAAAAAAATCTGCCTCGCTTCACACCCTAAATCGGATAATAAACTATCAAACCCTTCGTGATGCCCCCCTGCACACCTTTTACACCTTGAGTCCAGGGACCCTGGAAAACAGGAACAAATGCGGTTGTGAACAAATCTTTTAATTCTTCATAAATTACACAATTAATAAAATAAGCACACATTAGAGATATATCCGATGTACATCGTTGTATTGTAGTGGTCCAGATTGAGTTTTAAAGACAAAACCCTTTTGGTGCTCATGATTTATGCTCAAGTCCAGGCACTGGATGGGTCAGATCCTGACAGTTCTTTCCACTAATGCTGGAACCTTCCCTTCATACAAGAGGCCAGTTCCCCCAAAGTGTTCTTTTGGCTCTGTAGGGCAGGGGTGTCCAAACTGTTACTTTCCAGATGTCCTTGGCCTACAATCCTCAGGAACCCCTGCCAGCTCATGGGAATTGTAGTCCGTGGATATTTGGAGAGCCAGTTTGGCCACCCCTGCTCTAGGGCAAAATGTGGCCTTTAACATCGGCCAAAGCACGTATTTAGTAGCAATGTGACCCAGCAAACAGTGTAGTGGTGAAGCGTGGCAGCTTCTAATCTGTTGAGCTGGGTTTGATTCCATGCTCCCCCACATGCAGCCAGCTGGGTGACCTTGGGCTCGCCACAAGCTGTTCTGACCAAGCAGGAATAGCAGGGCTCTCTCAGCCTCTCCTCCCTCACAGGGTGTCTGTTGTGGGGAGAGGAAAGGGAAGGCGATTGGAAGCTGCTTTGAGACTCCTTCAGGTAGAGAAAAGCGGCATATAAGAACCAACTCTTCTTCAAATTGTCATATCAACTTAATTTAAATAATGAATGATTACTAAATAAAGGTAAAGGTAAAGGTATCCCCTGTGCAAGCACCGAGTCATGTCTGACCCTTGGGGTGACGCCCTCCAGCGTTTTCTTGGCAGACTCAATACGGGGTGGTTTGCCAGTGCCTTCCCCAGTCATTACCGTTTACCCCCCAGCAAGCTGGGTACTCATTTTACCGACCTCGGAAGGATGGAAGGCTGAGTCAACCTTGAGCCGGCTGCTGGGATTGAACTCCCAGCCTCATGGGCAAAGCTGTTAGACGGCTGCCTTACCACTCTGCACCACAAGAAGCTCTTTTTAAAAAAGTATACATAATAATGTGGGTTGGTTTTCTGCTGTGTAGATGATTTCTGTGAGACGGTCACAGCACAATTTGAGGGTGACTGGTTTGGTAGCGGGCCTGACTTCTCAGCTTGCCTGTTGTATTTTTGGTAGGCCCTGGACATTGTGTGCTGTGTGCTGGCTCACAAAGACTCCAAGAGCAGCCTCAGTCCCATCATGAACCGGAGAACCTGCCGTGCAGAATGGCTCGCTTTGAAAAAGGCCATTTAGAGAGAACACCCCTGGTGCTTCATCTGGGTCATCTCTGTGAAATTCCTGTTTTAGACCTTAGCACAATGGCCTCTGAGACCTTTGCCCACTCAACATGGCAAAGAGAGCTTTCCAGAACCTTCATGGTCACATCCAGCATGGAGAAAGAGGGGCCGAATCCCCACCCAACCTCTGTATCCTCTCTGGAAGTCTACGGGCTCCAAAGTCGCTGGCTAAGGAGGAAGACCTCTTCCGAGCTGGGGCCAGCCCTACATTCTTCAACACAACCAGAGTACCTGAGAAGCATTCTGACACTGAAGCTGATTTTTAATAGACACAATATCGAGCCCAAGGCTCAGAGGGTTCCCAGCTGCCGGTTTGTATATTTCTCAAAAAAGACTTTCCGTTACTATAGAGCACGCTTAGCTCAACGTGGGGCCACTCTGCTAACGCATGCAAGTCTGTGGATGCTCGCGGGGTTGAAAGAGCCAAGCCGATCAAGCCTCCTAGGAAGGCCGCCATCACTGGTCTCAAGTGACAGTCTCAGCTTGGGAAGCCATGTTTCCCAAGCACGGTGCGGCCACCTCGTGGTGCCTGGAACCTCTCCAGTCCGTTCTCCACGGCCGGTTCAGCTCAGGTACTTCCTAGCAATGAGCTTCAGGTGCTGTTTGGTCTCCCAGCGCTTCAGACACGCCTGGCTGGGCAGCTTCACTGGCCGTTCCTGTTGAGAGAGGGCGTGGCATCAGGGGGGCACCCTTGCGGAGAAGAGGCATCGCAAAATCGACGGACGCAAAGCTGCCCCCGCTTTTGTTTTTGTCCAGATGACTGTCTAAGCACAGGGGTAGTCAAACTGCGGCCCTCCAGATGTCCACAGACTACAATTCCCATCAGCCCCTGCCAACATTCGCGAATGCTGGCAGGGGCTGATGGGAATTGTAGTCCATGGACATCTGGAGAGCCGCAGTTTGCCTCCCCCTGGTCTAGAAGCTGGAATGGCCCAGAGGAGTGCTCATCGGTGGGCAAAGTGCCCCAATTCCTCCTCTCAGCGCACGGCAAGATGCAGCCCTTCCAGCAGTTCTGTCCCACGATGGTTATTCTGCTGGGGGAGGCATTCCCACACTGACCTCATCGTTGTAGCCTGGCTCTTCCGGCCTCCTCTGCTGCCGGTGTTTTGCGAGCTCCCGCTGCATACTGTCAAACTTGGACTTGAACCAATGATGCGCTTCCTCCAGATTCGCCGTTATCTTGGGGGGGGGGGAGAAGAGAGGGCACATAAGGACCCGTGTCCGATCTTCAGGTTCTGACAGCCCCCCCTCCCCAAGCCAATCTTCTGCACTGAAAAAAGGTTTTTAAATCCTCTGACTTTTGCCACATTTTACAAAAATTTGTGGTCAATCAAATCTCCAGCAGTCAAAAACCTTGCCTGACCTGGAGCTCTGGCTCTGCTGGTGGGCCTCCTGGCAGCCCCTGAGTTTTGGCCACTGTGTGACTCAGAGTTGGACTGGATAGGCCATTGGCCTGATCCAACATGGCTTCTCTTACGTTCTTAATCCTGCACCCATGCTGTTTTCCCCTCCCCTTTTGCGCTGACCTGCTCTGACTCTTTGCTGGCCTCTTTCAGCTTCTTTTCAGTTTCCTCTTTGCATTTCTTCAAGCATCTGACAGTCTCTTCCAGAGTCTGAAGTATACAGAGAAGTATAAGTCAGAAAATAATATTTCTTCTATGAACAATTTCTAGATGGACCAAAAAACTGGTAAACAGAATAGAAACTGTCTTAACATATATTGGCTGGATATAGAATTGCTACAAGACAATATTTATTTTTTGAATGTCTATCCTGGTGCTCTCAGTGAACTGACTCGTGGCAAGTGACATATAAAATCCCACATCCATCCCCCTTATAATTTAATCCTTAACATGGACTGCCGGAGCAGCGCTAGGTAGGAGTCACATGTCGGCAGTTAGGAAAGAGTTGAAAACTGGTGATATTTGACATCAGTGTACTGAAAAATTTCTATTAGGGGAATAACTTGTGGAATTCACTGCCGCTGGAGGTGGTGGCAGCGAGTGCAAACAGACGACTTCCAGAGGGGACTGGAGAAACATGAAACAGGTCCATGAGTGGCTTTTATCCACAAGGTGTAGAGGGAACAGTCTGTGCCAGTGATGCTCTGTCTTCTTGGTACTTGAGAGGCAACAGTAGCCTTCTAGAGTTCTGGCCCGCTGGCAGACTTCCTGATAGCACCTCTGCTTTGGCCACTGTGTGACACAGAGAGTTGGACTGGTTGGGCCACTAACCTGATCCAGCATGGCTTCTCGTATGTTCTTATATCTGGGGCAGCGATGCTCTGTATTCCTAGTCTTATTCTTCTTTTTATCCTTTAGCTGGCTATTGGTGGAGCAGGTTGTCCTCTCAGCCAATATGCTGCTGTAGGTGCCGCAGCAACGTATTGGCTGAGAGTATTCTTGGTACTTGGGGGTAACTGGGAGGGTTTCTGGAGTTCTGGCTCTACTGGTGGACCTCCTGATGACCCTTGAGTTTGGGCCACTGTTTGACACAGAGTGACGGACTGGAGAGGCCACTGGCCTGATCAAACATGGCTTCTCTTGTTCTTATAGATGGAATACTCCATTTGGAGCAGTAATGCTTGATCTTGCCCTTTGGAGGGCAACAGTGGGAGGGCTTCAGGAATCCTGGTCCCGCTGGTGGACCTCCTGATGGCCCCTGAGTTTCGGCCACTGCATGACACTGTGTATTGAACTGGATGGGCTATTGGCCTAATCCCGCATGGGTTCCCTTATGCTCTTATAGCTCTGAGATCCACCCCAATTCATTACCCTGGATCTCCTTGTTATGACACCTTACAAGGGACCGGGTAGGAGAGTCAGGCAAGGAGGACTGCCTTGGACCAGCTCTCCACCCAGACCTCCTCGCTGACGGGATGCCCAGAGGAGCAGCAGCTGCAAAACTTCCACTCAAAGGACTCCTCTCTTACCTTGCACTCCTCCTCCAGCTGTTGCCTCTGCTGGTGCTCAACTTCCAGCCGGCTCTCCAAGTGTCTGTTCTGCGTGGCCACCTCTTCTTGATTTTGGGCCAGCTGCTGCATCTCATTCTGCAGGCTTGCCAGCTGGGTGATAAATTCCTTGATACTGATGGACTGGAGATGAAAGGGGAGGAACCCACATCTCATTAGGCCAATGAGATTGTAAATAACATGGACATCCTCTGCCGGTTTTCATTTTGGGATACCTCTGCTGAGCAGATGCTCCAGCATTGGCCTATCTGTGCAGCAGCCCCTGCCTTCCTTGGTGGACTCCCATCCAAGAATGGACCATAATCAACCCTGCTCAGCCTCCAGACTCTGACAATGTCGTGACCTTGTACCTGTATCTATCAAATTGTCTACCTGTTCTTGTTATGTGTACTGTAACTCCATTTTGTATTTCTTTGCTCTTAGTGGTTGCTTAGCTCTGTGATAGCTGGGATGAGTCAACTAAGGTGCAGAAGGTAGGGGGTGCAGAGTTGGTATTTGCCGTTTCTGCCATATTGTTGGGAAGGGCAGGTGGTAAATCTGTTGGTGCTGGGACTTGGGTTATCTTTGTGTCTTTGGAGTCCAGGCAGAGTTGTTGTGACTCGCCAGGAGTTTCATTTTGGGGCAGAATGAGAAGAGAATGGGAGGGGCGTCTCCTGGAGTTTTCGTGCCCGAATTCAGAATAGGGGAGGAGGGAATAGGTTTGGAGATACAGAGGTGCAGGAGTAGGCATGCTTTAGTCTTAGCAAAGAATTGGAGAAGTCCTGTTTTGCTTGTTCCTGAATAAAGAGATTTCTTCTACGAAAAGTCTGTTCATTGGGAATACCGACAGGAGCCTCAGAGACAAAAGCAACCTAGTCTGGGCCTGCTACAAGAGCCGAGCAAAAGTGGTTGGCCATTGCCTGCCCTGGACTTCTTTGGTTGTGTGCAATCCATGCAGTAACCAGGACCAACTCTGCTTAACTTTCAATCCCTGACTAGTTCAAGCCACACTGGACTACTTGGGCTGCTATATTTGATAATGAAATTACTATTTGAGAGGAGTGATTTGAGACCACCACTAAGATGTACCAGTGTCGACGCCCTCAGTTATTCAAGATACTTTCACCACTCTTGGGGACGTTACCTGCTCGTGATTTTTCTTCTGGTACTGCTCCTTCAATTCTTCCATTTGCTTCAATTCCAATTCAATTTCCTGAAAACAGTTCGCAAAAAATGAGATGGAAGCGGGCACAAAAAATTACTTTCCCAAGGCTGAATATGTATATGAACTGTTGCAATATGCTAAATCTGTAGTGTGCGTGATTCAAAGGCATTTGAAGATTATCCTACAGGGGGCATCACAGGGGATGTGTATTTAGCATAGTTAGAATTGGAACTTCCTGGTCTTTTTCACATAATCCTTTCCTGTGTCCTGATAAGCTCGTTAGGCATACTTCCTGTTTGCCTCCAAATAGACAGAATGAATTACAGAACAGTTAGACAGATAGGACTCTCTCTCTCTCTCTTTTTATGTACATTATCCAAGCCCATTTTAAAAATGGGCTTTGACAGGGGCAGCAGGCAGGAGGGCGTGAGAGAGTGGCCATGGTTCCCTTTGGCCCGCAAAGCGAGGAAAGCCCCCCCCCCCCGCCAGCAGCAACAGGACTTTGCGGCCTGCTGGGAGGCTGCAACCCCCCCCCCCCCCCAGCAGGAGCGTACCTGCAGGCCGCAAAGTCCTGTCACTTCTCTCCTTGTGGGCGACAATGGAGGCCACAGCCATAAGGCTTCTAGCAGGCAAAGAGGGAGGGTGGGAGCTGGAGGGGGAGGGCCAATCAGGGAGGACCTGGATGGACAGGGCCCTGGACAGTCTCCTCCCAGGAGGCTGTTTCTCAAATATATAAGAGCGAAATAGTGTTAAGGATACACACACACACATATACAAAGTTTGCTTCTCTTCATAATAAAACTATTGCATTCTTTTAAGCATCCTGGTGCTCTTCTCTCCCCCCCGCCCCGATTATTTATACTCTGCCAGCAAGAATGTTGAACCATCAGATTCACCAGATCCCAGTGGAATCTCCCAGGTTAGTTCCACTGGAGATTCAGGAGAGGGAACTAGCAGCCCAGGTCCCCAGGGAAAGATCCCCAGGACAGCCTGTTGCAGGGCTTTGGTACACTCTCACAAGATGGTAACTCTTGTGACACAGAAAGATCAGTTTAGACAGGTCCCGTGACACCGGAAACAAACTTTCCTCATGTCGGAAAGAACAGCTGGGTGGGAGGGCAAATGGAAAAGATCTGCAAGGACAGTACCTTTTGCTCATGGAACAGGGGATCCAGCCCCCACAGAACTAAGAATTAGACTGTAAGACAACAATTCAGACAAGCGGAAAGGCAGCTTGCTGTGTTCCAGCCCAGTCCCAAAAGCACAAAGTACCCTTGAAGCTTCCATCTTGGTAAGGAGTCCCAATCCAGGGAGAGCCCCGCTGACGGAAGGGAATGCCTGATTGTACAGACATCCCTGGCAACAAGAGAGACAAGCACGTCGCTCTGCCCACCTTGATCCTCTCTGCGTTCCGGGCGTTATTTGTCTTGGAGTGGAAGTACTGGGTGATGAGCAGTTTCTGCCTCTTCACTCTCTCCTTGTGACTCGCCAGCGCCTCCTCCAGCTCCGCCACCTTGGCCCGCAGCTCCCTGTTACAGCGGGACACCTCGGCGGATTTAGAGCAGGCATCCTCCAGGGCCTTCTTCAGCTGGAGGGGACCAAGAGAAAAGGCTTAGCTCTTGCTCCTATTGACAGAAGGCGCTTTCAGCCTCAGCCCCACAAGGTGCCTACTAGATTTGGGTTGCTGGTTCTGAAGGCAGTTTAAGTTGGACAAAAGGGGACACACCCGCTGAGCAGATCTGCTTCGGCTCGCCCCCTTTCGCTACTCAAAGGTTTTGTGAATATTTCACAGGTATGTGTCCATCCTGTGAAATATTCACAGTTTTACATTTACTTAATTTTATTTATGGTTTGATTGGCATGCCGCTCCTCTCTTGACTAGCCTTCTCAGGACAGTGAACATCAGCGAAAATACAAATTTCAGTTAAACAATGCATGATACATCATTATACAATGATAAGGTAAAATTAAAAATTGCTGGATACTTCTGGGCTGTTGATGTTATGCAAAACAACTAAATCAGAAGGGGAAGAAAGGAGTGATGTTTTACTTTGCCTCAACCTTACGCCTGGTGGAAGAGCTCCATCTTACAGGCCCTGTGGAAGATAGTTCCGTCAGGGCCCTGATGTCCTCAGAAAGCTCATTTATTTTAGCCAAAATGAGGAGGAGGTTGGAGCATCTTCCCTGTGAGGACAGGCTGAAGAGTCTGCTGGGATTTTTCAGTTTAGAAAAGAGATGATTAAGGGGAGACGTGAAAGAGGTTTATCGAACTATTCATGGGGAGGAGAGAGTGGCCCAAGAGAAATTTGTCTCCCTCTTCCAAATGACGGAACTTGAAGTCCGATGGGCAGAGGGTTCAGGATGGACAAAAGGAAATACTACTTTACACAGCGAGGGATTTAAATGTGGAATTCGGTGCCAGAGGATGTTCTGATGGCCACAGGAAGGAGCAGCTTTCAAAGTGGATTAGAGAGATTCATGGAGGATAAGTCAATCAAGTTAGAGAGATTCATGCAGGATAAGTCAATCAATGGCTACGAGGGGAACCTCCACATCCAGGGCCACTACATTGCTGGATTTCAGACAGGGGTAGTCAACCTGTGGTCCACCAGGTGTTCATGGACTGGCAGGGGCTCATGGGAATTGTAGTCCATGAACATCTGGCGGACCACAGGTTGACTACCCCTGATTTCAGAGACAGGAGACAGAGACAGGAGGCAGAGTCAGGGGAAGGCCTCAGCCTGTGTGCCCTGTGGTGAGCCCTCCAGAGCAGGGGCAGTCAACCTGTGGTCCTCCAGATGTCCATGGACTACAATGCCCATGAACCCCTGCCAGCAAATGCTGGCAGGGGCTCATGGGAATTGTAGTCCATGGACATCTGGAGGACCACAGGTTGACTACCCCTGCTCCAGAGGAACTGGTTTGCTTCTTTGCAAGACAGGATGCTAGACTGGATGGGCCACTGGTTTGATCCAGCATGATCATAGTGTCTGATGATTATAGGTACATAATAAATTAAGCAACCATGTTCAGAATTCTGGGCTGCTGATCCTGGGGGTCCCTGAGGAGGACCCCCCTGCCCCTCTCTTGAAGCTGCTTCTCTCCATGATTTCTGCTCACGATGATGGAAAGAGTCTCAAGAAGGAAGAATAGTTGTAAATCTGAGGGGGAAGGGCTGAGGAGAAAGGCGACAGAGGAGCAACACACTGGTGAAGCCGTTATGAAATGTGGCAGGAGGGGATGTGACATGTAGGGTTGCCAACTCTAGGAAGAGAATATCATGGAGATTCAGGGGAGACAGTGTGGAGAGGGAGGGCAAGGACTTCAGTAGGGACGAGATGGCACAAAGCCCACCCATCAAAACTGCAGTTTATTCCGTAGGAACTGAGCTCTAGAGATTGGCTATAATTCTAGAACACTTGATCCCGCTCGGTTGAGGATGCAAACCCTAAAGTGGGATGTCGCTCACACCCAATTTCAAAAGTTACTTAGGATCCTGCCTGGAATACAGCATAAAAACAATATAGAATACACAAAAGGAACAGTATTCTATAATCCCAACAGTGTTAAAAACAAAGCCTGCTTGTATTTTCAGAATTGCAGATCCCGTCTCTTTGCTGTTCATTTACAACCCCACAATGCCCTGCCCTCCAAGGTGTGTCACTCGATGCTACGGAGATGGAGAATACTCAGAGGGACAGCTTTTTATTTAGTGCCAGTCCAAAGGATGGCAGGACACCAGGCCCACCCCTTCTGGACAAGAGGCTAAAAAGAGCTCTTGGGGAGCCTCTTACCTCAGCCGATTCCTTCTGGGCCGCTTTCTTGATGGCTTCTCGTTCCACCTGGAACTGTTTCTTGAGGGTCTCCAGGCGTTCGGCACACAACTGGGCCTCCATCTTGGCATCCTCAATCAGCTGGTCCCTTGAGGAAGGCAGAGGGAAATCAGTGGCAGCCTGTAACCAAAGGGGTCACAGTTTTGGGGCCTGGCGCTCCCAGGATGGTTGCGCCTCTGCCCCGACAAGGGCCCCAGCCAAGAAAGACCCAATGACATGGCGTGGCAGGTAGGGAAGTGGTCACAGGCTGGCATTCCAAGAGTTAAAAGGCAAATGGGCTCTTGAAAATGCAGAAGGAAGGAAATGGAGGATAGGAAAGGGATGTCAGCCACTTTGGGTCTCTGCTGGGGAGAAAGGCGGGCTATGAATGAATTAAAAGCATAAATAAATGGCTCCTTGGCTTCTGTGGAGGGTGCAAGAGAGTGTGACCACATTGGCTGGCTGCTCAGAGAGCTCCCAGAATTCCTAGCCACCACCCGACTGACTCGCCTGCCTCATTTTCCCCTCTCGTTTTTTTGCTTCCTCTCTAACTAGCCAAAGAAACAAATGTGTGTGTGTTTAGGCAGAACTGAAATCCTGCATTTTGATCAGTAGGTTAGCTGGTCTTTTTCAGCCAATGAGAGAACAAGGTAAGCCAGTCGACAAGATAGTTAAACAGTGACCAGTGGGAATAAGGCTAACCAGGCATCGGTGAATGTCATCGCCATCTCTTTGATGGGCCGTTCCCATCTGTCAAGGATGGACCAAGCTGATAGAAACTAGTAAATAAAGCAATGTTTTCTAGAGCTAAGATGTACAGCTTCCTAATGCAAACCGTCACTAATCGCTCCTCCACGGTAAAGGAATAAAACTAGTGGGTTTTGGTGTTTTGGTGTGTTTCATTATTAGTACCATTGTAAGCCATCTTGCGTTCTTGTAAGGTAGAAAGGGAGCGAATGTTTTCAATAAATAAAAATATAAAACAAAACACACACCCCAGCTGTCAAAGGCCACTGCATGTGGGGGAAATGACTACCTAAACCCCTCCCCCCCAGATCAGCATGGAAAGGCATCCTGTGTAAATAGGGGGGACTTGGCAACTCTATCCGTTCCTTTGGAGAAAATGGCTACTGTGGAAGGTGGATTTAGGATGCTTTGGGCTGATCCTGTGTTGAGCAGGGGGTTGGACTAGATGGCCTGTATGGCCCCTTCCAGCTCTGTGATTCTGTGGCATTGTGCCCCTCTGAGATCTCTGTCCTCCCCAAGCTCCATCCCTAAATCTCCATGAGTTTCCCAACTTGAAGCTGGAAACCAGTGGTCAGGGGGGACCTGTCAACCCTATGTGTGACCGCCCCCCCATTAAGACAGAGATCTCCCTCACCAAAATCTAGTTACGTGAAAGGGAAAGGAAAGGGGGCTCGGGTCTGGAGGGCGCTGTTGCCCTGACCTGCACTCCAACAGTTGCTGGTACTCAGCTTCTTTGACCTCCAGGTCTTCTTGCAGATGCACCACCTTGCTCTGCAGGAAGCTCTTGCTCTGCAGCGTCTTCTCCAGGTTCTGGGCCAGCTTCTTGTTGTCCTCTTTCGTGACTCCCAGGGCTTTACGGAGTGGATCTGACTTTGGGAGGGGAGGGAAAGCATGCGGCAGCAACAGTTTCACTGAAATGAAACACTGTTACCTCATCTAGATCAAATCATGGCTGAACTCTCCCTAGAAGCTAAAAGGTCAAAACTAAGGCCATTGTACTTTGATGAGGATTCATTGGAAAGCGGGACTCCTGGCCCTGCTGGTGGACCTCCTGATGGCCCCAGAGATTTGGCTACTTTGTGACACAGAGTATTGGACTGGATGAACCATTAGCCTGATCCATCATCAGCTTTCTAATGCAGGGGATGATGGATTGACTCAGTCAAGGAAGCCACAGCCCTCAGCTTGCAGGACCTGAGTAAAGCTGTTAAGAATCTGATGTTTTGAAGGACATTAGTTAATAGTTTCAAGAAGGTTGCTGAGCTGGTTGGAATCAATAGAATATATTTTGAGTCCAGTGGCACCTTTAAGGCAACGTATTTATTTACTTTCTCACTATTTTAAACCTTTGTTTCTTTGATATACTTTAGAAGGGGAGAAAACAACCCACTCTACCCAACAGCTGTCATTAAGCTGGTAAAGGAAATGGTCTTACAGATGAAGAGTAGCATATTCACTAGCCAAAGGCCAGGGATCTCTTCAACGCTCAGCAAATGCAAACCAAGAATGACATCCTACTTAAGAATGAGTTGTCTTTTGCACCATTCCATAACTTTTTTCTTTGTGAACCTTTCAAAAATACATAGTTCATTGCATTAGAACAGGGGTAGTCAACCTGTGGTCCTCCAGATGTTCATGGACTACAATTCCCATGAGCCCCTGCCAGCAAATGCTGGCAGGGGCTCATGGGAAGTGTAGTCCATGAACATCTGGAGGACCACAGGTTGACTACCCCTGCATTAGAAGACAAAGCTGTTACAATCTGGACCTTAAGAATGTAAGAACAGCTTTGCTGGATCAGACCAGTAGTAGAAGAAGAAGAGTTGGTTCTTATATGCCGCTTTTCCCTACCCGAAGGAAGCTCAAAGCGGCTTACAGTCACCTTCCCATTCCTCTCCCCACAACAGACACCCTGTGAGGTGGGTGAGGCTGAGAGAGCCCTGATATTACTGCTTGGTCAGAACAGTTTTATCAGAGCCGTGGCGAGCCCAAGGTCACCCAGCTGATCGAACCTGGCATTCCAGATTAGAAATCTGCACTCCTAACCACTACACCAAACTGGTTGGTCCATCTAGTTCAACATTCTGTATCACACAGTGGTCAACGAGTTCCTCTGGATGGCTAACAACTGGGCATAGGGGCCAAGGCATTCCCCTCATGTTGCCTCCTAGCTCTGGGATTCAAAGGCTTAGTGCCTCTGAATGTGGAGATTCCTCATAGTCACCATGGCTAGGAGCCCCTGGCAGACTTATCTTCCATGAATCTGCCTCTGAAAGCTGTCTATGCTGGTAGCTCTCATGACAGTCCTTGGCAGCAAATTCCCCATTTTAATTACTCCACTCCAATAAGGAAGATGAAGCAGAAATGACTTTTTTTTTACTGTTGGCATTTGTCACCTTGTATACAGCACTTCTGCATCCATAAAGGTGCATCCATATGACCTAGTAAGGAAGAAACTGTCATGGCACAAGACTGAATACAAGAGCTAAAAAGTGGGTTCACTTATTTATTTTGAAAGGGGAGAGAAAGGGAGAGAAAGAAACCAAAAGGTTATTTTTAGGCCAGCACTTGGATGGGAGGCTAACTAAAAGGTCTAGGGTTGCCACCCTTAGGTGGGCAATGGCAAACCACCTGTGCCCATCTTCTGCCACAAAACCTCTACAGCACGGGTGGCCAAACTGCAGCTCTCCAGCTGTCCATGGCCAACAGTTCCCATAAGCTCCTGCTGGCAGGGGCTCATGGGAACTGTAGTCCATGGACAGCTGGAGAGCTGCAGTTTGGCCACCCCTGCTCTACAGGGTCACCGCCAATCCACTGAGACTGGATGGCACTTCATTATGTCCTGTCTTGGATGGCCCAGGCTTACTTCAACTCACCAGATCCCAGAAGCTAAGCAGGGTTCGCCCTGGTTAATATTTGGATGGGAGACCACTTGGGGCATTCAAGCACAGGCAGGTGGTGGCAAGCCACCTCTTCTCATGCCTCAGAAACCCTACAAACCTGCCAGCAATCGGCTACAACTTGATAGCTCCATCCAAGACAGCCTCGCCATGGGAAAGTGATTTTTCATTACCTTAACGCCATGCTGAGATTCCAAGGCCAGGTGGCTATGGCACTGCTCCAGTTCCGTCTCTAACATCTGAATCCTTTGCTGGCTCTGGGTCCTGCACATGGAAGCCAAGGCACAGAGAGGGCAGAGAGTAAGGGTGATTCCCACTGACTACCCCCGGCTCAAGGACCAAAACGGCGTCTCACTCACAATTGAATCAACCCTAATTCATTCTCAAGGATCACACTGTTAAGAGTATGAGCTTGTATTGTAACAGGGATACACCCAAAGAATGCATAGAGCTGGGTTAAGTATATAAACATTCTTATGCACTTCCCTAGAGTGATTACTACTTGGTTTTGGTCCCATACTGCGTGCCAAATCAGTTCTTCTTTCTTCTCCCCACCCCATGCAGTCAGTATAAATGGCATTCTCTTTTGCCAAGGAATTTTCACAGTTCCCTCCATGTCGAATGTTGTTCTTGTACTAATTCTCCATCAGATAAATGATCAGTTCTCTTATATGGTGCAGAAATTTAGCAAACATACCCCATTTTCCCATCTTCTTATGTTGCTCATTAACTCCCCACCCCGAATTAGCCACTAGAGATCTTGTTCAGCCGCAACAGAAACTGCCTGTTCATTACGATAGGTAAATTAATAAGACTAATGTCATTTTGAAAGTTCACCACCAGAATTCTTAGGCCAACTTGGGCTGCTGTCGGTTGCTATATAAAGCAGGATGTGGTAAAGTGGGTAAGAGGGCGGGATGTCTGGCAACATAGCTGCAAAAGTGGCATTGTTGCAATAGGGCGAATATGGAGCTAGATTTATTTTTGCTGAGTCTACAGAAAACCATAAATACGTCACATAAGGCAGCGGTCCGCAACCTTCTGGCTGCTGCGGACCGCTGCTGCTGAGTAAGGGGAGAGGGCGGCTCAGGGCCCCGCGCACGCGCTGCCGCCCCAGCGCAAACGCACATGTGTGGACTTGCCGCACATGCGCATGCGCAAAACTGCCGCACATGTGTGTTTGCAGTCCCGCTGGACACTGCCCGGCAAGCTTCTCTTCCCCCCCTTTCCAAAGCGAGAAGCTTGGTGGCCGATTTGCCCGTGAGCAAATCGGCTTGGTGGCCTGGCGAGTTTCTCGCTACCGGGGGGGGGGGGGCGGGAAGAGGGAGCCGTGGCCCGTTGCCGTGGCCCGTTGCTTTGTGGCCTGGGGGTTGGGGACCACTGACATAAGGGAAAGATGTATTTATATGACACTTGACAATATTTGCTTACATGGATAAGAAAAGATTCAAATGGGTAGCCGTGTTGGACTGAAGTAGCACAATAAAATCAGAGTCCAGGAGCACCTTTAAGACCAACAAAGATTTATTCAAGGCGTGAGCTTTCGAGTGCAAGCACTCTTCGTCAGACTGTGAACTGCCTATGAATTGCCATCATGACAGTGGCAATATAAAGCAAAAATTCTGTTGAATTAGTAAACTGTGTCACAACATCCAAGTACAGCCATAGGATAATTCTTTGCCAAACTGAATTCCAGGGAACTGATTGACTGAGTTTGGCTGTATTTGGATGTTGTGACACAGTTTACTAATTCAACAGAATTGATCAAATTTTTGCTATATATTCCCACTGTTATGAAGGGAGTTCATAGTCTGACAAAGAGTGCTTGCACTTGAAAGCTCACACCTTGAATAAATCTCTGTTGGTTTTAAAGGTGCTACTGGACTCTGGTTTTATGGATAAGAAGGATATTTATTTATTTGTTTGTTTATTTATTTATTTAGATTTGTATATCACCCTTCCCTACTGCTCTGGGCGGTTTACATAAACATTTTGGAACATTTACATAGAACACTCTCAAAATCAATATAACAATAACAATAACATACCATTAAAACAGTATTTTAACAATAACTGACACACCCTCAGTAGGTTCGATCCCTCAGTCTGGGGATGTAGATGTTATGGGTCAGTCGGCCTCACCAAATGCCTGATGGAAGAGCTCCCTTTTGCAGGTTCTGCGGAATTGTGGAAGTTCCAGCAGGGCCCTGATCTCTTCGGGGAGCTCATTCCACCAGGTGGGGGACAGGACTGAAAAGGCCCTGGCCCTTGTTAAGGTCCGACGTGCCTCTTTAGGGCCAGGTGGCATAGAATTCCCAAAAGGAAGTGTGTGTGTGTGTGTGTGCACGTGCACACACACGCACGGAAAGTATTTGAAAGACATCTGCACATGTCTAAAAAGCGGTTTATCTCAATGTATAAAAGGTTACTGCCATGGTCTTACTAATGGAATTCTCAGCTTTTTGCTACCAAGTTCCCCTTTATTGCAATGAAGTTCTCTCTGCTTCTGGAATCATCCTGTTGTGTCCTTCTTTGGGCAGTGGCACATTAGGCAAACCTATTACCTGCCTGGGTCACAGTGTCACAGCTCAATCCCACTGAATACCTGAAACACCGTGCACAGAGGAGAGAGAGAGATGCAGGCCCGGTTACCTGTCCTTCCTCAGGCCGATGATCTCGGAATCCTTGCGGCCCAGCTCCGCCTGCACCTTCTCCAGGGCCTTCTCCATTTTCTTGTGAGAAGCTACCACGTTCTCCAGCATTGTGGTCACTTTGTGATTGTCACCCTTGGCTTCGACCAGCTTGCGCCGCAGAGTTGTCACCTGACGTTTCGACAAAGCAAGGAAGAGATGCAGAGTTCCAAGTCATGGTCTCTAATCGGGCAAGGACATGTGGCCTGCAGCAGAGGCATCTTGGAAGCGCAAGGAGTCCAACATTCGATTCTCACACTTCCCAGGCACATGAGATGGATCCACAGAGATTAGAGCCAAAGGGAACTCTATAGAGAAGGGGTAGTCAAACTGTGGCTCTCCAGATGTCCATGGACCACAATTCCCATGAGCCCCTGCCAGCAAACGCTAGCAGGGGCTCATGGGAATTGTAGTCCATGGACATCTGGAGGGCCGCAGTTTGACTACCCCTGCTATAGAGGCTAGGGATCCAAAGTGGGAGGGGGCACTCCTGAAGGATCAGGCGGGAGCAGCCTTGGAAGGTTCTAAAATCCAAAAATTTAAAGGGGAATGGTACCTAAAACGCCTATTACTATTTAAAGGAACCACAAACGGAGAAAAGGTATATAGGTCATGATGTCCAACAGAGGCAGATGAACCGAGAGCATTTGTTTAGGGCCCTCATAATCTACATAAATTTTTGGATTTTCATGAGTGAAACTTTAATCTCTTTCTATTTAGCAGTGTAATTTAGTTAGAATACTTGGCACTTGAGAGACATGATGTCTTATTTGGTAGCCCATGCTTAAACCTTTTTTGGCTGAAGAGTAGCAGGTATATATTTTCTTCTTTTGCTAAATAATCCAATTGCCTCACGACCCTACTTTACATCTTGAGTAATTGTCTCTTTGCCTCTTAGAAGCCTTCTTATGACCTGTTTCTGGCTCTGACAACCAACAAAGGACTTGTGTTCCTTCTTCTACACAAATTATAATCCACTTCCGATTAAAGGAAAATTTTGGTCAGGTATCTAATGATAAATCAAACAATTGGTATCACATTACTGTGTTCAGCACTATGTTGTTCCATGCTGCTTCGAATATAACTGGGTTTTATTATTATTCTTTGTAGCTGTTTGCTTCCCGGCAGAAGCTGTTGCCAAACACAGTGGTCCCCAACCCGCGGGCCGCGGCCCGGTGCCGGGCTGCGAAGGCCTTGGCGCCGGGCAGCGGCTCCCTCTCCCTGCCCCCCCGCAGTAAAAAACTTCCAGGGCCGCAAGCTTGCGGCCCGGGAAGCTTCTTACTGTGGGAGGGGAGAGAGGGAATCAGGGCCGCACCCGCACATGCGCGGCCGGGCCACGCAAGTGCACATGCGCCATGCGCACCCAAAATTGCGCATGCGCAGCACTTTCGTGCATGTGCCATTTCAATCACGCATGTGCAATGGCGGGCGCAGCACGCATGTGCGGCATGCGCGGGCGGGCAGTTGCCCTGCCGGTCCCCAGCCTCAAAAAGGTTGGGGACCACTGGTCAAACAGACAGAGCTCCTGGGTCCTGTTGGGAGTATCCACAAAGTGGGAGTTACTGTTTCATTTATAAAGAAAATAGAAGATTGTCAATTGTGTACCTTTTGTATACCTTTTCTAATTGTAAGAATATCTGTACACCTGTTCTACTTGTATAATTAATTTGATATTTGCCATTCCATTGTGGTGAGTTTATTTATTTCTTGCTCATCTCATTCGGCAGCTAGGATTCGGCGCTTCGGCGCAGGCAGAGCCATGCTGCAAGGGGGGGGGGGTGTATTGCCCAATGAGCTCTGTAGCATCAGCTTCATTTCTCCAGCTATCAGTTTCACCTCCTCCTCTCTTGTACATTCTAATTGTAACGGTTATACCAGAGAAACATGACAGGGGTTTCCAGAGCACTGTCATAATTGATGACTCCTCCTTGACCCAGATCTGGACATCGGGATCAGAGGAGCCGGAGACGCCAATCAAAGTTCAGCAGCCGTGACAGGAGATATTATCTTGCTGCAACACGGCATTTGTTACCTTCCGTTTCCCTCTTTCTTTGCTGGTGCTCATGAGTTCCTTGATCTCCTGGCTCTCTCTTAAGGCCTCGTCGCGGGATTTGACGGTCAGAAAATATTCCTTCTCTCTGCAATCGAGGGCAGACTGGGTCTTTGTGGAGAGAGAGAGGGATATATATATATATTACTGCTAAATGTGAAGAAGGGGCTTAAAGTTTAAAAGGGAAAATATATCATCCAGACCATGTGTCCAGCTATCCTGGTTATGGTTAACACACATTCCTGCGAGCACAAGGGTCCTCAACACAGGGCCCACAGGTGCTACAGCACACACCAATGCCTTTCCTGTTGCCAGGGCCATCTTAACAGCATTATGGGCCCCTGGGCAAACCAGTGTGCAGGGGCCCCTACGACAACCACGCACAGGAATACAAAATAAATTGATAATAAATGGTGTGAAAAACATCCCACTGAATTACCACAGCATATTTCTTCCCAGGTTCACAAACATTCCTTAAGATAGTAGAAAAAGAGCTGATATGTGAAGAAGTTATTTGGAGAAGTGGGCCATGACTCCTGAAAGCTCCTCCCCTGCCACAAATGTTAAGTCTTGGAGGTGCTCCTGGACTCTGGCTCTTTCTTTGCTTCTGCTACAGACAGACTAACACAGCTGCCCATCTTGATCCATCTAAAGAAGCTAGCCATGCCTCACAAAAGCTCCCCCTCTGCCACAAATTATATTGGTCCTGAAGGCGCTCCTGGACTCTGGCTCTTTTCTCCTGCTACAGACAGACAGACTAACGTGGTTGCTTTTGCGGCTACCCATCTTGAGACTCATCAAGGTAGAGAGAGGTGTGGCGAGGAGTCACGGACTGGGGAGAGGGGGAAGGCCAACCACACCAGTGTCCCGTGTCTTCAAAGAGAAATGCTGAGGATGCCACTGTCACAGATCACTAGATGTCAGGACAAAGGGGAAAGGGGGGAGGTCCACCCTTGTCTTTTCCACTACAAGATAGTTGTCTTTGGATGAGACCTGGAAATCTCCCAGAGTTATAATTATTCTCCAGACAACAGAGAAAAGAGTCACTTTGAAAATTCTCTTTATACCCCACAAAGGTACCTTCCTTTCCCCATCCCCCAACATCCCTAGGCTACACAGAGAGAGAGAGAGACAGAGAGACAGAGATTTCCAGCAATTCCCCCAAATCGGATTTGGTAACCCCAGCAGTTCTTCAGAGAGAAAACTGCAGGTCAGGAAAGAGTGGAGCTTTGCCTCTCTCTTCCAAGGAGCCCCCCACTGGCAAAAGTCATTAGCCCTCTTTGGCACGTGAAAGTCAGACAAGCATTAATAACAACCACTACCACCATAAAATAGCTTAATTTTTCTAACCTACCCTTCCCTGTGGTGCTCAGGGCGGGTAATATCACATTAATGTCCCTATTAACATTAGATCTAGACTGGAATTTCCCCAATCACCTATGGCGCCTGTGAAAAGAACAACTGAATTTGTTTTCAGGCGCCATAAATGGAAGTTGGGTGTTCTTGCTAATGCCCCCCTGCTCTTTCCTGTCTATCAGGAAGTCTGGATACATTGTCAGCCTTGCCCCTGCACTCTCCTGAACATTTACAGTTCTCCACTCACAGCCTGGAGATCTGCCCCCTCGCTATCTAGCTCCCATTCCGACATGGACAGTTCGAGGGGAGGGACGTCCCTTCCGCTCTCCAGCCGTTCCGTCATGATGGCCTGGATATTCCGGAAGCGGGCTCGGGGAAAGGCACGGGGACTATCGCCGCACTCGGACGCCGGTTCCCTCGTGGGCAGGTCCATCGTGAAACGGACCCTGCGCGGGCGGGGAGAGAGAGCCGACACTTGGGTCTCGAGGTCCGCACCCCCCTTGACGTCCCAGGCGATGCACGATCCGAAATGGTCGCTGGGATTCTGTCGCAAGATGGTCACGGGGATTCGGGTGGAGGGGTTTCTTTTCCGGAGCGACATTTTTACCACAGAAGACACAAACGGCTCGGAGAAAAGGCGGCCGGATGAAAACCGACGGCCCAATTGTCAGTTAGCTGAAGAACTGCCGAGGGCCCCATTTGCAACTGTGGCCTCTCATCTCCACTTCCGCGTGGGGCTTCATGAAGCTGTTCTCTCACCGAGGGAGTCCGAGGCGGCCATTTTAAATCTGATTTTTACACACATCCCCCTTGAGGCAGCTGTCCAACAGTTCAATCCAAACGGCTGCTCTTATTCAAGGGCTTTTGTTCTCTGTGACCTCACATGATGTCACGAGGGCCCTCCCCTCAGCGACTGTGGAATGGCTCAGCAACGCTGCTTCTGAAACCCAGACACTGAGGTGGGACAGCCAGGTAAGTGGGTGGGAACTTCACTCCTGACTCCACTGTTTCATTTTCTCTCTGACTTTGGTGCCCAAGATTCACTGCTATGTGCGCTTAGTTCTAATTCCTTAAGAGCTCATTTCTATGAATAATATAGATAAGCTAAGAAAAAAGACGGTTTTTATACTCCACTTTTCACTACCTGAAGGAGTGTCAAAGTAGCTTATAAGGAGGAGAGTGGGGTTTTATACCCCGCTGTTCAATACTCAAAGGAATCTTAAAACAGCTTACCATCTCCCTTCCTGTCCCCACAACAGACACCCTGTGACATAGGCGAGGTGGAGAGAACTGCTCTGTGAGGACAGCCCTAAATGAACAGGGACTAGCCCAAGGTCACCCAGCTGACTCAATATGGAGGAGCAAGGAATCAAACCAGGCTCGCCAGATTACAAGCTGCTGCTCTTAACCACTACAACATGCAGGTTTACAAACACCTTTTCTTTCCTCTCCCCACAACAGACACCGTTTGAGGTAGGTGGGGCTGAGAGAGCCCTGACATAACTGCTCTGCAAGTACAGTTGCCAACCTCCAAGGGGAGATCTCCTGGAATGACAACTGATTTCTGGACAACTGAGATCTGTTTCCCTGGAGAATACAGCTGCTTTGGAAGATGGACGATGACATTCTACCCCACTGAGGTCTCATCTATCCCATGTCCTCGAGTTCCACCCCCAAAGCTCCAGAAATTTCCCAACACAGAACTGGCAGCCCTAAAAAACTCTGAACTGCTATCTTCACAGCAATGCTATAAGCACCTCTAATACTTAGGATAAAATACACGGTACACGTGTCAAGGTTTCTCCCTATACATTTGACTTATACGTCTCCAGCAGAGAGCCCCCAAATGGAAAGGTGTCTCAGCAATGCCCCACTTTTCACTACCTGAAGGAGTGTCAAAGTAGCTTATAAGAAGAGTGGGGTTTTATACCCCGCTGTTCAATACTCCGTTCCCTCCCTTGCCAAGAAACAGCTCCCTTTCCCTAAACGGCATGGCCATGGGAGGGGAAGCCCAATAGTCTTATCCTGCCAGGGTACACATCGGATGGAAGCTTGTCCTCAAGCAGACGTTTTGGGGCTGACAGTGGGTGAACAGGAACGCTCCCCACCCCACCCCCATAGGTCTGAAACCCACAACAGGGGCTGGAAAGCAGGCACTGAACAGCTCCCCCCCCCACATGAGAGCTATGGAGATGAAGCAGAAGGAGCCAGCACCAACAATACCTCCAAGGGGGGAGGGGGTCTCTCCAGGGTCCCAAGCAACAGAGAGAGGGGGGAAAAATGCTTTCCTTTTGCTCTGTCTGCCCCCTCCTCCACGTGCTTCACAGGCCACTGCACCATTTATGCACGTTCCCTCCCTAGACCTTTTCTCCTTCCTCTCAAACGCCCAGAGAAAAGGACCAGAAGACTCAGAGAGCTCAGTTCAGTGGATCCACAAAGGCAAGAGTAACCATGTCAACTCCCGCCTTGAAAATCCCCGTTTTTCAAATGACCCCAGGCAGCCATCGCCCAGGTCACCCTTGGCTCTCGCACAGCACCTCAAAGAGAGAGATTCAGGTGAACAGCCAACTTGGTCTGAAGCAGCAAAACAGAGTTGGAGTCCAGGGACACCTTGAAGAGCAAAACAGTTTGACATTTCCTCAGCTATCTGAGGAAGGGTGCCTGCAAAATGACCCTCCTGGGTCATCTAGTCCAGTGGTCCGCAACCTTTCTAAGGCTGCCGACCGGTGTGTGTGTGTGGGGATCCGGCGTCCGCGCATGCGCATTTGTGCCATGCGCAGCCGCAATTTCGCACATATGCGCAAAGTACGTGCATGCGCGCTTGCACCATGCATGGTCACAAACGCGCAGGCGTGGCACTTCTGCGCACATGCAAAACTGCCACACATGCGTGTTTGCGGCCACGCATGGCGCAAACGCGCTTGCGCGGACCTGACGCACATGCGCATTTGCGCCGTGGCCCTGCTTCCCTCTCCCCCCTCCCACAAAAAGAAGCTTGCCGGGCCGCAAGCTAATCAGCTGCTTTGACAGCCAATTTGCTTGCGGCCTGGGACGTTTCTCACTGCAGGGGGGGGGCAGGGAGAGGGAGCCGCAGCCCGGCACGGGGCCGTGGCCCGGTGGTCGGGGACCACTAATCTAGTCCAACCCCCTGCACTATGCAAGACACTCACAACCCTATCGCTCATCCTGCAGGACACACATAACCCTATTGCTCATTATCATTGTGCAGACCTGTTGCTTAAATGGGGCAAAGTACCAGATTCCAAATGCAGTTGTGGTGCAGCCTGCCAAACTGTTTTCCATCTGTCACAGGAACGCAAATGTTGTGCTTTCCAGGGAAATGGGATGGAGCTCCCTGGTTTTGATTGAGTGGACTGAAGCTCCCAGCTTTGATTGAATGGACTGAAAACTCAGATATTTAGTGGGGGCTGGCCAACTGGCCTGCATAACTGTGGTACTTACTTGGCTACCTATTTTACATTGCTATACATGTTTTCGGTGTGTAACTCTGCCATACGATCAATACAATAAACAAATAGTACCTTGATGGCAGGCCCACTGATGTCCTTCTTCCATGGCCAGCTGGCCATGCACACCCATGAAAATTTTCCCAAGATTAACAGGAAAGGCAACTTGGGCCGTTTGAGTACCTGCTTCAGCTGTGCTTGTGTCTTTTGCAGGCTCATTCTGAGGGAGCCGAGTTCTGCATTCACCTGAAATTCCCAATAATAGAAATTTAAAGATAGGCCCAAGCATTCTGGAATCTCCAGGGGGGGGGTTAAGTTTGCTGGCAGGGGCTAATGGGAACTGTAGTCCATGGACATCTGGAGGGTCGCAGTTTGACTACCCCTGGTTAAGTTGGTTGAAGCCAGGGTGCGGGCCTGATGTTTCCAACGGGAGACCCCTCAGCGTTGGTTCGTTCTGCCCTCGCTCCTAATGAGAGAGCTCATTTGACCACATGCTGAACAGGGGGCGAGAGTTCAGAACTCTGACTGTATCGCCATCTTTTAAATGTTTAACATATTAAGAGGTTTTTAGGGGGTTGTGGTATTTTATTGTAAACCACCGCAAGACTAACTGAAGTAGCGGTATATAAATTCATAGGCAAATAAAATAAAATAAATAAGTAAAATTGGTTTGTGGCTCCGACAAGTCATTTCTGCCCAGAACGTCTCCTGTTATGTGCAGCCATTACTGGTAGCGTTGGCAAAAAGTGCCACCAAATCATGGACAACTGACAGGAACCTGCAGAGATTCTGAGGCAAGAGACGTTTGGAGGTGGGCTGCTTCTCCAGACCTCCTTGGTGGTACTCTCTGGCCCTGTAGGACTTGGGATTCCGGACATTTAGTGGGATTCTGAAGCAATAGGGCTTTGTCAAATAGCTGAGAAAGGTCCAAAATGTTTCTGATGAAGGCTCAGAACCCCTGGCCAAGATTTCTTTACTTAGCTGCAACTCCCTCTATGCCTTGAATTTGGAGTACTTCAAATCCAACAAAAGTCCAGGTTCTGCGGCTCTTCCTAAGATTTCCATCTTTACCTGATTACATTTGGTCTCCAGGGCCAAGCTCAGTTCACGAAGCCGACCGCTCTCAGCGTGTGCCTCCGCGAGGGGCTGCAGTTCTTCTTCCAGCTGTTGGACTTTAACCTAGAGTTAATGAAAGACATCCATTTTACGCTTCCAGTTCCGCTGGAAGTGGGATAGGATCCAGACTGCACCCTGGCTACCTCCGCCAGACTGAGGCTGGCAGCCAGTGGAAAGTTTGGAGACAATGACATGGGGCTTGTGATAGCACAGCAGGTGCAATGATGTCACTTCTGGAGAAAACCATAGAGTCTCCAGTGATTCCTAGAACTAACCGCTGTCGTTTGCAGGTTTTCCCCGGAAGTGATGTGATCAAGTATGTGACACTACCATTAACCCCACCCCCCTAAATTGCTGGTTGGAGCAACAGCAGGCAATGGGCGCTCAGGGAGAGGGATCCTCTGACCCTTACAAGGGCATGGCAGCCCCACACCTGACTTTGCTCCTAAAGTATCAAGCCCACTATTTGTCACAGAGAACTGGAGGGAGGGGGCAAACAAATCGGGTTTTTTGTTTGTTTATTTATGTTTGTATCTATAGCCTGCCACTCCTGAGCGGGGCGGGTTACGGCAATATGAACCATAAAACCAAGATATAAACAGTAAAACCATAAAACACACAATACATTTAGAATGACCACAAACTAATAGCATGATATCACAAGCTGAGTCTTTATCTGATTTCCCTCCATAGAGGGAGGGATGTGGGAGGAGAACCCCAAATCGGTAGGGGAGACTCATATGATGTTTTGTTAATCTTCTACCACCTTTGCCAAGACAAACTACTAGCTCCCTATTGGCCCCAGAACACCCAGCCAGTTATCCACGGTCACCTCTAGACTAGACTTCTGTAACTCGCTTTATGCAGGCCTGTCTTTAACCTTGATTCGGAAACTGCAAATGGTCCAGAACACTGCGGCCAGGGTCCTCACACAATGGAGGTCCCACATTCGGCCCATCCTTCAACAACTGCACTGGCTTCCAGTTGAATTCTGGATCAGGTTCTGGTAATGACCTTTAAGGCCATCTGCGGTCTGGGACCAGTGTACCTAAGGGATTGCCTCTTTGCCTCCACCCCTCATAAGAGCCTTACACTGCCTGGTGATCCCTGGACCCAAGGAATCTCGCTTGAAGTCAACCAGGGCCAGAGCTTTCCCCATCCTGGCCCCCACCTGGTGGAATGAGCTCCCGGAGATCAGAGCCCTAGCGGAGCTTAAATAGGGAGCTCTTCTGCCAGGCGTTTGAGATTGACCTGAATTCAATTACCTTCCATTGGCCCCTGAGCCTCCTCCCACAAAAACCACCACCGATATGCTCATCCCACGGGGCCGTCAGTACGTTACAGTTAAATGGATGTACTTACCATATTTGTTCCATTATTATATTGTTGTACCTTTATGTACCTGTTATTGTTCAATTTATCATGTCATCTGTACTGTTTTTCTCCAGTTCCATGTAAACCACCCTGAGCCTCAGGGGAAGACGGTATATAAATATAATGAATGAACGAACGAACGTTCAAGTTCTTCCATGCATCCTGGCCTCAAACCATATGGTCTTGCAACACCTGTGGAACTGTACTAGCTCTATCTACCTGATGTTCTCTGGAATGCTTATTTGTGGAAAGCCAGGAGGGTAAGAGCCTTCCTGACCTCCTCAGACAGGTCATTCCACATCATGGGGGTCACAAAAAACACATGTGTAGGCAGTGGCTTATTTTGCCAAACTTTGGTAGCATAACAGATTGGTGCTTTGAAACAGTGAGGAAGGCTGCCATCGGTGCACAGCCAAAAATAACCAAGGCCTGCTGGTTTATTTTACCCTATAGCTGCAAAGCATCTGGAAGTGTCTGGCCTGGCACCCTGGCAAGCTTTCCTGGGACCTGGGAACCCTATGCAGAAACCCCCAAGAAACCCAAGGGATCCACAGCACAGAATCCTCCGCAGCAAACCAATTCTTTCTGACCCCCTCCCTAACGCTAAAGGAGGAAAAGTTGCCGAAATGTGGGGTTGGGCAGTGGTGTGGCGGGGGCACCTTATTTCCAGTCAGTTCTGCTTCCAATCTCTTGTTCTCTTGCAACATTTCACGGACTGTTCTCTGCATCTGCCAGGAAGAATTAAAAATAGCTCTTATCATCAGCCTGACCAAAGTAGAATCCAAGCTGAGCTGTGTTCTCTCCCTAGGTGTATGAAAGAAATGTTGCCAAAAGGCTGATGGGGAGATGCTCGCTCAGGCTGCCTGTCCTTCTCACACTGTGTTCATTTAATTGCTCAGCTTTCCTCAGCCTTGTTTTGACGGCCCCCTCCATTTCCTTCTGGCAGGAGTGGGGGCTCCTTTTTAGAAATTGTTTATGCATCTGTTTCTGAAGTGTGACGATCTGTGGCTATCTAAACCCACAGATTAGGGCCACGCCAATGCCAAACAGATTTGCCTGCAAACTTAGGGGATTTCCCCCCTTCAAGTTGGCAGAGAAATCTTTGAAAAAATGTATTGAGGGAGTTAAATTCCCTCCCCAAATAAACTAGTGTTGTCTGCATGTGTACAAACCCCAAATGTACCATAACATTGGATAGTTGGCAGGGACAGCTGATGGGAGCCGTTCTGGGCCTGACTGTGAATCACACCGAGTTCCCTCTCCATCAGTTAAGGCTGTGTGTATACCTAAACTTCTAATGAATTATTTTATATATACTTTATTTCAAACTAGGGGCCAAGTCCGTTGCATTCAGGAATACAACGGACGCTAGATTGGGGTGGTGGTGGAAGAAGTCTGCGGATGGCCTCCCCCCAGGACCTGGAAAGGCTGCAGGTAGCTGTTAAGGAACTAATCGGCAGGTCAGCTCTCACGCAGCAGGGAACTGCAGCCTCTGAGCGAAGAGGAAGGAGTAGGGGGTGGTCAAGAGGGAGGGGGGTGGCTGGCTGCTGGGCAGTCGATTGGCTGGCTGCTGGACAGAGACAGGCAAGCCAGTTGCAGGAGGAAGCACTCAGAGGTGGGACAGCCACCTTGAGTGGGTGTTAAGCATTGAGTGGCACATAACCCATGAGACTCACTTCTCCTCCAAGCCCTTGCCACGTATATTATGTGCAACACATGCCGTTTTAGTGCTGAAATGTTTTAATGCTTTGATGTTTGCCAGCTATTTGGGTGGAAAGGCAGTATGCATGTGAATACATGAAGCTGCCTTATACTGAATCAGACCCTTGGTCCATCAAAGTCAATCTTGTCCACTTAGACTGGCAGCAGCTCTCCAAGGTCTCAGGCTAAGGTCCTTCACATCACCTCCTAACTGGTCCTTTTAACTGGAGATACCAGAGTTTGAACCTGGGACCTTCTGCATGCCATGTAGTCCCCCCCCCTACTAAGCCACAGCCCCTCTCATTGAAAATGTAGTCATGTATATCAGTGGTCCCCAACCTCCGGTCTGGGGACCGGGACCGGTCCGTGGATTACTTGGTACCGGGCCGCGGCTCCTCCTCGTCCTCCTCCCCGGCTGCTGCCTCAGGGGCTGCCCTGCCAGTCTGCCACCAGCTCACCTTTGGTGCTCTCCAGCGGCCGCCATGGCTGGGGCTCCCCCTCTGCGTAGAACTGCACAGCTGCTGCTGGCAGCGCCTCCCAGTGGGTGGCGGGAAATCAGGGGCGCCAGCGGGAAAGCAAGCGGAGCAGGGGCTCAGGCAGCGGCGGCCCTCGGCAAAAGAGTGCTCCCCTCCCCCCGGGGCTCAGTAAAATTGTCAAACGTTGACCGGTCCCCGGTGATAAAAAGGTTGGGGACCACTGATGTATATAAAAGTGCATAGATTAATAAGGGAGGAAACTATCACAGCTAATAATGATACCTTCGCATACCCAATATAAGGTCTTTAATGTCTAACTCATGAATGCTCACCCTTTCTAGGAAACAGAATTTCAATCCAAGACAAGTGATAGATTACTGACAGCTCCCCTGTTCCTTGTACTACTGCCGGTGACTCAGTCAACCAAAATGGACTGCTACGGGATCCCTTCCGCCCTCACTACAACTATCCTGAATGTATGGTTACAGTCATTCTGATACACCAAACAAGGAGAACCAGCCCTTTCTAGGTTCCTGCATAGCTGATAATGAACAACGGGCATCTTCTTAGCCGGCATAAAAATCAGGTTGGGCATAAAATATTAATATCCTTATAATAAAGAGTACAATAATGATGCACCGTACCTCTTCTGCTAGTCTCTCCTTGTCCTTAAACAGAGAATCTCTCCCCTGCAGCACTGCTTCCAGTTCACTTTGTAGCCCGGTCACCACAGCTTCCAGGAGCTCCTTTTGAGTGGTTGCGGTCTCCGAGACTTCGCAGGCTTTCTGCTTGCAGTCGGCATGCTCAGCACATAGGGATTCCCTGCAGTAATGAGGCATGTACATGTGGCAGTTCTTTAGCTGGCGCCTGAGATGTTCATAGCGGTCAGAAGGTCCTGTCATTGTGACCTGCATGGCCAAGACTAGCCCAATCTTGTCAGATCTTGAAAGCTATGCAGGTTGGGCTCTAGTTTGTACTTGGGTGGGAGATGGCCAAGGAAGTCCAGGTTTACTACACCGAGTCAGGATATGACAAACCACATCTGCTTTGTCTCTGCCTTGACTTGGGTAGATCAGGCCAGCCCAATCTCATCAGAACCAAGGTTGGCCAATAACCAGGTTGGCCCTGGTTAGTGCGTGGATGAAAGACCACCAAGGATATCCATGGCCATTACACAGAGGCAGGCAATGGCAAACAACCACTGGCTGTCTCTCGCCTCGAAAATCCCACAAGGTGTTGCCATGAGTCAGTTGAGACTTGATGGCACTTTCCACGCCCAGAAGGCCCCCCATTCCAAACAGCCAATCCCTTGTTTTAAAGACTTGAGAGTGTCTATGAAGCTGTGTCTATGAAGCGTGTCTATGAAGCTGCAAGAAATTAGTTGGAGCAGGACAGGGAAGAGAACTAAGCCACCACCCCTACGAAGGAGCCTCACGGCCATTAACTCTGTTCTTACATTTCTCTCTGAAGCTCAGCTTTTTCTTTCTGCAAGTTCTGCAGCTCCCCCATAATGCTGGCCCGGGCGGCGTCCAGAAGGGAATCTTGTTCTTGTAGCTTCCGATTGATTTTGTCCTGTTCAGCCTGGAAGGAAGAACTGAAGAAAGTGCTCCAGAACGATACAATGCCTAGCACCCGAATTATCTCTCTGGTGACAGGCTGTTAGTGAATTGGCAGCCATCTGCTGGAAACAATCTTTTCTTCTTGTGCATCCAGAGCCTGAATAGAGGTTACTTTGCGGCCCACTCACAGCAAGCATGCACTCCTGGCTGCCCCACAGTCTGTCGAGGGCGCCTGTTCCCAAGGTCGCCCCCAAGCCCACGTCGCTTGTGATGGGGTGAACCACAAAGTCATTCAGCTAAGCCTTTGGAACAGGACCTGGAGAGAACCCAGCCAATTTAGAGGAGAAGCTCTGGTTGCCAATCTCCTGGGGGAAAGTCTCCAGGTTACTACTGGTACCGAATGAGAATCGGAGCTAGGAAATATTTTTAAAAACCAAAAAGGAATTGGTTTGATTCTCCTTATGTTTTAAGTCGACTTGTAGATGTTTCCAAACAATCAGTTTAAAAGTTAGAATGGCCCAGAAAGGAGAGCTTTTTAGAGAACAGAAAGAAAAGACAATGGTTTGTTATAACTTTGTCGTAATTTTAGAATGAATCTTGCTATCATCTTGGATTAACCAGGAACCAGTAATTCCCCAAAACTGTCTTTTGTCGAGAAACTCAGAACGTTTCACTGATAACTGTTTAGAAAATCTTTCCCTTTCCCTTTTTTCTGAACTTTTATCTTTCTGTCTTAAAATTTCCAATGAATATATATACACTAGGGGCCAAGCCCATTTCATTCAGGAATACAGTGGGCACTAGACTGGGGAGGGGGTGGAAGAACTCTGTGGATGGCCTCTCCCTCCTCCCGGGACCTGGAAAGGCTGCAGGCTGGAGGTCCCTCCCCCCCGCCACAGGGAACTCACCAGAAGTAGAAAGAGGAGGGGGTGGTCAGAGGTGGGGGAAGGGAGGTGATTTGCTGTCCACTGGGAGATGGCAGGGATCTGTAGCCTCCAAGCATCCGAGGGAAGTGGAAGGAGGAAGGTTGGTCAGAGGTGAGGGATGGAAGGCGATTGGCTGGCTGCTGGACAGGCAAGCTGGTTGGAGAAGGAGGCACTCAGGGGTGGGGCAGCTACCCTGAGTGCGTGTTAAGTGCTGAGTGGCACTTAAGGCATGGGACATGCTCCTCTTCCAAGGCCTTACCAGAAATAGATAGTGGTACCTTGCTCAAAAGCCTTGACTAAGTTCTGACAATTGATTTTGCCCCTTAGAACCAACTCCTTCTTGTTTTCCTTAATTACTCGTTCCCTTATAAGTGGGTGGTCTGTTAAGGTCTTTGAAAAGTTAGCACTATCTGCCTGGTGTGCTCAAGCTGGGCTGCTCATGCGCACTCAATGCATGCACATTCAAGCGATGCAACTGAATTCGGGAGCCCCCCCCCCCCACACACACACACACAAGATTCACCACAGGCTTTAAGTCTAGTTGTAAGAGCAAGTAGAAGGAGGTAAAACAAAGTCATGGCTTAGAGGACAGGAGAAGACAAAGCAGGACTCTGTTCAAACCCAGGACATTGTGGGATTGGTCTGTAGGAGCCACATAGTATAAGAAGAGTTGGTTTTAACAACCTGCTTTTCCCTACCCGAAGTAGTCTCAAAGTGGCTAACAACCCCCTTCCTTTCCTCTCCCCACAACAGGCAGGTAGAGCTGAGAAAGCTCTGAGAGAACTGGCCTGGCCCAAGGTCACCCAGCTGGCTTCACGTGGAAGAGACGTGGGGATCAGAGATCAGAGGCTGCACTCTTAATTACTCTTAATTACTCCCCCATATTGGCTCTCCAGTCATATAGCAGTAGATTCAAAGGATTTCACACCTTAAGGGCAGCCTGATGCTCCGAGATTAGTTTAGTGTTCTCTGTGGTGACGCTTCGGAGCGCCTCACTCAGTTCAGTGCACTGTTGGTTTAACTGCTCATTAAGCACCTGAAACAAAAAGAAAACAGATTTTTCCCCCTTGCAGCAGCAGTGAGAATTCATACAATTGCTACTCTTGGTTTTCTAGCCCTGCATGAAAAATGGCAACACTGAGAAGGGATGGATGATGGAGGCCTTCATATGCATGAAGCTGCCCCCGACTGACCCAGATCCTTGGCTCGTTTAAATTCAGCATTTCCTGCTCAGACTGGCAGCAGCTCTCCAGGGGCTCGGGCAGAGATCTTTCCCGTCAACTCTGACCTGGCGATGCTGGGGATTGAACCTGGGGACCTCCTGCTACTGAGTCACAGCCACAGGGTAGCTGGGGTGATGGAAGATGAGCAGGACTCCCAGTGCAGATGAAGCTGCAGTTTTGGGCCTATACCTTGCTTGGAGGCGACAACCTCGCTTCGGGTTCCCTCTCTTCCCTTGCCACAAATGTTAAGCTGTTTTCAAAAATAAACTACACGGCCAAAGAGTCTTCTATCCCTGGTGAGGCCAGTGTCTCTTCTGCCCTGCATCATTCTGGAAAAAGATCACAAGACAACTGTTTTCATTACTTGAACTCTCCCAGCCATTTCTTGCAAGGCGGCTATTTCCGATCGCAGCTTTAGGTTCTCCTCGTGTTCTCTGCTGAAAGACAGCTGGGCTGCCTAGGGGAAAGGTGGGGGAAACAAATCTCCTTGGTTAAAATAAACCATTCAACCATTCAACAGCTAAAACAGTCCCGGTGGCTGACCAAGAAACAACAGCAAATCCCATTTTCTACAATATAATGCATCCATCAAACCCCAATACATTGGCCAGGGTTTAGGTTAGCAAGAAAAGACAGGGGGGATCAAGATACAATATTCCTCAAAACTGAAAAAAGCACCCCACTCAGCCCCCCCCCAAAAAAAAAAAAAGTTGAAGAAAAAGAACATATGTGCATGTGTGTACAGGAATATCTTTTTGGACTGTGTCAGCCAGTATTCCTTTGAAGATTTAGTTTCAAGAATCATGGCATAATAGATAATAGCACTGGAAGCATCAGCAGCTTTATTATATTTATTCATAGTTTCCACCCAAAAAGTCTTAGTGCAGCTTCTTTGCCCATTTCCATCTAAGAAGTATCTTAACATTTACAAAAACCAACCACCACAATGGCCCTAATAATAATATATAGTTTTGCAAGACTAGACAAGGCCACTGGAAAGCCAGAGTCTATGTAAAAATAGAATATATATATATAGTAATATCCCAAATGAGATTCATAGTTTTATCTACATTTCAGATGTCTCATTGCTGTGGGTATCGAGGCAAACGGCACAAATAATGCCAAATGACACGATGGACGCACAGCATGTAGATAGGATCTTTGAATATTATTATGCCTTTTTAACATCGGAGTAAGAGTCTGTATACTGAACGAATGCTAAAGACAGCAGGTCAAAAAGCACATATGGCATTCTTGATGCCTTTTGTAGGTTTACAATCACAATTCTGTTGATGATCGGATATTAATCGTGTTCATTCTTCATCAGTTTTTAAAAATAGATTCAGGTGGGTTGCTGTGTTGATCTCAAGTAGCAGAACAAAGCTGGTCCATAAGAAAATGAAGTATCTGGTGGTACCAAAGTTTAATTCTGGGTATAAACTTTTGAGTGGGACGCACACATCTTCAGATACTTCTTTCTGTTTCACTGTATCTAAAAAAAGTGTGCATGCATACCAAAGCATATGCCCAGAATTAGTTAAGTTCATAAATAGTAGATTTATTATTCCCCTATATATCTTTTCCCTTCAACTTTCTGAGGCTTTGTTAGGGTTATTTCGGCTTGAGAATTTCGAGTTTCAGCTGCCCTGAGTTTTGAACTCCAGGTTCGGAGACTGGGCCAGCCGCTTTCAAAGGCACAAAACGTTCCAAAATCTCTCCAGGTCAAGATCCCCTTTTTGGACTTACTTTCTCTTCTTCGCTGAGCCTGGAAATGGCGACCTCTCGGGATTCTAGGGCAGAGCATCAACAAATAGCCGTCATTCTAAATACTCACTTTTTTTCTACATCAACACAGTTTTAACCAAAACAACAGCTGCAGAACATCATACTGGAGGGGTAGAACCTTTAAAAAAAACAGTGATAGATACACATGTTTTCTGCCAGCCATTCTAGACATGCCATGTGTGCATTTCCTTGAGGGTTCAGAGTGAGGAACCTTCTGAACCACAGTCACAGGTCTAGGAATGCCTTTCCACCCTCCATGAAGCTATATTGACATCCATGCTGTGACCCGGAGACCATGATCCCACAAGCTCCCACAATAAAACCTCTGTTCCCTACAACCTAAGATGGCCCTGTCCTGCTCAATTATTACATCAGGTGTCTCAAACGCAGACCACGTGGGCACCGTGTCGTTCTCTGAGCTGCTTGGAAAGCGAGCAGGACCAATGAAGGGCAGGGATTGCTCCTGGCTGATCTTCTTCAAATGAAATGGGTTTCCATGACTGCAAGGGGGCGTCACCCGGCCTTTCCTTAGCCAGCGCATGGTTCTGTTCCCCGCAGTGGCCTGAACTGGTGCCATGGCCTTCGTTTGCAAAGCAGAGTGGGAGCTTACTTCTAGGAACATCTGGGGAACTGGGAAGATCCATGATGGGAAATGAAATGATCAGGAGCATAAGCCAACATCCACATCCTCCTACAAGTTTGCTACCCTTTCAGGGGCTCCACTATGCTTCCAAATGAAGCACAGATTAACCAGACCAGTGTCAGGACTCTGAATAAGAGTAAAACAATAGGTATAATAATATTGTGCAGCAATGAGTGCAAGTAAATGCATAAACATCAATTAATTGTAGAACTTGTCTCGTTAGCAACTTATACAGAATACTAGTAAATAAGCCCGCTGCAGGCTGAATGCAGCAGGCACTAGCGGGGCTGGCGAAGTGGGCTGGGGCTGGGGCGGTTCGGGCTGCACAGCACGGTCCGGGGGCGCGGCCTACCTTGGCGGCGATCTTGCGGGCAACGGAGGAGTTATGTGGCCAGGTGGTTCAGCGGATGGGTCGGTGTGGAGGCGCTCGGAGCGGTGCTGGGGGGTTGGAGGCCGGGCGGGGCGCAGGGCAGCGGCGCAGCCAGAGGTGCGGCAGTGGGTGGCCGGCGCGGCGGGTGGGGTCGTAGGGCACTGCCGGCGAGGGCCAGGTGTGGCGGAGGTGGCGGCAGGGCCGCAGCAGGTGGCGGTCGGAGGGCGCGCCGTGAGGGAGTGGCCGTCCGGGCCGCATGTCAGCGTGGAAATGGCGGCGGGCAGTGTCAGGTAGGCAAGCCGGAGGCCGGAGGCAAGGGACCAATTGCGAGTTGCACTGTGCATGGCTCGCAAGTGGTCCCTTGCCGCCGGACTGACACTCACAGGGGCCAATCGCGCCTGCCGATTGGGCCCTCCGAGTGTCAGTCCGGGGGAAGGGGCCTATGGGCACCCTTCCCCATCAAGGACAGGGCCCACCCTTGGGGCCCTTAACCGATTATTTAATCCACTCCGCTAGGAGCAGGTTAAAGATAGGGGGAATTTTACATGAATTGGAGAGGATGAGCAAAAAAAAAAACCCATTCTTTTTCCACTGTGCTAAATAACATTACAAAATCCTTCGGAATCAGTACCACGACTCCTTTTTATCATCTCCTGATTTAATCTCTTGCTGCGATAGAGCTGATGATTTGTTGTAAGACGTACAAGCACTGGGAGGACCTGGGTGCCGATCACTGTCCCAGGGCGCTCACTGACAGTGCTGACTTGGAGCCTACCTCACAAGGTTGTGATGGAGATAACATGAGAGGGAAAGACATTACCCTCAGGTTTTGGAAGGAGGGTGCCTGACAAACATTTTTTTTACAAATCGTCCCACAGTTATTGCAGTCACTTCACTTGTAAAGGAAAATGAATTCCAGCATGGGAGTTACCGAGGTCAGCTCTGAGCCTTGCACATTCCTGCTCCAGCTGGACAGCCCTCTCCTCTTCCTCCCGCAGCCTCCCCTGAGTGTCCTGAATGTCCCGGTGGAGGCCATTGCAGTCCTGCTGCAGAATGTGCACCTGCAAGAACATAGAGGCAAGGAGCTTAGGACACTCTTCTTTGGCACTATGGACTTTCAGCGGGGCATGGGCCATTCTTGAGTTCGGTGGTCTTCAGTCCATCAGTTGGAACACTCAGGTGAGCCGTGCGGCCCCCATCTGCTGGCTTGCAAGACTCTACAGAGCTGCCATTCTTCCTGTTGGCAGAGTTTAAACATGCAAGGTGTACAGCACCAGCTGCTTAAGAAAGTCAGTTTGGCTGAGGCTGAGCCTCCAGGGAAGAGCAGAATATAAATCTAATAAATAGTAGTGGCAGAATCTAATCTGGAGCACCAGGCTCCCAGAACAGCTGCAGGAGCTGTTGCTGTTCCACCGGGCCTGCAAGACAGGCCTGCAAGACCTTCTACCAGGTCTTTGGTTGAGGCCAGAGGGCAGAAGATCTGGGGGCCCCTCTACTTTACTGTATTCTATACTTCAATAGTGGGCACCCTGAGAGTGATCCCTGAGGTGCTGGGGGGGGAGGGAGGGGTTTGGATTTCTTGCTATTTACTATCCTCGCCATCCAACTATATTCGGGTTTTAATGTTTTATCTGTGGGGATCTGTGCTTGCGTGTGGGCGCTGGCTGGCGTGCCAGTGCCACCCCTTCCCTCTGCGGTGCTGGCCTCCTTGGGCTTCCACAATCGCTGAAGTGGCCAAGGTGCACCGAAGCCCCCAACACTAGTATGTAGTATGGCATAAGAATTTTCAAACTTCAGTAGCACACTTTGGTACTGGCTGGCCTACAAACTGTCCTGCTGGGCTGAAGGTCACAGGAAGGACAAAGGCTGCTGATGGGGACCAACCTGCTTCCGCTCTTTCTCCACTGTCTGCTCCATATCCTGCACCCGATACAACAGCACCGCCTGGGATTCTTCCAGGGACTTCCTCATGCTAGACTCCGTAGAGAGCTGCTCTCTTAGCTAGAAGACGTTTAAAAAAAATACCAAGTGAGTAAGCAATGCCGGATACACTCAATGACTTTACTGCAAAAACCCTGTTGGTTTGCATCTAGATAAGCTGGAGCAACAGGGGAAGGGAAATGAAATTCCTCTTGCAAGCTACCAGTGATTCTCTGTTGGGAAGGTGGGGCAACCCTCTTGTTCATTGGTATTTCTGTGGCCAAATTCTGACACACTTTGTATTAAAAGTCAGCAAGAAACATCAGCTTCATCTGAAAGTGCTCATCATGTGTTAATCAAGAATGAGATGACAGGCCAGGAGTCCTCATCCTGGTTGCTTGCCAAGTGTTTTTAGAGAGTGGCTAGGCTTCTGCCCTTACCTCCTGCAGGCTGCGGTTCATTTTGATTTTGGTCGCCCTCAGCTCCTCTGCGGCCATGGCCACGTCTCTCTGCAAAGAACAGAAGACCATGTAGGAAGGCAGGCCGTAGGAAGGCAGGCCCTCTGCACACCAGGGGCATTTGCCCACCGCAGTGGCTTACCAAGCAGGTGTTTCTAAAATGTGGAGTTATGTGGTAGGTAGGGATGTTGATGGTGAATTTTTGCTTTCCACTATCACATGAACACAGGCAGCTGCCTTCTACTGAATCAAAGTCAGTCTTGTCTACTCTGCAAGGTCTTTGGCGGAGGTCTTTCATATCACTTCCAGCCTGGTACTTTGTAAACCGGAGATGCCAAAGATTGAACTTGGGAACTTCGGTGTGCCAAATGGATGCTCTATCACTGAACCACAATCCCTCCCTGCACAAAGCTGCCTTATACTGAATCAGACACTTGGTCCATCATAGTCACTGCTGACTACTCAGACTGGCAGCTCTCCAGGGTCTCAGGGAGAGAAAAGTCTTTCCCCTAACCTACAGTCTGCTCCTTTTAACAAGAGAAGCCGGGGATTGAACCTGGGACATTCTGCATCCCAGGCAGACGCTCTGCTCGAGCCACAGCTCCTCCTCCTCACTTCTTTATACCCTTCTTTATACCCCTAGGAAACCACCCCACTTCATCTAATTTGAAACCAGAACAAATTCAGGGGGAAGGAAGGATGCTAAGAATATGGAAACTGGCAGCTTCCAATAACATGAGGGTTGAGGGACTTGGGAATGTTCAGCCTGGAGAAAAGGAGGTTGAGAGCGGACATGATAGCCCTCTTTAAGTATTTGAAAGGTTGGCACTTGGAGGAGGGCAGGATGCTGTTTCTGTTGGCTGCAGAGGAAAGGACACGCAGTAATGGGTTTAAACTTCAAGTACAACGATATAGGCTAGATATCAGGAAAAATTTTTTCACAGTCAGAGTAGTTCAGCAGTGGAATAGGCTGCCTAAGGAGGTGGTGAGCTCCCCCTCACTGGCAGTCTTCAAGCAAAGGTTGGATACACACTTTTCTTGGATGCTTTAGGATGCTTAGGGCTGATCCTGCGTTGAGCAGGGGGTTGGACTAGATGGCCTGTATGGCCCCTTCCAACTCTATGATTCTATGAACATATGCAAAAGCCAGCCCCACCACACCACATCCACACAGAGTTTCAGCAATCCAATTTTGGTGAGGAGGGCTCTTTATCTGCTGGCATCTCCTCAGCTGCAGGGAAAAAACAGTCATTTCTAGAACTTTGCTTGTTACCTTGGTGGCGGTTGCGATCTCCAGGGCGGCACTGAGCCGTTCCGCTCGCTCGCGGGCTTCTTCCGCCTCGTCTCGCAAGTCGCTCACCTGCTGGCGCAGAGTCATCCCCTCTGCCTGAAGCACCTTCAGCTCCTGCAGGTGTTCCTCCTGGATTGTGTCCAGGCGCCGCTTGAGGTTGGCTGCCAAGCGGCAAAGGAGAATTAGAGAGGGATTCGGGGGGGGGGGGGGTTGTGAGGCCAGTTACAAAAGGGTCACTGTAGCTGGCCTTCAGTCACACTGTCCTTGTGCTGTAGTGGTAGCTCCTGCCAGAACAACATCTTAAAAAATCAGCACTGTCAATCAAATCTCCAGTGGCCAATCAGATGCCTTGCTGGGCAAAAGCTAAACTTCGCCCCAACCCTCTTTAGAAAAAAGCTTTGGCAGGCATCAAAAGAAGTGTCAGAAATTGCCTTACTGGGGACCCCTTTTGAGAATCATATTTCCCAAACCCCCAAAAGCCAAATCCTGCTTGTTTGCCTAAAACCGGGGTGGCCAACTGTGGCTCTCCAGATGTCCATCCACTACAATTCCCATGAGCCCCCAGGGCCTAAATGATACTTCACTGTGATGATCCCAGAAGTCTACTTTCTGCATATGAAAGCCTGATGCACACTCCCAAAATGGCCAGTGGTGGGCCTGGAGGGGGTGGGAAGGGGAGGGGTTCAGGGTGGGCATGTCCACAGCTATGCCTCCCAACTATATGTTGCACATTCACACCACCTTGGGGTTTCTTGAAGCCTGAGGAATGTTTCCGGGATTTCTCAACAGTAAAAAAGTTGGGACTGGCTGCTTTAATTGATCAATTCCTCGTGATAGGCAGACTGCTCTCTTGAAGAGCCCAGTTCAGGAATTACCACTGCCAAGACCACAGAAGCATACAGTTCCAGAAGGAGGCATAGAAAGCATCTCTCTCATAGCAAAGGCCAAGCCTCCCTCTTGCTGTGGAGTACCTGCATGCTGCGGATTCATTTCCTTGTCCGTCTGCAGCCGGAAGACATTCAGCTTCAGGGTCTGCACCATGCTCTCCAGTCGGCACATCCGGCTCACCATGTTCTCGCAGTTCTTCCACAGTGTGCCGTTCTCGCCGGCAAAAGCCACTCGAGCGCAGAGGGGGCTGATGAAGTGGCAACCTTCAGAACGCTCCAAAGGTTTGGGAGGGAAGAACTCCACCCTGGGTGAAACAAAACATATTAAAAGCCTAAATGAACTGATCCGTCAAGAGTGCTCTCAGCGACTGGGCAGACCTTGCAAACCAAATGCAATCAAGCAGGCAGGGCATGAAAAAGAAGGCACATTTATGCTTCTGCTACTGAAAACATTGCTTAGCTCTAGGGAAATGACAGCCAGAAGTCATACGAACATTAGAAAAGCCCTACTGGACCAGAACAATAGTCCATCTAGTCTGCCATCCTGTCTCACACAGCAGCCAACCAGTTCCTCTGGAGGGCCACCAATAGGGCAGAGAGGCTAAGGCCTTCTCCTGATGCTGCCCACTGGCTCTGGGATGCAGACGTTTAGTGCCTCGGAATGTGGAGGTTCCCCTCAGTCACCATGGTCAGTAGCCACTGGCAGACCTCTTCTGCATGAATCTATCAAATCCACTTTGAAAGTTGTTTATTCCTGTGACCATCACATGCTCTGGCAGTGGATTCCACATTTTGATCGCTCGCTATGTAAAGTGGTATTTCCTTTGCGCACCACACAACAGACGAAGGTTCTTATATGCCGCTTTTCTCTACCCGAAGGAGTCTCAAAGCAGCTTCCAATCGCCTCCCCTTTCCCCTCCCCACAACAGACACCCTGTGGGGTGGGTGAGGCTGAGAGAGCCCTGATATCACTGCTCGGTCAGAACAGTTTTATCAGTGCTGTGGTGAGCCTAAGGTCATCCAGCTGCTTGCATGTGGGGGAGGAGCGGGGAATCAAACCCAGCTTGCCAGATTAGAAATCGGTGTTCCTAAACACTAAACCAAGCTTGCTCTCACACCAAAAGAGCCCATCTTGACAAAGAATAAGCAATCACAAAACTACACAAGACAAATACTTTGCCAGTGTCAATGACTTGTGGCAAAATCCTAGGTGAATTTCCACCAGTCTAAGGCCGCTGAAAACGATGGCCTTTATCTGCAGTAACTCTGCATAGGCTTGCACTGCTATGAACTTGGATCCTGGGGATTGGGGAACAGAACACGTGAGCTCAAAGGAAGGAAAACGTGGAATTGGGGAATCCCTTTCTGCTCTACCTGTAGTCATTGGCGCCCAGCCCCTCCAAATCCTTCAGCAACGTGCTTGTCTGCTCTTCCACCACTCTCATCCTCTGGTTCAGGACCGCAAAGGTTTCCGGAGCTGTCGCACTGACGCTCACCGGGGCAATGACTGGCCTCGCCATCTTGGAGTTCAGCAGCCAGCAAGTTTTCTGCAAATAAGAAACTCTGAGATCTCTGCTGGCTAGAAGGAATTTGGCATCCTGGTATAACAGCCAGGCTTGAGATAAAGATAAAGCATTCGAAGAAGAGACAAATCCCAGGGAAGTCGAGCTACTGAGGATTACTTCTCTCACAAAAAGCTTTGGACAGAGACACATTAGAAACTGGTTACCTCTCAGAGTTTGAGCCCTGTGGCATCTTTAAGCCCAGCAAAGTTTTTTATTCAAGGTGCAAGCTTTCCTGTGCACCCACATCTCCTCAGACACAATGGGAGCTACCAGTCCAGACTTATAGGTAGAGGGTAAGCAACAAATTAGTGAACAGCAAAATGAAAATGTTAGACAGATTCAGGGGCCAAACAGGTGTAACAAACTAACCTGTAGATAAAGGTAAATGTATCCCCTGTGCAAGCACCGGGTCATGTCTGACCCTTGGGGTCTAGTGTTTTCATGGCAGACTCAATACAGGGTGGTTTGCCAGTGCCTTCCCCAGTCATTACCGTTTACCCCCCAGCAAGCTGGGTACTCATTTTACCGACCTCAGAAGGATGGAAGGCTGAGTCAACCTTGAGCCGGCTGCTGGGATTGAACTCCCAGCCTCATGGGCAGAGCTCTCAGACGGCTGCCTTACCACTCTGCGCCACAAGAGGCTCTTAACCTGTAGGTATAGATGTATAATTCCCATTTCATTGCATCTGAAGAAGAATTACCCCAGAGTTATAACTGATCTGGGAGAGCTGAGCTCAAATCCCCACTCTGCCATGGAAACTCGGGCCAAACCCACTCTCTCAGCCTGACCTCAACACTGGGCTTTCATGGGCATAAAAAAGAGGAGAGAAGAATGAGGAAGGGGAGGAGACACAGTGATTAAATAACTAGATTTTATAAAATGGTAGCCAGTGTGGACAGCCCTCTTACAGCATCAGCCTAGGGCAGGGGTGCCCGGACTGTGGTTCTCCAGATGCCCATGGACTACAATTCCCATGAGATTCTGCCAGTCGCTCATTAGAATTGTAGTCCATGAGCATTTGGAGAACCACAGTTTGGTCACCCCTGACCTAGGGTCTGGGAGAACCGGGTTCGAATCCACCCTCTGTCGCCGAACTGCCAGCCGCGCAGGCGCAGTTTCTTCCCTCCCCTCCCCTCCCCTCCCCTCGCAGGGTTGTTGTGCAGGCGGAGCAGAGAAGCAACGGGCCAAGAAGGAAGAACGGGGGGGGGGGCACCGTGCAAGCCCCTTCCCTCTTCCCCCAAGGAGATCCAGCCCTACTCCCCCAACTCACCCCCAGGGGCTCAGCGCCGGATTCGGGAACCACGCGCCCCGGTTGCCATGGATGTCCGCCGCGACTTCAAACCGACCCGCTCCCCTCCGGCGCTCTCTTCCGCGCAGGCGCCCAAACTTGGCCCCTGCGTGCTGCCTTCTGGGACTCGTAGTCCTCTGCCGCCACCGGGGCCCAGCCCGAGGCACGCATGCGCAACGAGGAGCTACTTCCTCGGAGTGGTTTTTGTAAAGGAGGTCAGACGGGATTGCCAGCTCTGGGTTGGGGAATACCAGGAGACTTTGGGAGTGGAGCCGGGAGTGGGCGGGGAGAGAACTCAGTGGCGTGTAATGCTGGCATGGGTGGCCAAACTGTGGCTCCCCAGATGTCCGTGGACTACAATGACCATGAGCCCCTGCCAGCAAAGCAGCAATTGTCTCCCCAAAGCAGCAATTGTCTCCCTGGGAACTGATCTGGAGACTGGCTGTCATTCCAAAGGGACTGCCATCCCCAGAAAGCTGCACTGAGAATTTTGGTGCCTGCTTCGGAGAGATGAAGCATTACTCCAAGGGGCACTTTTGAGGGCTAGCCCAATTGGTTGCAACAAAAAACGCAAGACGTTTCTCTTTCAGGGTTACAGACTGGGATTCCAGCCTCCAGGAATTGCTGCTCACCCTCAGACTGCAGAGACCACTTCCAGGGGAGAAAATGGCTGCTTGGGAGCTATTTATTCTGTAATTAGCTGGTGTTTTGGCCTTTGTATCATTAAACTCTGCCAACAACTCGTAATAGACTTACGATGGCCCTGTAGAGCAGACATGGCCAGACTGTGGCTTTCCAGATGTCCATGGCCTATAATTCCCATGAGCCCCTGTCAGCAGCTGGGAGGGGCTCATGGAAATCGTAGTCCATGAACATCTGGAGAGTTACAGTCCTCCATAGAGTTTACAAGACCAGAGACTCTGAAAGCATTTCACTCTTTCTAAGAGAGAAAATAGTTTATTGGAGTTTTTTCCCCCCACAGTACTCTCCAAAATTTCCAAGTTTCCCATTCAGTTTTCCACACCCCTGAAGGGTCTGGAAATGAAGGAATTGAATCAAACAAATGCTGGATCAAGGAATTGAATCAAACAAATAGGAGACATTTGTGATATTGTGTTTGTTAGAATCCAGCCCCTGAAAGTAGGGGACTTATAGATGCTGTATTAAAAATACTATTCAATATTTGGGGGCCCTTCTAGACAGAGGATATATATAAATACAAGCCTCTGGACTGAAAGCTTTCTCAGATAACCTAGTGACCTGTTACAGATAAGCAGTCTGTCACAGAAAGGGCTTCAATGTCAGAATGGAATGCAATTAGATGGGTGAGACAACCTGTTATGGTGGAAGGGGTTGTTAGACAAATATTAATAGTGCTATATGTTACAGGGAAAAGATAATGGGAATACCTTTGTTAGCAGAAAACAGATCACTAGAGAAGTAGTAAGACATCTGGTTTATGTCATGGCTGATGTCCAATGTACATTGTGGTCTGTGTTTAGCTCAAGATAGATAAATGTTTTGTATAAATACAGCCAACTGACAGTGTCCTATATGGCATTTTCTCTCTGCTCTTGGTGGAGAGAAGAACCGTCCAACATAGCTTCTTGGCCAATAAACTGTGCTGTTTTTCTGAGACCTTGCCTCCCTGATTGGGACCAGGGAAAAGAACGGGGCAAAACACATCAGATATGCGTCCCTACCATTTTCTGCATGATTGCCCCACTTCTGGGGTTTCTCAAAGCCTGAAGAATGTTTTAGGGGTTTCTCAACTGAAAAAAAAAGTTGAGAAAGGCTGGCATATAGGGACATAATGCACAGCCTCTGTCATCTGGTGATAAAGCTAATGAATGATCAGTCACTCATGGGCCATATAAGAGCCCTGGATGGGCTGCATCTGACTCACACACTGTAGGTTTGTCCCCTCTGTATCAAGCCTTTGGTGAAAGGCTATTTGGCAACTGAAAATGCTTCGTAGGAAGTATAGGACCAGTTCACATCAGGAGCACTTTGTGTCATGAGGGATATCCAAAGCCCCAGCAGCATATGACTGACCTGAAATACCCTGAAAGTTGCTAGCAGGAAAGCATTGGGGGAGTGAGTATCAGGGGTTGGTTTCAGGTCAGGAAAATGGGGTGGGAAGGCATAGGCCAGTCTTTCCCTCTGCCATGGTCCTGATCCAAACAGAAACTGCTTACCTGGGAAGGACAGAACACCCAGAGTACATCTAAATGACCCCAGGAAAAGCATACCGTATAGTTAAGGCCAGAATTCAAAATGTACAAAGGACTGCAGCAGGGGGAAAAACACATTTGTAAGGCTAGAATAAGCTTTCCTACACAAAATCCTCCATATTGCAAGGGGTTGGATTAGTTGACCCTGGAGATCCCGTCTAACTCTATGATTCTATGAGAACAAAATTTGAGTCCAGTGGCACCTTGAAGACCAACAAAGGTGCCATTGGACTCAAATTTTGTTCTGCTACATCAGACCAACATAGCTACCCACCTGAATCTATTTGTAGGGATAAATAGTTTCCTTAGCTGCATCTGCTTTAGCATTCTGTTCCCCGGAAGCCATGCATTACATAAAGCTCTGGTTGCTATGGTGGAATCATCCACAATTATAGAAAATGGGTTCACTGGGAGTATCACCTTACACATTTTATCTCTAGGCAGCTGAATCACTGCTGCTCACGGCATTAATGGAAGAGTGGTAAAGGCTGGGAGGATCATAAGAACATTAAGAGAGCCCTATTGGATCAGACCAACAGTCCATCCAGTCCACCATCGTGTCTCACACAGTAGCCAGCCAGTTCCTCTGGAGGTACATCAACAGGACAGACAGTCCAAGGCCTTCCTAAGAACATAAGAAGAACCCTACTGGACCAGACTGATAGTCCATCTAGTCCAGCATCCTGTCTCACACAGTAGCCAATCAGTTCCTTGGAGGGGCAATGTCATACAGGCCACCACCTTCCTAAGAACATAAGAAGAGCTCAGCTGGATCAGACCCGTGGTCCATCTAGTTCAGCATCCTGTCCCACACAGTAGCCAACCAGAAGAGGAAGAGTTGATTTTTATAGCCTGCTTTTCTCTACCAGAAGGAATCTCAAAGTGGCTTACAATCTTCTTCCATTCCTTTCCCCACAACAGGCACCCTGTGTGGTAAGTAGGCAGAGCCCTGATATCATTGCTCTGTGAGAACAGGGCTATAAGGAGCCCAAGGTCACCCAGCTGGCTACAGGTAACTGGGGAATCAAACCTAGATCGCCAAATTAGAAGCCGCCACTTTTAACCACTACACCAAACTGGCTCCTCTGAATGGCCAACAGGGCAGAGACACCAAGATCTTCTCCTGATTTGGCCTCCTGGCTCTGGAATGCAGAGGATTAGTGCCTCTGAATGTGGAGGTTCCTCTCTGTCACAATGGCCAGTAGCCACGGACAGACCTCTTCTCAACAAATCTATCTTCTTCCCTTGAAAGCTTTTTATTCATGTGGCCATCACAACATTCTCTGGCAGTGAATTCCACATTTTAATCACTCTGTGTGTAAAGTAGTATTTCATTTTGTCCGTCCTAAACCTACTGCCCACCAGGGTAGAAGCTTCTGAGATTCACTGCTTTGGATAATGCAAGGCAGTCAACCAAGCGGAGCAAGCTGTACAGAAGATAAATTCATCGGCCTTATCAAGAGGTATTTGAAGATCTCAGCAGTTACTCCCAAAAGCTCCTCCCCTGCCATGAATTCTGTCAGTCTTGGTGTTGCTCCTGAACTCTGGCTCTTTTCTATTATTACAGACAGACTAACACCACTGACCATCTCGATCTATCACTGAATGGAACAATACCATCTTGTATTCAGGCTGGCGGATCTCATCATATTCTACTGAAAATTCTGCCAGGTCGAGGTCTGAACCTCGCAACTTGTGAGCTGCTTCCAGGCTTACTGAAGATCGATTCAGGTGGGTCACCACGTTGGTCTGAAGCAGCAGGACAGAGTTGGAGTCCAGGGGCACCTTGAAGACCATTCAAGTTCTATTCAAGGTATGAGCTTTTGGGTGCATGCGCTTCTTCAGATACAAGTGTTATGTCTGAGGACATTTGACAGCGGATGCAAATGAAGGCTTCTGCTAGCCTGTGAACTAACCAATCCGGCGGGCCTGTTAAGGTCCAATCAGACTGTCCCGCTTGGAACCAATTGGGTTTTGGAGGACTGTCTGAAGTGTATAAAAGTGGCTGAGCATGCCTGTTTTTCTCTGTTCAGTGTTTGGAGTTTGATGTTGGAGCTGCTAAATAAAGAGTGCTGTTTTGAAGAATTGGAGTCTGTATTTACCAAGCCTGCAGACTTAATACACACGAAAGCTCATACCTTGAACAGAACTTGGTTGGCCTTCAAGGTATCCCTGGACTCTGCAGGTTTATTGAAGGATGCAAAGTGTCTTCCAATCAGCAAAAGTTCAGCACAAACTTCAAAGTGCTGGTTCAGGAAGTCCAAAAGAGAGTCAACGCTTTTGTTAGCAACCGCACATCTTTCCCGTCAGATGCATGCTGGTGGTGTTCCTTGCATCTCGTCATCTGCTTTTCTTTCTTTCTTTCTTTTTTTGGCCAGATGAACTCCTTTCAACAGCACTGTTCCAGCTGGCTGTGTAACAACCTCGTCTTTAAAAGCCTTTGGTCGGTCAGAAGCTTTTAGCAGAGGGGAGAATTAAGTGCAGGGTGATTTTACTTATTTCCTGTAGGTGGCAGGAGAGAGCAACTAGCATCCTGGAGGGGTCAGGAGGCAAAATCCCATTTGTACTTTGTACCTGGTTCATGAGGAGGGTTGCCAATTCTTTGTTGAGAAATTCCTGGACAGTTGAGGGGTGGAGCCTGGGAAGGGCAGGGTTTGCTGGTGGTGTGAGTGATGCCCTAGAATCCACCCTCTGAATTGACATTTCCTCCAGGAGAACGCCCAGTTCTCCAGGCCCCACCTGGAGGTTGGCAACCCTCCTTATAAACCAGTAGTTTCCATGTGGTGTGGTGAAGTTTAAATCCAGTTTGCCAGCTGGCAGTTTCATTCTGTTCTATGAATGTGACCTAAAGTCACATTATCTTCCCCACAATGACCCTGTGAGGAGAGGCTGGGCTGAGATGGTATGTCTGGCCATTGGTCACTTTGTGGGTTTCTATGACAGAGTGGGGGGATTCAAACCCGGTCCAGCACTATAACCACTATGCCAAGCCAACCATCATGCTGCTCCAGCGAACCAAAAGACCCTTCCCAAAAAACAGCCCAGTGCTCTCCCTCCACAGAGAGCCAATTGAGACTGCCAAACTGGGGATAGGGCCTGGAGGAGGGTGGGGTTTGGGGAGGGGAGAGCTCTCAACAGGGGATCATGCCATAAAGTCCACCATGTCCCCCCAAAGCAGCCATTTTCTCCAGGGGAACTGATCTCTGTCACTTGACTGAAGAGCACTTGTAATTCCCAGAGATTTCCAGGCCCCACCTGGAAGCTGGCAACTGTAGAGCCACCCCAGGTAAGCATCAGCCCCAGGAATGCCTTGTTGTCCCACAGAGAGGGGGAGGATGCGTGGCTGCATATTGGATCCTGGCTGCAAACAGCGCTCGTCCTTTCTCACTTCAGCCGGGTGTTTCAGTTGGGACAGCAGCCTAGGTGTGGGGCTGAGTGAGAACCCCACGAGCCACCTCTCCTAGAAAGGGACGGCTGGGAAGCATTTGGGCAACCTGAGTGGGTCTGACCATTAACTGAATTGGATGGGCTGCATAGGCTGCAGTGATTAAATACACCTGAAAGATAAGCTTTCATGTTAAGAAGAAGAGGTTTTTATACCCTGCTTTTCTCTATCTTGCTGAGTCTCCAGATGGGTAGCCATGTCTGTCTAATCTGTCTGCAGCAGCCAAAAAGAGCTGGAGTACAGGAGCACCTTCAAGACTAACAAAATATGTGGCAGGGGAGGAGTCATAGCTTTGAAATGCAGCAACCCTAATATAGGTCAACTCAGCCAGTCACTTTATTCAGTACAGCACTTTGGCCAGATAAAATTAGTTAACAAATGCCAGTGCAAAATATTTCAGGATGTAAAAGACAGACATTTTACTGTATGCTAGGGAAGTACAGCAAATAAATGATTAACCATTTTGAAATCTTATGACTAAATAAAATGTATACAAGATTTTAAATGTGACATGTGAGCACCAAAATGAAAAGTTAACATTTAAAAAAAAACGTTATTTATTCTCCTTTAGGCCACCTTGTACAGGTCCTTAGCTGAGTGTTTCGGACTCTATATATTTGGCCGCAATATTTGGCAACCTGTGTAATACTTGAGGCCTTACCTTTCCAAAGGGGGAGTTTTCAAGTAGGGGGGAAATTAGCCTAGTTCTGGCAGCTACATAGAAGGGACACCTAAGAATCATAGGAGCAAGAGATTTCACCTCCCCAGAGTTGCAAGGGCAAACTTTTTCTGCTCTAGGCACTTTCTTATAACAGCCCTCCAGAAATGCAGAGGGCAAAACCAATCACCTTGTTAATGAGAAGGCTCTCCTAAGATGTTTGGCTTCTAGTAATGATAGATATTCTGCCGGGGCTTGTACATATCTAGTATTGTGTGGAGCAAGGTATTTAGGGGAACAAGCAAGATCCATGTACTGTCCTTTGTTTAATTGCTATTTTCACCTGATCGATGCCATGTCAAGCAGAACCGGGGGGGGGGGGGAAGAAACCAAGGCTGAGTCTGCACTTACTTTGTTTTTTTTTCATTGTGGATTCTGCTGAATTCCGATTTGAACTCGGGTCTTCCTCTATCCCCCCCCCCAATTGAAACATAAAGTGTTCTGCACTTGATTGGGGAAGCTCAGAGCAGGGAGAGGAGCCAAGTGGAGCAGGAGTCTCTTTCTTTTTTTTCTTGAATGAGGAAGAGGACGGGAGGATTGGAGACAGCAGAGGAGGTGTCAGGATTGTTAGAAACCCTGCCATAAATTAGCCTGGGTCCCTCCATGACAGTTATATTGCTTGGTGCCTGGTTGCTCCAGGTCCTGTAATCATGCTAACAAGTAGAGAGTGAGAAATATGTTATTGTAGCCATTATCTCTTCCTGGGGCCTCTCGGCTGGTTTCACTATCAACCGTGGACAGTCAAGGCCATGAGAATGTAACACTGTTTTTAATTGCAAGTTTCTCTTTTCTCCCTCTCCCCTCCCTTGGGAACTTTCAAGTTTTGGGCGGGAGAATTGTATTGATAAGAAGAAGCAAATCTGCCTTCAAGTCAGATTTGACTTCGCCAGTCTAGATGTTTGTAGTGCTTCTCAATAAACGCTTTCTTATTATTAAGAAGCTAGTTGTGAGTTCTTTCAATGTCTGACATTAAGTCAAATCTCTCCACGCCTTTCGCCTGCCAACATGCAGGACGAAGGCAATATCTATACCGAGCAGGAAGAGGGCCTGGAGTGGGACTTCTCTCAGGGCGAAGTGGCCGGCGCGGGCTCGTTTAGTTCGGGCATGGCCAGAGCTTTGGGAGATGCGACCCCGGGTCACACGGAGTTCCTGGAAAAGCACATCACCGAACGCAGGCGTCTGTCGAAATATGACCACCTGACAGGTGATGAGCAGTGGCCTGATCAACTGCCTTTGGGGGTGTCCAGCCAAGGGATGGCATCCACCCTTGAGGTACGAGAGTTGCAGCAGAAAATCGACAAGGTGACCAGCTGGCTGCAGGGAGTGTCGGGACGGCTGGATCCTGAGGAGCAGCGTGAGGCGAGACGCTTGCTGCGAGAGCTGCAAGTAGACTTCCACGAGCCCGGCGGCCGACGGCTGGGGGATCTTCCCACCCTGAGGGAGCGCGAAGAGGCGGCGATGAATGCCGCTGCCGAAGCCGCGGCCCTGGCGGCGGCGAGAGCGGCGGCGCAACTGGGTGAGGAGGAAGAAGAAGACGACGGCCTCGGTGTGGCCGATGCCGGGAGAGGAGCGGGACTCCAGGGTCTGGGTCAGTTCGTGGCCCAAGGACTGGCTGCTGGAGTAGGAGCCGGTGGATTACAAGTAGCAGCGGCGGCTGCTGACGGTGCTGGAGCAGCGGACGGAGCAGCGGCGGGGGCTGGCGGAGCGGTGGAAGCAGTGGCGGCAGCCCGAGCAGCGGCGGCAGCGAGAGTGGCGGCGGCGGCGAGAGCGGCGGCGGCGGCGAGAGCAGCGGCAGGAATTGGGCGAGGTGTTGGTCGCGGAGCGCGGGCTCCGATGGATTGGGGCCCGGGGCGGCTGCCCCCTCATCTCAGGGGAGTGGAGATGCGGAGCACCTACAAGTTTAAAGCCAAGTTCTCGGGGGATTCGTCAACTTTCCCGTCGTTCCTGGTTCATCTCCAAGCCTACATGATGGACATGGGGTTCACTTTCAATGATGATGCCGAGCGCATTCGTTTCGTGGGGGAGTGTTTGGAGGGAGAGGCGGCAAATTGGTTCATGGACCTCTACCGTTACAATCCGAGAGCTCTTCGTAACTACAATCACTTCCTGAGAACCATGCGCTTGATGTATGTGGAGCCCTTTGAGAAGGAGACAGCGGAGAAGAAACTCAAGGTCCTGAAGCAAGGGACAATGACCGTGGCCGAGTATGCCCGAGAATTTAAAAAACTTTCATCAGCTGTTCCAGATTGGACGGAGCCCCAGAGAGTGCATGCTTTCGTGGGGGGGCTCTCCGGAGATCTGTCCAGCAAGTGCCTCCTTCTAGACGATCCTCTGACCGTTCTGGGGTGGGTGCAGCTTGCGGGAGAGATGGAAGGGCGTCTGGAACGGGCGGCTGAATATAAAGGAATCGCAGACAAGACGGGTGGAAAGACCTCTACTCCTAAGAAAGCCAAGCCCAAAGCTAAACTGGAACCGAGCGAGCGCTCGAGGCGCATGGAAAAGGGATTGTGCCTGGGCTGCGGCCAGGCTGGCCATTTCCTCGCACAATGCCCAGCCAAAACCTCGCCAAGTGCCAAGCCTTCGGGGGGAACCCCAGCCAAAGCCTCCACAACCAAGAAAGTGGTCCCGAAGAAAACCGCCAAGTCCCTGCTTGCTCCGGCTGGAGCCACGCCAAGTCCCTGCTTGCTACGGCTGGAGCCACGACCATGGTGGAGGAATCGGAAGGCAGCAGCCAAGATGAAGAAATACAATCGGGGGAGCAGTCGGGAAATGAAGACGGCCTGCTGTGAAGGCGCCCCGCCAGCAGTTCTCCGGCAGGGGCAAACGCGCGGTGAGTGACTCTCCCCTGGTTCTCTTGCCTGCCACCCTCACAGAACCCAACTCTGGGAGGAAACTGGGGGTTCGTTGCATAGTGGACTCGGGGTGTACAAAAACCCTAGTTAGCCCAGCGCTAGCCGAGACTTTGGGGGTGGGGAAGGTGCCTTTGGGGGAACCCCTACCCATTACTCAACTGGATGGGAAGTGTGCCCCAGGGGGGGAGGCCACCGTGAAAACGCTCCCAATGGACTTGGACATTGATAAACATTGGGAGCAGATCCAACCCCTAGTAGCGCCTCACTCTGCATTTCCGTGTGTGTTGGGGCTAGACTGGTTGCGGGAACATGATCCCACGGTGAAGTGGAAGAAAGGGACAGTGAAGTTTTCGTTCCCTAGTTGCAAGCAGCATGTGCGGCCCCAACCCGCTCTGGACTGTCGAACCGTGGCCGCAGTGGGGGCGGCTGGGGCACCTGCCCTCCCACGGAAGTATCGAGACTTTGAGGATGTGTTTGCAGAGACTGAATGCAACCAACTGCCTCCCCACCGCAAAACAGACTGTGCAATTGAGCTAAAGAAAGGGGAGCCGCTTCCCAAAGCCAAATTGTACTCGATGAGCCCGAGGGAAATGAAGGAGCTCAGAGAGTTCCTGGACAAGAATTTAGCCAGGGGTTTTATCAGACCGGCCACTTCCTCCCTGGCCGCCCCAGTCCTCTTCGTAAAAAAGAAAGATGGGTCTCTGCGCCTCTGTACAGACTACCGGGGGCTGAATGCTGTGTCCACTTGCAATGCCTACCCATTGCCTTTGATTAAGGACTTGTTGGGGCATTTGGGGAGGGCTCGGATTTTTACAAAACTGGACTTGAGGGAAGCCTATTACCGGGTCCGCATCAAGAAGGGGCATGAGTACCTGACGGCTTTCAACACCCCCTTGGGCCAATTTGAATATACCGTCATGCCGTTCGGCCTCGCCGGCGCTCCGGGCGTGTTCATGAACATGATAAATGAAATTATGCATGATTTATTGTATCAGGGGGTGCTGGTCTACATTGATGATATTTTGGTGTATTCTGAAGACCTGGATAAACACACCAAATTGGTGCGCGAGGTGCTCAGCCGGCTGCGGAAGCACCAGCTGTTTGCAAAACCTTCAAAGTGCGAATTCCACCGGGAGGCGGTGGAGTTCCTAGGGTTCCGGGTTTCCAAGGATGGAATTGAAATGGACCCGGGCAAAGTGCGTGATTTGATGGCCTGGGAGCCCCCCAGGACCAGGAGGCAGCTCCAGAGCTTCTTAGGCTTTGCAAACTTTTATAGAACGTTTATTCCCAGCTTTGCCAAAGTGGCATTGCCGCTGACTGACTTGCTGAAAACAAAAGAGGGGGGGAAGGCGGCAAATCGACTGGGCGCCCCACTTCAGTGGACCCCCCTGTGTCAGAAAGCCTATGAGAATCTGAAGCTCCTTTTTACATCTGAACCGGTGTTGGCACATGCTGACCCAACTAAGCAATTTACAGTGCAAGTAGATTCCTCGGATGTGGCAATGGGGGCCGTAATCCTACAAGAGGGGGAGGATGGGAAGCTGCACCCCTTAGCCTACCTGTCAAAGAAATTTTCCGGGGCAGAACGCAACTGGGCGATTTGGGAAAAAGAGGCAGCTGCAGTAAAATTAGCGCTTGCCACGTGGAGACATTGGTTGGAAGGGTCTGCCGTCCCGTTTGTAGTTTGGACAGACCATAAAAATCTCCAAGCACTCAAACAGCCCCGCTCACTATCTGCCAAGCAAATGCGGTGGGCGGAGTTTTTCTCTCGTTTCAACTTTACTCTTAAGCATCTGCCAGGCAAAATGAACTTTTTGGCGGACGCCCTCTCCCGCTTGCCCCAGTACAACAGTAAGCGCGACCCATTGGTGGATACGGTGTTCACCCCCACCCAGTTGGGGATGGCAGCAGTGACGCGCAGTCAAACAAAGAAAGGAAACCCGATTCCCGGTAGGTGGGTTCAAAAGGAGGTGTTACAGGACTCTGAGTTTGCTTCACTCCGCCCTGCCCTTGTCGACAAGGGGGGTCTATTCTTTAAGGGGGAGCGCCTTTACGTTCCAGCGGCGGCGCGCGGAGACGTTTTAAAACTTTGTCACGATGCGAAAACCGCAGGACATTTTGGCTTTGTGAAAACTCTGCACCTGGTCAGAAGACATTATTGGTGGCCAACGTTAAGGCTCGATGTAGAGAAGTACGTTCAGGGCTGCCCTACCTGCCTGGTTTCCAAACCCCCAGGAGGAAAGAAGCGTGGGCTGCTGCAGCCTCTGCCCACCCCTGGTCTGATGTCACCATGGACTTTATCACAGACCTGCCTCCCAGCCAGGGCAAGACTGTAGTTTGGGTGGTTGTGGATGCGTTTTCAAAGCAAGCCCATTTCATTCCCTGTGCGGGCCTGCCTTCAGCGGCCAAACTGGCTTCTATGTTCGTGACTCACATAATCCGCCTACATGGAATTCCTAGGAGGTTGCTCACGGATCGGGGCTCTCAGTTCGTTGCCAAGTTCTGGTGGGAGCTTTTGAAGTTGCTGGGGATAGAGCAAGCCCTGACATCGGGCTACCACCCTGAGTCTAACGGGCAAACTGAGAGGGTGAACCAAATCCTTGAACAGTACCTGCACTGTTTTATTAATCACCAACAGAATGATTGGGTTGCCCTCTTACCTATTGCTGAGTTTGCCTACAACAACGGAGTACATGCATCCACTGGAGTGTCTCCCTTTAAGGTGGTGTACGGGACAGATTTGATTGCTGCACCCACCTGGGAATTAGTTTCTACTGAAGCACCTGAGGTTACAAAATGGGCGGCAGCTATTAGTGCAGGTTGGCCTGACATTGTCTCTAGCCTTGAGGAGGCTAAACAAGCTTATAAGTCCCAGGCAGACAAAAAACGTGCACCTGCACCGGCCTGGAAAGTAGGTGACCTTGCCTACCTGTCTACAAAAAACCTACGTTGCCAGCAACAGTCTAAGAAACTGGGTCCCAAATTTGTGGGGCCCTTTCCCATTGTAAAGCTGATCAATGATGTAACTGTGGAATTGAGGTTGCCTAAAACTTACAGGAATGTGCATCCGGTTTTTCATTCCAGCCTGCTGCGGCGAGCCCCTGTGCCGGATGTGTGGCACCCTCCGCTCTCAACACCAGTGCCTGTCTATATTGACAAAGACACCCACTACGAGGTCAACCAGATCCTGGACTCTCGTGTGCACAAGGGCCAACTCCAATATTTGGTGGATTGGAAAGATTTCCCTTCGGGGGAAAGGGAGTGGGTGGAGGTGAAGAATGTGAAAGCCCCTCGCCTCCTCCGAGCTTTCCACCGTGCCTTCCCTGACTGCCCTCGACCTGTGGATGCGGGCTAGTGGGGGGGTCCTTTTTAGGGGGGCAGGATGTCAGGATTGTTAGAAACCCTGCCATAAATTAGCCTGGGTCCCTCCATGACAGTTATATTGCTTGGTGCCTGGTTGCTCCAGGTCCTGTAATCATGCTAACAAGTAGAGAGTGAGAAATATGTTATTGTAGCCATTATCTCTTCCTGGGGCCTCTCGGCTGGTTTCACTATCAACCGTGGACAGTCAAGGCCATGAGAATGTAACACTGTTTTTAATTGCAAGTTTCTCTTTTCTCCCTCTCCCCTCCCTTGGGAACTTTCAAGTTTTGGGTGGGAGAATTGTATTGATAAGAAGAAGCAAATCTGCCTTCAAGTCAGATTTGACTTCGCCAGTCTAGATGTTTGTAGTGCTTCTCAATAAACGCTTTCTTATTATTAAGAAGCTAGTTGTGAGTTCTTTCAACGTCTGACAGGAGGGGGGAATAAATCCAAGAGGCAAATCTCTGCTGAGGGAAGCTAGGGCTTCTGGAGTACAGTCACTTTAAGACAAGCCTTGCAACGGGGAACCAGGAAGTCTTTGAACTGATCCCCTGGCCAATCAGGGAAGACTGTTTTGCTACAAGGCATGGAGAACGGAGTTAATTCACAAAAACCAGAAATCTGCACCCTTACTGATGGTGATTTTTTTAATATCGAGGGTAATATCTACTTCTGGATATCACGGGGGAAAGGTAGGGTCACTCCGGATCAGTCATGCATGTTGCTAAGGGAAAATTTAAAGCACCCCAAATCAAAATAGAAATCGAATTCAGTGTAGATGGGAGAGATTTATTCAAACTGGGAATGGGTAAAAAGCCCTGTGTACACTACACCCGAGTCTTTTAATTTCTATTTCTGTAGCTAGGACCCACTTCTGTAGCTAGGTTAGGGTTAATAGCCCCACAAGAGTCCAGTGATCTTTAATTAGAGAGAAATGGAAGCAAAGACAATTTTGGCTTCAAACTTCATAAATCCGGTCCCTAGTCTTATCCAGGAATTAGATTTACATTTGGGAAGCTGTAATATGGCTCTTGTGGCTCAGAGTGGTAAGCAGCTGAAAGGCTGTCTGAAGCTCTGCCCATGAGGTTGGGAGTTCAATCCCAGCAACCGGCTCAAGGTTGACTCAGCCTTCCATCCTTCCGAGGTCAGTAAAATGAGTACCCAACTTGCTGGGGGGTAAACAGTAATGACTGGGGAAGGGAATGGCAAGGCCACCCTGTATTGAGTCTGCCATGAAAACGCTGGAGGGCGTCACCCCAAGGGTCAGACATGACTCGGTGCTTGCATAGGGGATACTTTTATCTTACCTTTAATATGGCTATAAGGAATTTAGATTGCGCCTGCTCGAGGGAAGCAAAATGGGACTTAGATTAACCTAAAAAGGTCCCATAGAGTAGACCATCTGTGATGCTACCTTAACACGAAAATGTTTGAGTGCTGCTGGTATGGAATTTAACTATATTACGAGCTGATTTCCCCCCTAAGATGTCAATCTTTTTTGAGCTTCATGTTTGCATCCACGTTTTTTATCAAACCAGGGTTTTAGAGTATCTTCCAATGGAACTTGATTCCTGGTAAAAGTAATATGACCAATCTTGCAAAACATAAAGAGAAAAAAGAGCGGGAGAGAGATCTGTCAAATGTCAGGTTGTGAATGGACATTGCTAGGAATAGCATCTCATTGTGGCAGAGCTAAGCCCAAGACTCTATTCCAAGTATATGAAATACAATTCCCAAAAAGACTGCAACAGGAAGTTAATGTGGGCAATAAGTCCACAGCAACCAGTACCATTTTTAGCCATTGTAGTTTAGAAGAGAGAACAGAAGGCATCTGTTTACAAGCTGGTTTTCTTCCCTTTTTCCAGGGAAGCAAAATGAATCCGTTATGATTTTATCCGATTTTATAGTGGTTATGTTGGTGAAATCTATGATTATTCCTTGGTGGTGGTGGGGGGGGGGGGCAATGCCACGCTAACATTCCTTTGAAGCCCTTGTCTGTGAATACATCAGAGAAATTAAAATTAACATTTTCTGTGCTGTAGGTTTACTACTCAAGTAAAGAGGCACTGGGATACCAAGTTGGCAAGCACAATATCCAAAATAGACTTCTGAAGAGTCTTGAATCTTCTATTATTTCTTTATTCTTTATTGTACAAAGCAGTCCCAGATGCCATAAGCTAGGAGTAGCTGCTGTTATAACGACCTTATACTCTGTCTAAGAGACATATATTTACTTATATGACGTTTGTCTGAAACACTAATAATTTAATGTCCCTTGACAAAGCCAGTGGGTGAAACATGTTGGGACTGCTTTGTACAATAAAGAATAAAGAAATAATAGAAGATTCAAGACTCTTCAGAAGTCTATTTTGGATATTGTGCTTGCCACCTTGGTATCCCAGTGCCTCTATACTTGATTTGTATTTCATCCTTCATAGGGTCCTATCCCTCTTAATTTATCATTTTTGCTTCTATAGGTTTACTACGGGCATTGCGTATCCATTTTTTCAGCACAAATTGATTTCAGCCTCATAAGTAAAAATGTCTTTACATTCGCTCTGCTGCTGGAACTTGGTTGCACGACAAAAACTCTGTGGTCGGACTGGAGTTCTAGGGTCAAACGAGATGCGATAGCATTCTCGTATCTGCTACAAGGATTCTGCCGGCATTTTAAGGTTATTTAAAGATTTCTCAAGGGCCCAATCCCCGTATGGCTTAGAGCATAATGGTCTTGCTTTTGCTGTTTTAATATGCAAAAAGTGTAGCACTAGGCTGCTTAAAGAATAAAATAGCTTTTATTTATGAAAAGAAACAGCTATGTACAGAAAGAGAAGACAACTATCTAGCTAGCTGTTGTCTACAATCATTCTTCTGTTCAACTGCTGTTCTGGAGGCAAGCAGCGAGGAAGTGGACTCAAATTGCAGGAAGTCTCCTGTTGAGCCAATCAGGACACTGGAGGGCATAATTTGAAAATCATCTCTTCTAATTCCCCCTGCAGGACACCTGTTATATTGCGCTCAGTTATTCACACTGCAGATCTTGCAGATTCCAATGGTTTTGGCTCTTGAAAAGGCACAGGGGTGGGTGGAAGAGCCCTTCAGCTATAACCCTTAGCAGCACTTTTAAATTACTTTAAAGTGGAGATGGTGTTCTCATGAGGACGCCGTCACTCTTATATGCTCCTTATTTCTCAGGCCTTTGTTGTTCCTCAGCCAGGTCAACTACCACATGATTTCAGGATTCCAGGAACTGTGGAAAAGCACTATTAACTGAAATCAATATCTCACTCCGGTCGTCGTTTTATTGGACGTCTTCCGGAGGTGACTAAACAAACCGTTGCATGAAACAAGAGCTCTAATTAATTTCCGTTTGGCTTTCCTGAAGGCACCGTTACGCAGCCAAGCATGATCGGGCTGTTCTTTAGAAAATCACTTGATTAGAGCATTTTATAGACCAAAAATACTGACAAGGTAGGGGCTTTATTGTGGTCCTCAAATTATTGTGTCTTAATAGAGCCAGTTTGGTGTAGTGGTTAGGAGTGCGGACTTCTAATCTGGCATGCCGGGTTCGATTCTGCGCTCCCCCACATGCAGGCAGCTGGGTGACCTTGGGCTCGCCACAGCACTGATAAAACTGTTCTGACCAGGCAGTGATATCAGGGCTCTCTCAGCCTCACCCACCTCACAGGGTGTCTGTTGTGGGGAGAGGAATGGGAAGGCGACTGTAAGCCGCTTTGAGCCTCCTTCGGGTAGGGAAAAGCGGCATATAAGAACCAACTAAGAGGCCACATCAGCCTTTCCCAACGTTTTTACTGTTGAGAAACCCCTGAAACATTCTTCAGCCTTAAAAAAAAAAAAAACCCAGATCATGCAGAATATCATTGGCCACTAGGGAGCCCTCCCCTTCCCACCCCCTCCAAGCCCATCAATGGCCATTGGGTTTTTTTTTTTAACATGACCATATATAGTCATATATAGTCATATCATGACAAAGGCTTAACAAATTAAAAAAAATATTAACAATTAACTCCCACCCTTTCAGGAAACCCTTCCAGAGCCATCAAGAAACCCCAGGGTTTCACAAAACCCTGATTGAGAAAGCCTGGTCTAAATTCTCAGTATGTCTGGCAGGCCCTGGTGTAACATACTATAAAGGGAAGACTAGGTTCCAGTGAAGGAGATGATCTTCATGGAGGTAGAACTGGGCTTATTCAACCACCAAGAGCTAGTAGAATGCCCCCTTGCAAAAGACCCACATCAATCTGTGTTGGACTCCACTGCCCCATCATTTTACTCTGAGTTTAGGAGCACAATAAGTGTTGGTTGCTTGGTCTAATGCAGGGGTGGCCAAACTAGCAGGGCATCATGGGAATTGTAGTCCACGGACATCTGGATGGCTCACCTTCAGGCATTTCAAGAAATCGAGGATGTCCTTGTAAACCCCTCTAATTATCAAAACCCCTGTTCCACTCCACCATTGTTGCACATTGCTGAAGTTTCTTGTTTATTTGTTTCCATTTTTTTCCTATAGCCGGCTCTAAGTAGATTCAAAAGTCAAGATGGAGTGAGTCAAAATTTGAGTTCAAAGAGAATGGTAGAAAGCTAGAACCGCCTGGCAAAGGCTCTAGGCCAGGGATAGTCAAACTGCAGATGTCCATGGACTACAATTCCCATGAGCCCCTGCCAACGAACGCTGGAGGGCCACAGTTTGACTACCCCTGCTATTGCCCTCCTTTTCTAGAGTTCTGGCCAGCATCCATAGAGGGTGTGGGGCTCATTCCTCTCCTGGCGCTGGCTAGACCCGGACTTACTTGATTTCAGCAGGTTAGCTGCCTCATAGGCAGCCTACATTCCTCCATAGCCACAAGGGATTAACATGAGTGGCTGCCTGCAGTGTGGAGGCTTTAAATACACAGGGGCTGAATTTATTTCCATTACCAACAACAAGATCAACTACCGCTGGCCTGCACAGACATATCTTCTAGATAGGGATGCCAGCCTCCAGGCTGGGCCTGGAGATCCCCCAAAATTACAGCTTATCTCTATTTTTTCCAAGGGAATTGATCTCTGAAGTCTGGAGATGAGCTGTAATTTGGGGAGATGCCAAGGTCCCACCTGGAGGCTGGCATCCCTAGTTTCCTAGCAAGCAAGTTTGTTGTAGTTTCTATTGGACATTGAAACTCTGCATGCAAAAGGATCTGGGAGGGAAAGGATTAAGGGAGCTCTCTCATTGGGGTTCACTCAGCAGTTGGGAACCCCTCTCACTGGTTAGATGTTGAACCTCTTTGGCCCTTGCTTGCCTTCTATTTCGACTTCTTCTTTCTCTTACCTGGGCTTGGAGCTGTAGCAAGTTCACTTTTTTGAAACTAAATCTGTTCACAGTAACTTAAATTCACCTACTTGGCTATGTCATTTAATATTTGCTACTATTTTTGTAAGTAACATGTCTTTCTCTTGGAATCAAATCGAACAGCATTTTCCCCTTAACTTGAAAACATGGATGATCGGGGATACTGCATATAGCTTCTGTGCTTCAAAAGTAAAAACTATTTTTTGTTTACACTTAACCCAATCGTTTCATAGCTACCTATCCAAGAATCCAAGAAAGCCAAAGTTTCACAAGAGCAGGGTCAAGAAAAAGTGTGTGTTTTCTTAGGATCAGCTAAGTCACAAGTAAAGAGAGAAGTCCAGTAATGTCCACCTTAGGACCATAAAGACAGTATGCTAAGCAGAGATTTGTCCATGTGTAAAAAAGTTTTAGTAAGCTTGTCCTGTTGAGTATTATAGAACATCCAACTTCTAATTTTGAGCTCAGATATAAATGAATTCTAGAATCTCAAGACACATTTGCAAAGAGATTTGTGGAACTTATAGCTTTATAGAAGCATATACCTTGCCACAGACTACAGGGAGATCACATAAGTGGAAGAAAGGAAGAAGAAAGATGGAAAAAGAAGAGCTGTTTTTATACCCATGCTTTTCACTACCTGTAGGAGACCTAAAGTGGCTTAAAATTGCCTTCCCTTCCTCTCTGCCCAGCAGATATTCTGTGAGGCAGGTGAGGCTGAGAGAGCTCTGACAGAACTGAGCCTGGCCCAAGGTCACCATAGCTGGCTGCATGTGGAAGAGGGATTAGGGAATCTAGCCCAGTCCTCCAGCCTAGAGGCCGCTGCTCCTTAACTGCTACATCAATAATCAGCCTTTACTCAGTGGAGTGGTAGAATACAAACAATTAGGTTTCTCCAAATCTTAAGGTTTTTTTTATCAAAGATGTTCTTTATTTTGCATTTTACACAGCTGAACAATAGGGTACCACCATGCATTTCCTTTTCTTCTTTTTTTAGCAGAAGGCTAGCACAGATAATACCAGAGACTATTTTGGACATCTCTGCTCTATTTCTCTTGCGAGCTAATATGAAGGTCACACCCCTAAAATGTATTTTAGGAATGTAAAAAGCTGACAACAGAGTAGTGTAAAAGGAAATATTTTTTTTGGTCTAGTAAGCAGGAAAGGGCCACAAGACCAAAAAAGTGGCAAATGGGGTTCTTGCAGAACCATAGGAAACACCCCCCAGCCCAATTTTCTTGGCCAATATTCAGGCAAACTCACACCAAAGGTGGCTTAATCTCACCCAGACTGTGGCCAGCATCAGTCATGATAATGCAAAGAGCAAGTGGTATAATGCTGACTGTTCTATTTGGAAAAGTTAACCTCTTTTGTGGTTTGGACTGAAATGGGGGGAAGGACTTCCGTGACAAATCCAAGTTCTCTGTTCGGGGGGGGGGGGGGATCCCGCTTGTACTGAATTCTTGGATTTACAAGACAGTGGAAAGTTGGTGCCAAGGCATCCTCACTCTCTTCCAGTATTCATGTTAATGAATTAATCAATTAATTAATCTAACTTCCTTTATGCACTGTCTCCCAGATGGTGACCCAAAGAGGCTTACATTCTTCTCCTCTCCTCTGTTTTATCCTCACAACAATCCTCCAAGGTAGGCTAGGCCAAGAGACAGTGACCAGTCCTAGGGAGGATCTGAACCAGAGTCTCTTACATTTTAATAATATCAGAAGCTGTGCTTTCCCACTGGCTCTTCCAAACCAGCCTGCAATCAAAACTGAAAACCATCTTACTAGAATAAAGAAAGGATAAAACAAACTCAGAGCCATTCGTAAAAGAGACATTAAAAAACAATCAAATGTTTTCAAAAGACAGGGGGAAACTGGCAACTAGAGGAGGATGGGGAGGGGACTTTCCAGGGACTTCTGGGATGTCCTGGCAACTCTCTGGGATTGGGGCATAAACTCTATGGTAAATTTTGCTTCTGTCATAGAGTTTCAGCCCAAATACCAGAGCATTACCCTGGATGTCCCAGAAGTGATACTGTCACTTCTGGGTCATGTGGACAGTCATACAGACAAGTTGCTGAACATGGTAGGATTTCCCCTCTTTTTTGGAGTAAGCTCTCCTTCTCCTAGTCACTTGATGAATGGCAGGAAGGTGGGCCTGGCATCAGGGAAACAAGGAAAAGAAATACCAATTGGTTTCATGTGATGTTAGGGTTGTGTTTCTGTAGGAAATAAGATGTGGACTTGGACAAGAATAGGTCCCACCTAACCCGCCCCTGGTCTAGGGTTGCCAGACACTGCCCCTCTGGTAGAGACAGGGGTCCACAGCTCCCAGGACCCAGTCTCCAGCCATTGATCAGTTGGCCAGCTGGGAAACTTACTAGTAGGAAGAAGAATGTCAGCATTGCACAGGAAGTGATGTCATCATGTCATCAACTTCTGGGTGAAACTCTGGTATTTGGGTAAAACCTCTTTAGTAGAAGCCAATTTAGAATAGAGATTTTGCCCAAAATACCAGTGTCACCTGGAAGTCAGTGGTATGATGTTTTGCCTTCCAGTGTGATGCCAGTGACATAGAGTGAGCCTTTCTCTTTCTGCTGGTAAATCCAACCCCCACCCCCGCTAGTTGCCAGTTGGCAACCCTACACAGATTGACCAAACCAGGAGCAGTGGTGTCAAAGAGTAGAGGCCTTTTGCCCAAGCATTGGTGGTCATAGCTGTGGGACAACTAGGGCAGGTACCCCAGTCCCTCAAGGCCTCCCCGAAGCACCATACAACTGTCCTGCCCTGCCCAGAATTTCAGATGAGCACTATAGTATTGTGCCAAAGCAGTGATGTCACTTCTGGGTTGGAGCCAGAAGTGACATCATGGAGCCAGTCATGATTATGCACTCCCATGCTGGGCTGGCCACTCTCACTTAGCAGAATGTAATTCTGGTTGGGATAGCACAGTGTCCACTGGAGCACTAATACAAATTTCACCACTGCTGAAGAATGTCCAAGAACCGCTCAAACCAGTATTAATAAGGAGAGTGCGGCTACTTCCTGGTAAGAGGTAGTTCTTTCCATATACCTCAGTTGGGATTGCCCACTCTGGATTGGGAAATTCATGGAGATTTGGGGTTGGAGCCTTGGGAAGGGCAGGGGGAACCCCATCAGGGTACAATGGCAACCCTAACTAGAATTAAACAAGTAGAAGATCTCCCACTATTACAGCAGTTTTCCAGGTGACAGAGAAAACAACTGCTTGGGAAAGTGACATTATACCTATTGTAGTTCCTCCCTTCCACAAATCCTTCTTGGCCCAAGCTCTATTCTCAAAATCTCCTGATAGTTCCCAAATTGGACTTGGCCACTCATAGAATCATAGAGTTGGAAGGGGCCCCACAGGCCATCTAATCCAACCCCCTGCTCAACGAAGGATCAGCCCAAAGCATCCTAAAACATCCAAGAAAAGTGTGTATCCAACCTTTGCTTGAAGACTGCACTCTATTGCATCTTGATTATTGGGGATGGAGGTGTTGTGCCAGAAAGGTTGCTCCCCCATATAACTAATTTCCTTAAGCTTCCCACCAAGCAACAAAGGGATCAAAACATATCCTATCCTGCTGAAATCCAAATTAAGGTGACTTTACAGTATCTTATAACAGTTACTCCACTAATCTAGGCCATTCATCCTCTTAGCCACAGCACTGAGTGCTTTGAAAAGGGATTCGTGAGATTTATGGTAACTAAGTGTAATCACATCCAGAACGGAGAAGGTTTGCAGTCAGGTTATTTAGGGCAACCATGTAGAGGAAAACTGATGTGCTGCCAGGGGATCCGAGCCTGAATTTTGTGCCGTGTTAAGCAGGGAGATGGGAAGCCAGGCGCGCAAAATGCGCTTCCCCAATGGTTGCAAGGGTGGGAGGGGAGAGGAAAAGTCAGATATGGGGCAAGGAGGTAGGGAAACTGCTTATTCAGGCAAGGCAGGAAGTCTTCCAAATGTAAGTAATTAAATGTTTTCTTATCCTCCTACAGGAAACTTGAGAAATTATCCTATTATATCCTCACCACTACCTTATAACATTGGTTAAATTGAAAGGTGGCCTAAAGTCACAGCAGTTAACATTGTGGAAGAGTAGGGATTTGAACTTGGATCACTGTCTTATGCTCCTAGCCTAGAGATGTGAGCAGGGTGGCTATTCTCCTGGTGGGGAATGGAGATCTAAATTTACAGATTATCTCCAGGCTACACAGATCTGTCTGTACACACAAATCTATTCTCTCTCTCCCTCTCCCTCTCTCTCTCTCTCTCACACACACACACTTTTTACACTTCTGGAGAAATGGCTGCTTTGGGAGGTGCCCTACTCTTGCCCAGATTGCACCCTTAAATCTCCGAGTGTTTCCTAACTGTGAACTATCAACCCTAGATGTGAGTATCCAGAAAAAAAAAACATTTTGCCCTATTTTTCTCCTAGGTCCATTTTTTTTTCATGAGGACGAATTGGGACATTTTTTGAGGGGAGCATGGCCGTGAAACTCCTATGAAATATTATTTGCTGTAGAATAAGTTAAATGCTTCTGAGGACTTTTCCAGGTCTTTCAAATAAAAATTAGGCAGCACGAAAAACAACCGCCACCTTTGAAGTATCCCACGAAAAGAAAGGGACGGTTCAAAATTATTGTAACAGAAGAAGAAGAACCTATCCCGGGCTATATTAAACAATTTAACAATAAATACAAATAAACGTTTCTTATCTCTTCTTATATTTTTATGTGTATAAGCACAACCAGAACGGCCTCTAGATTACACCGTTTTCAATTTTGTTTTCCTCAGTGGTTGTCCTTCTTTAAATTATATTATATATATGTGGCCTTTGGCTCTCTGGTTTGGGGAGGTCTGTTCAAAAGACTCATCCCCTTTTGAACAGACCTCCCCAAACCAGAGAGCCAAAGGCCACATATATATAATATAATTTAAAGAAGGACAACCACTGAGGAAAACAAAATTGAAAACGGTGTAACCTTTGAAGTATCTGCAGGTTCGGTAAACACAGACCACGAAGTTCTTTCAAATCAAACAGCTCTTTATTCAATCCAACACCAGCTCCAAACACCACTCGAACTTATATACACACTGGATCAAAGAACCTGATTTGTTCATTGGTTCATTTTCAGAGTCAATATTCGAGAGGCAATTGGTCACCTTTGTGAAGCTTCCAAGCCCTGATTTGCATGAGGTGTAGTGGCCTGGAATGTCCACATACATAAAACCTTCCTATGGAATATTTTTTGGCTTTGTGTCTTACAAAGCATTTCACTTGTTTCAAGTGTACAACAGGAAAGCAGTTTGAGAACTTTCTAAACTTTTCCAGTGGCAAAACTGGGAAATTTTGGAGAGCACCATGGGAAATGACTATTGGTTATTCCTGAGGTACAGGAAGACATCTTGTGGATGATTCCTACCACTCGCTTTGAGGCCATAATTCTTTCTTCTTCCTGTTTCTGGTGGTGGGAGTCACCTCATCTTCAGTTCGGGTACTCCAACAGCCCAGTTACTAGCATACCTAGAAAAAGTTTTAGTCCTGGATCCATTCCAGTCTGACTTCAAGCCTGGCCATGAGGTAGAGAAGTCCTGGTAGCCCTGATGGTTGTCCTCTGATGACAACTGGACCAAGGTGGGCTGGTGCTGCTCATGATGCTAGATCTCACAGCAGTGTTTGATACAGTCAATCATGAGCTTTTAGCTTGTTGCAGGAATACGTGGGACAAATTTACAGTGGATGATCTCCTTATCCAGGGTCATGGTCAGAGGGTTGCAGTTGGGGAGAATCTATCGCACCTCTGTCAGCTCCTGTGTGGAGTGCCACAGGGTGTTGTTCTCTCCCCAACTTCATTCAACATCTTCATGCACCCTCTTGCCCATCTGGTCCAAGGGCTTGGATTGGGATGTCACCAACATGCTGACAACACCCAGCTCTACTTCCTGATGGATGGCCGCCCAGACTCACCCCCAGAGTCATTTGTCAGATCCCTGGAATCAGTGACAGGATGGATAAAGCAGAGTCGCATGAAACTCAACACTTCAAAGACAGAGGTCCTATGGATTGGTAGAAGAGGCATAAGCAAGGACGCATACTTACCCTGCCTGGATGGTGTACAGCTTAAGTCTGCACATACAGCCAGGAATTTGGGTATGATAGTTGATGCCTCCTTTACCATGGAGGTACAGATCACAGAGTAGTAGTGACTTTAACAATCCTTAATAATTTATCTCAGATAACAAAAAAGAAATACAGCCAGAGAAGAAACACAGTCTAGCTTCTAAATACATAGAGGAGGAGAAGGAGGAGGAGGAATATAACCCACTTTTCAAGTCTCAAAGTGGCTTATAATTGCCTTGCCTTCCTCTCCTCACAATAGACACCTTGTGAGGTAGGGGCTAAGAGAGTTGTGACAGGACTGCTCAGTCAGAACAGCACTATCAGCGCTGTGACTGGCCCAGGATTACCCAGCTGGCTGCATGTGGAGGAGTGGGAAATCAAACCCATCTCACCAGATTAGAAGCCACTGCTCTTAACCACTACATATACAATATTGCCCGGCTACTAGGTGATGATGTGGGAGAGCTCTATATGTCTTCCTGTACATCGGAGAAGAACCCTTCTTGATAAGTAACCAATGGTTGTTCTCCCTATAAGACGGAAGACATCTTGTGGGGGCCCCCATAGCAGTGTCCCTAAACAGAGGGTTGACATCATCATCCTACACCACCAACCGATGGTCTGGCCTTTCAAAGACTGCCTGGGCAGAACATTAGATGTTAATTTTATAATGCTTGATAAAAGTCAAAACTGACAACCAAGTGGCCACATAACAAATTTCCTCAACGGAGGCACGTCTGTTAATTGCTGCATTTGTAGCTGTGCTACAAATTGAATGAGCACTAACATCTTTTGGAATGGGTATTCCCTGAACCTTGTAAGCTTCAATAATACAGTACTTTGGCATTCACATATCAATATGGGGTTGGCCTTTGGTCTGGTAATTTCTGGTTGTCTCAAATTCACACAGATATGGATTGGACACATAGCGTCCATGAACACAAATCTCAGTGCATTAATTGCAGCAAGTCCCCCTTGCATTCTACTTGAAGCAGCAGGATGGCAAGCTAACTCCTAAATAGATCTGCTGGTGGAGTACAGTTGCCAGGTCTCTCCTGGCAACTGGTGGGGGATGGGAAGAACTTACAAGGAGGAAAAGAAAGGCCTTGCTAGCTAGCATTGCACAGGAAGTGACATCATCTTGCCAGTGATATCTGGGCAATGATCTGGTATAGGAACAAACTCTATGGTTTCCACCATAGAGGTTTTGGCCAAATATCTGTATTGCTGGTATGACAGTCACAGGGAGCTCATGTCCACAGAAACCTGTCCCAAGGACAAAAGATTACATAGAATTTTATATGTCTACCTCATAGGGTTGGCTCAGAGGCCTGAACCAATACAATTATTATTATTATTATTATTATTATTATTATTATTATTATTATTCTTTAATTTTTAGACCGCCCTTCTCCAAATAGGTCTCAGGGCGGTTTACAACATAAATAGTTAAAACACAATAAAATCCCCATAAAAACCCCAATTAACATCAACAAAAGTTACATATAACATATAAGCGGCGGTGGTCACAATTCTGATATTAGTTACCTGAGTTCCCCCCAAGTTCAGCCTGGTGGGGAGAATAATATTCAGAAGAGGGTGGCACCAATACAATAGATCTAACAATGATCTCGATGTTAGAGATCTCAATATTGGAGGGGATCCTCTGATGGATTTGTGGGAGAGCTGCTCTGGCCTCAACCATATGCCTGGCAATAAAACCAGTCCTTTAATTCTATCACCTGGACAAACCCCAAAGTCTCCAGGCCAGCCCTGGAGCCCTAATCTCATACTTCTGACATGGCAGGGTCACCAGATCAGCACTTTCCCTTCAAGCTTATACTAAACAGAGCATATTCCTAAACAACTCTCTGCCTCTGGCAAGAGCTTATGCTAGACTATTAGAAATAAAAGTTATAGTGACCCATAATTTTAGTCATAATATAATTCCTTAGCATATCTGTAAAGCACTCTGTAATCCATTTCCACGGTATTTCATTGTAGGTAAAAAGTCACATACCAAAGCCTAGCCAAGCAAGCCACTTCTCCCTATACAGAGAAGAGAGAAAATAGATCTTGGTCTCCAATATGGAACTAAAGCCAATTCCCAATAACGGTATGATCAATTAAAACAGGCTTTCTCAACCAGGGTTTTGTGAAACCCTGGGGCTTCTTGACAGCCCTGGGAGGGTTTCCTAAATGGGTGGGAGTTAATTTTTAATATATGTTAAAAATTTGTTAACCATTTAATTGGGTGATATGACCATGTATGGTCATGCTGACTTCTCCCTCCAAGTGGCCAATGATGGGCCTGGAGGGGGGTGGGAAGGGGAGAGGCCTCAGGTAGGCGTGTCCAGAGCTATGCTTCTCAGCCATATTCTGCACGATTGCACAGCTTCTGGGGTTTTTTTGAACCCGAATAATGTTGCAGGGATTTTCAATGGTAAAAGTGTTGAGAAAGGCTGGATTGGAAGGTTGTAATCATTTCCTTTGATTACCACCAACTCATCATATTTTACCTTGAAGCAGTAGGCCGTAGCTCTCCTCTGTAAGAACTGGCAATTTGCGATTACCAGAAGCCTTCTTCTATCTCACTCCGCTTCTTAATTTATTCGCGTAAAGTAGATAAGAAGATAACTAAAATATTTTAAAAAATGAAACCACATTTATACGGCTGTAAAAGTCAATCAAAAGCATGTAATATTTTGCAGATCAAAGAGTGATAGGTCTACTATCATTAAAATAAATAACAAGGTGCCACTGGATTCGAATCTGTTCCACTGCAGACCTAAATTGCTGCCCTCTGAAATAAAAGGAATGCTAGCTCAGCTCTGATAATTGGGGAGTGGAAGAAATAAATAAGTAAGTAAAAGTAAGTAAGGTCTCCCTATAATCCATGTTCTGGAGCAAAGGACAAATTACAAGGTTTCTAGTCTCCGAAAAGAAAGGAGATTGCAATCCAGTCCCTGATCCAGCCTACCAGTTAAAGCTCCAAAAAGCCTGGAGAAAAAGTGTCCTGTCCTTTGTTCTTTATCAGATATTTAGTTCGATGCACTGAAACACTTCAGCTGCCATATCTATATCTACAGAACATATTTCCCAGCCTGTTGCCAACCCTTGCTGAAGGGCAATAGGAACTATGGAGTATTGCATTTCTGTCTTCTTCATGGCCTTTCTGCTTAGCCTCAGGGAGAAACAGGGCTGATGCTACCTGGGACTTTAACCTGAAGAGCTGTTTTTCTTCTTTTTACTACCCAAAGGATCTCAAAGTGGCTTACAATTAGCTTCCATCCCTCCCCCCACAGCAGACACTCTGCTGGGTAGGTGGGGTTGAGTGAGCTCTGAGAGAACTATGACTGGCCCAAGGTCACCCAACTAAATGCATGTGAAGGAGGAACAGGAAGTCAAACCCAGTTCTCTAGATTAGAGGTTGCTGCTCTTAACCACGATACCAAACTGCCTCTCTTGCAGTTTGTTGCAGCAGAACTGTTATTGACTTTTGTTTGTAAGCATCCCCTTTAACAAATGGTTGCTTTGGTAAGACAAAATGTATAAGTGAGGCTCTAGTGTTCCCACTCAAGTAACAGGATAGAGGGTACAAAACCCCTATCTAATGGCTACCCCACAAATTTTATTGTTTAAAAATGTGCGTGTTATAGGGTTATCAGACCCCAATGGAGGCAGGAGTCCCCCGCCATCATGCCCTGTCTCTTGGCCACCCATCACCTGACTGGCAGAGGGGGGGGGAATTATCAGGAGAAAGAGAAAGGCCTGAGCCTCATTGCTAGCATTGCACAGGAAGCGCAAGGTCTGGTCAATATTCTTGTATATGGGCAAAACTCTACAGAGGTCAGTTTTACCATAGAGTTTTTGCCCAAATACCAGACTGTCACCCAGATGTTGCCACATAATGCACTACTTCCTATATGCTGGTGATGAGGGACATGTCAATGTGTTTCCTCTAGTTTTTTCAGAGCTTTCCAGATTCAGTTTCTGAGTTGGGTTGGCATTCATTTTGTTTCAGAGGGTAGACACACTTTGTTTATATATAGATTGAAGAAGATACTGGCATGTCAGATCAGCTCGGTGGGAAAAAAAGCCTATTTCCAACCAATAACTCAGATGCTCTCATAAACAGATGGAGGCACCATATTTGAATGTAGTTGAATCATTGTATTTGGTTTGTGTATGTGTTTGTGAGAGAGTGAGAGAGCATTCCAGGGAAATGGCTTTAAAAGCCTTAATCCGAAAAAGATTAACTTCTGGGTGCTGTCCCTTTTTTTGTGTCGTGATAGATTCCACAGAAGCAGGTCAGGGAGTCGCCCATCCCTCACAGAAGGATTAATATCCTGCAGCCATTTTCATTAGCGAAAACTATTACGCTCCCGCTTCATTTTCCCGTGACTGGTTTTTAATTCGGAGTGGCTGTGTCCTGCTATGCTCTTATCCCTGGGCTAGACCTCTGAGCTAGATTTGGGGATCAGGCAAACTTGAATAAATGCCTTGCAGCCCCCAAACACTCTAGTGTTTTGTCAGAGGGAGCGCGGTGCATCTATATCCATTTTTATCCCACCAAAGTTCCCAAGGAAGGCAGACGGGATTCTCCCCTCTTCCTTTGCATCCTGACAACATCCATGGAAGGTCGAGTAGAAGAACTGGGGGTTTGGTACCCCGCTTTTCACTAAGCAAAGGAGTCTCAAACCGGTTTACAATTGCTTATCCTTCCTCTCCCCACAACAGGAACCCTGTGAGGCAGGTGAGGTTGAGAGAACTCTGAGAGATCTATGACCGGCTCAAGGTCGCCCAGCTGGCTGGCTGTGGAGGAGGCCACCCATCCGGATCTATCAGAAGATGTGAGCAGTGGCTCCTGAAAGCTCTCCTCCTGCTCCTGGAGTCTTGCGCTTTTCTACCACTGCAGCCCTCCTGATTTCCCTCCGCTTCATCTCCTTCACAGGCTTGTCGCTGCTGAGAACCAGAGTGGTGCGGTGCAGTGGTTCAGGGTCAGGCTAGTATCGGGGAGAGCCAGTTCGAATCCCCCCTTGATCCACAGAACCCTCCGTTTGACCTCAGGCCAATCCCACGCTCTCAACCTCACCTGCCTCACAGGGTTGTTGTGAGGAGAATCACACAAGCCGCTCTGGGGAGGGGGGAGTCGGAGTCCCTTCGTAGCCCCCCCCCCTCGGAAGCCTCCTCTTTCTTCCGGGGGAAGGGCCTTTCGGAGACGAACGGGGACTGAAGAGCGCCGGGCCCGGGAGGTTGGCACCCTTGTGGTCTCCTGGGCGGCGGCGAGGGCGGGGTCCGGGCGGCCTCCCAAGGGACGCGGGCGGCGCCTTCCTTCCCCGTCCAGCGGCGCGCGAGGCAGAGCAGGGCAGGGCGGAGAGCGCCGCCAGTGGGGCAGGCGCGGCATTACCCATAGTCCCCCCCCCAATCCCGAGGGGCTGGTGAGGGGGCACAGCGGGGAGGGGGGCGCGCTCTGCCTCTCTCTCTCCTCCCTCCCTCCCTCTCCTGCCGCCGCGCGCCCCTCCCCAAAAGCCAGGGGAGGGAGGGAGGGAGGGAGCTGCCCGGCGGCGGCGGCGGCGGGAGGCCGAGGCGAGGCGAGGCGTCGGTCCGGAGCATCCCTGCGCGAGGAGGCGCTGAGGCGGGGCGGCGGTGGCGCGGCTCAGGTAGGGCTTTGTCTCGGGGCGGCAGGGCCGGGCGGGCATGGAGGGAGGGATGCCGGCCTCATTTTCCTCCTCCTCCAGGTGGGGCCTGGGCAGGCGTCGGGATTGCAGAGCCGCTGGGCCATGGCGCCCCCCTCTCCAAGGCCCTTGTCCGCCCCGGGCTCCGTCCCCAAGGCGCCGGGAGGCTCCCAGCCTGAAGGGCCAATCCTTCCCCAGCCCCCGCTCCCTCCGAGCAAAGGGCTGCTTGGGGAGGGAGGGGGGATCCCTGGCTCTGCCCCCTCCCCAAGCTCTCAGGAGTCCCCCCCCACCGGGGGGGGGCTAGGGGGGACCCGGCTGCCCTGTCAGTTCCCCTGGAGAAAAGGGATGCTGTGGAGGGAGATTCTCTTGGCCCTGATTTCCCTAGGCCCCGCCCCCCAATCTCCAGGAATTTCCCAACCTGGATTGGCAACCCGACCGACCCCCATCCCTCCCCCCCCCTGCCAGAGGTGGCCCCGGGAGCACCTGGCAAGACCATCTCCCTTCTCCCATTGCTCTCTTGATGGATGCTCAGATGGTTGTTTTTTTCCTTAGGAGTGCCCTGGCTTGTTCCAGCTGCCCTGGGGCTTTAAGGAATGATGAGTGTGCTGCAATAAAGCAATGCAGCTGCGGACCTGTAAAGGTGGACCTCTCCTGGGGGGGGGGGGTCTGTCCGGGCCCATGCTGTTCCAGAACACGCCTGCTGAATCCCAGGAAGCCTTGGGTATTCCAGGGTTCTTGAGGCAAGGAAAAAAACCCAGAAGGAATTAGTCGGAAAAGGGAGCAGCAGTTTATGTGTACATGATGCATGTGAAGCCCTTTCCCTCCCCCCCTCCCCTCTGGCCACTGGCAAAGGATGGGAGGATCGGTTGTTCAGACCCAGGTTGGGAAACTCCTTGAGATTTGGGGAGTGCAGCTGGGGAACCTCAGTGGGCTACAATGCCATAGAGTCCACCCCCCCCCCAAGCATCCATGTTCTCCAGGGGAACTGATCTCTGTAGTCTAAAAGTGAGCTATAATTTGGGGGGGAGGGTCCGTAGGTTCACCCAGGAGGCTGGAATCCCTACGCACATTGTGTATGTTTTATGTATTTGAGTATGTTGTCTTGAACGTAGCAGCCACAGGCCATCTTTGAGCTTTTATTTCTTCCAAGGTTGGCTTGCTCCTGATATCACTGATTTCTTATGTCAGATTTTTGGGGGATTAAAGCTGCAGTTTGTGGTATACCTCCTTATGTGGCTGGGAGACATGTATCTTTAGTGACTTTATTGGTCAGTGGAAGGGGGACAACAGGTACTAATTAGTCAATGGTATTATTTATTTTGATGTTGGATGTTTTTGTTGCATGGTCTGGAATTTGGTTGTCTTTTTTTCCCCCTCCTTGCATAAAGTACATTATTTATGGGGGCTTTTCTGTGTTGCTTCCAGCCAGAAGGTAGTCCAAAGGAGAACCAAATGTTTGCGGGGGGGGGGGGGTGTAACAATGTTGTTCATGCATCATTTTGAACAGGTATGTGACCACCAATAAGTGGATGGATTATTTAATTACAAAAAAGTTGAGTCCAGTGGCACCTTTAAGACCAACAATCATTCGACAGTTTAGGAAATATCTGCCCAGGCTCCCAATTCTGACATATTTATGTCCTTCACTATGTTTTCCCCCTGGAATTAAACCCAAACAAATGGTTACTGTATAAACTAAATTTGTTGTTCCTGTTTGGTCCTTAAATCGGTTCAACATCTTTATTATGCTGTATGCTAATTTACTGCTCACCCTCAACCTATGTGAATGGACTGATAAATTTCCATTTAATCGTATCTGAAAAAGTGCACATGAAGGCTTATACTATAAATAAATCTTTGGTCTTAAAGGTGCCATTGGACAATCTTTACTCTGAAAATATCTTCATTACAAAAAGGTAAACGTTATTATTTGTAGATAATATATAAGGCGAATATTCCTTTGTAACACCCCTGACATACATTGATGTGAAATAGCCACTGCCTGTTAACCTCCCAGGAATGAGCAAAAGGGTTTTTCAATTTTGGCCTTCTTTATAAGCGTATATATGTATTTTAACTGTGTGAGTTTCTTTTCTTCTCGAGCTCTGTTTTTCTGTTAACAACTGGAGAGATGAACATTGTCTTGGTTTCAGTAGACATTTCCCGTCGTTCTGAAGTGATTCACAAAGAATCACAACAGAGTGGAAAATGTACACAACAAAATGTAAACAAAGAAATTTTTCACCTGATGCTGAACTGTGTAAAGCAGTTCCTTAAAAAACAATACCATGTAGTCTTGCTCAGATTTTAGTAGCAAAATGCTAATGTAGTAGAAACGGAGGAGGACTTTAATGTTGACCTCTTAGCTGATTTGCTGCTTCATCCTTAACAAATTGCTTCTTCTCTAAAAGCTGAAAGAGAGGCCAAGCTATCTAAATTACAGAGGAATTTAAATTTTTTCATATTCTGGTGAATAATGCAGAAACTACAATTTTGTTTCTATAGGTGGATTAGAACATATGAGTTCTCTTTCTGTGGACAGGCAAGTTACAGTTAATTTCTAAAGTAACTACTTCTCTTTAGTTTATTTTAGGTGCACTTTTCATGTAATTCATCCCTATTGCCTTGCATTTAACACTGGAATTTAAAAGAGCACTTTCCCTTCTTATAATATGCAGTATTTACTCAAATGGAAAGTGACACTGGATATAAGATTACCACCCTAAAATGTTGTGCACCCCCCATTATTTTTTTTAAACGGAGCATAACTGTAACTTGTGTTGAAGTGTAAGATGACCCCCTCATTTTTTTGGCAGCTTACGGGGGGGCATCATTATGCTGTATTTTTTTGTCAATTGGGTGGGAGTGATATGACCATATATAGTAATGTCGACCACCCCCCCTCACCCCCCAATGACCAGTGATGGTCCTGGAGGGGGTGGGATAGAGAAGGGCCATACAAATCCTTGCTAGCCAAAGCTTGTTACGTATGGTAGAGACTGGAGTCCAGAGAGGTAAGTAATCTCTTTTTAACTTAATTGTAGGGGTGGGGATGGAACGGCATAGGCCTGCTCCAGCCCTGTTTCTGGAGGCTCCCACCGCAGACTCCTATTGGTGAAGAAAAGCAAACTGGTAGCCAGCCCAGAGTGTAGGTTTGGTTCTGTTCATAAAGCATCTGAAAATATTTCTGTACTGTCACTTCCTGTGTTGTAGGAGTGGCCTGGTGATGTGACTTCCAGGGACGTAGCAAGAAAGTGAGGCCTGCTGACATCACTTTTGGGGTTTCTTGAAGCCTGAAAAAATGTTTCAGGGCAGGGGTAGTCAACCTGTGGTCCTCCAGATGTTCATGGACTACAATTCCCATGAGAACCTGCCGACAGGGTCTCATGGGAATTGTAGTCCATGGACATCTGGAGGACCACAGGTCGACTACCCCTGTTTCAGGGGATTCTCATTGGTAAAAAGGATGAGAGAGGTTACCCTAGATGTACATGTATAGTTGTGATATAGAGCGTAACTTACCTAAGAACAAATAATACTGTATAACCATCCCCCTGGCAGTAGTTGAACAGCCATATGATGTTGATAATTCAGTCATTTGAGAAATGAAGTTCTTTAGTACAATGTTACAGGGAATTTCAAAGAATGGCAGTGATGAATTAAACATAGAGGAAAAAACATCAGTTGTTGTTGTTGTTGTTGTTATGTGCGAAGTCGTGTCCGACCCATCGCGACCCCATGGACAATGATCCTCCAGGCCTTCCTGTCCTCTACCATTCCCCGGAGTCCATTTACGTTTGCACCTACTGCTTCGGTGACTCCATCCAGCCACCTCATTCTCTGTCGTCCCCTTCTTCTTTTGCCCTCGATCGCTCCAAGCATTAGGCTCTTCTCCAGGGAGTCCTTCCTTCTCATGAGGTGGCCAAAGTATTTGAGTTTCATCTTCAGGATCTGGCCTTCTAAAGAGCAGTCAGGGTTGATCTCCTCTAGGACTGACCGGTTTGTTCGCCTTGCAGTCCAAGGGACTCGCAAGAGTCTTCTATAGCACCAGAGTTCAAAAGCCTCAATTCTTTGACGCTCGGCCTTCCTTATGGTCCAACTTTTGCAGCCATACATTGCAACTGGGAATACCATAGCCTTGACTAAACGCACTTTTGTTGACAGGGTGATGTCTCTGCTTTTTAGGATGCTGTCTAGATTTGCCATAGCTTTCCTCCCCAGCAGCAAGCGTCTTTTAATTTCTTTGCTGCAGTCCCCATCTGCAGTGATCTTGGAGCCCAGGAAAATAAAATCTGTCACTATCTCCATTTCTTCCCCATCTATTTGCCAGGAATTGAGAGGGCCGGATGCCATGATCTTTGTTTTCTTGATGTTGAGTTTCAAGCCAACTTTTGCACTCTCCTCCTTCACCCGCATCAACAGGCTCTTTAGTTCCTCTTCACTTTCTGCCATTAGAGTGGTATCATCTGCATATCTGAGGTTGTTGATATTTCTCCCTGCAATCTTGATCCCAATTTGTGACTCCTCTAATCCCGCATTTCTCATGATGTGCTCTGCATACAAGTTAAATAGGCAAGGCGAAAGTATACAGCCTTGCCGAACTCCTTTCTCAATTCTGAACCAGTCAGTGATTCCATGTTCAGTTCTCACTGTTGCTTCTTGACCTGCATATAAATTTCTCAAGAGACAAATAAGATGCTCTGGTATTCCCATCTCTTTAAGAACTTGCCACAATTTGTTGTGTTCCACACAATCAAAGGCTTTAGCATAGTCAATGAAGCAGAAGTAGACGTTCTTCTGGTACTCCCTAGCTTTCTCCATGATCCAGCGTATGTTGGCAATTTGATCTCTAGTTCCTCTGCCTCTTCGAAATCCTGCCTGTACTTCTGGAAGTTCTCGGTCCACATATTGCTGGAGCCTAGCTTGTAGGATTTTGAGCATAACTTTGCTAGCATGAGAAATTAGTGCGATGGTGCGGTAGTTTGAACATTCTTTGGCATTGCCCTTCTTTGGGATTGGAATGTAAACTGACCTTTTCCAATCCTGTGGCCATTGTTGAGTTTTCCAAATTTGCTGGCATATTGAGTGTAGCACTTTTACTGCATCGTCCTTTAAGATTTTGAATAGTTCAACTGGAATGCTGTCACCACCACTAGCTTTATTGTTGCTCAGACTTCCTAAGGCCCATTTGACTTCACATTCCAGGATGTCTGGCTCCAGGTCAGTAACTACCCCACTGTGGTCATCAGGAATGTTAAGCTTGCTCTTGTATAGTTGTTCTGTATAATTTTGCCACCTTTGTTTAATCTCTTCTGCTTCTGTGAGGTCCCTACCATTTTTGGTCCCTTATCATACCCAACTTTGCATGAAACGTTCTCTTCATATCTCCAATTTTCTTGAAAAGATCTCTGGTCCTCCCCATTCTATTGTTTTCTTCTATTTGTTTGCACTGTTCATTTAAGAAGGCATTCTTATCTCTTCTAGCTTTTCTCTGGAATTCTGCATTCAATTGGGTGTATCTTTCTCTTTCTCCCTTGCCTTTCACTTCCCTTCTCTCCTTAGCTATTTGTAAAGCTTCCTCAGACAGCCATTTTGATTTCTTGCATTTCTTTTTCTTTGGGATGGTTTTAGTTGCTGCCTCTTGTACAATGTTGCGAACCTCCGTCCATAGTTCTTCAGGCACTCTGTCTATCAGATCTAATTCCTTAAATCTATTTGTCACCTCTACTGTGTATTCGTCGGGGATATGATTTAGTTCATACCTGAGTGGCCTAGTGCTTTTCCCTACTTTCTTCAATTTAAGCCTAAATTTTGCAACAAGAAGCTCATGATCTGAACCACAATCAGCTCCTGGTCTTGTTTTTATTGACTGGATAGAACTTTTCCATCTTTGGCTGCAGAGCACATAGTCAATCTGATTTCTGTGTTGACCGTCTGGTGATGTCCATGTGTAGAGTCGTCTCTTGGGTTGTTGGAAAAGAGTGTTTGCTATGACCATTGTATTCTCTTGACAAAATTCTACCAGCCTGTGCCCTGCTTCATTTTGTACTCCAAGGCCAAACTTCCCTGTTATCCCGGTTATCTTTTGGCTTCCTACTTTAGCATTCCAATCCCCCATGATGATAAGCACATCATTTTTTGGCATTGCTTCTAGAAGGTGTTGTAGGGCTTCATAGAACTGATCAACTTCATCCTCTTCAGCAGCAGTGGTTGGGGCGTAGACCTGGATCACTGTGATGTTGAATGGTTTGCCTTGGATTCGAACTGAGATCATTCTGTCATTTTGGGGATTGTATCCCATGACTGCTTTTCCTACTCTCTTATTGATTATGAAGGCTACTCCATTTCTTCTGCGAGATTCTTGTCCACAGTAGTATACCTGATGGTCATCTGAATTAAATTCACCCATTCCTGTCCATTTTAGTTCACTGATTCCTAAAATGTCGATGTTCAGTCTTGTCATTTCTTGTTTGACCACGTCCAGCTTACCTTGATTCATGGATCTGATGTTCCAGGTTCCTATGGAATAAAAATCTTTACAGCATCGGACTGTCTTTTCGCCACCAGTTACTTCTACAACTGAGCGTCCTTTCGGCTTTGGCCCAGTCGCTTCATTCATTCTGGCGCTACTCGTACTAGCCGTCTGCTCATCCCCAGTAGCATATTGGACACCTTCCGACCTGAGGGGCTCATCTTCCAGCGTCATATCGTTATGCCTATTGGAACTGTCCATAGAGTTTTCATGGCAAAGATACTGGAGTGGTTTGCCATTTCCTTCTCCAGTGGATCACCTTTTGTCAGAGCTCTCAGCTATGACCTGTCCGTCTTGGGTGGCCCTGCACGGTATAGCTCATAGCTTCACTGAACTACGCAAGCCCCCTTGCCACAACAAGGCAGCGATCCTTGAAGGGGGAAAACATCAGTAGACATGCTTTTAAAGCCCACAGTCTGCTCTGTTCCAGATTGTTATCTTTGACAGTCTGGAGAAACTGGTAGGAACCCCTGTAGTCTCTGTGCAGTCCCCCATGGGGCTATAAATATCGGGAGGTGGTTTATATGAAGGACTTGTTTTATTACTTATATATACTCGTGTACTGTTTTTAACAAGTTAACTGCTCTGATGGGAAGTATACAAATAAAATATTTGTTTATTTATTTAAAAAATCTACTCTTGCAGTGTGGATATGTTCAAATTCAGGGAGCTGTAGCAGAGACATTGTTAACCCAGTTGGTTTAGTTTGGACGTGTCATTGCTTCACTGAGCCGTTTCAATTCCTCTTGAGTTTCAGTTCAAGAAATCTTTTTTAAAAACTCTATGTGGCCAAATAGCATCTACTTTGCACCTACATGCAGACTTTGCCCTGAAAGTCTTGAACACACTTTCCTTCATAAAGCTGTACAGTCAATATCCCCTCCCCAGTTTAATAATCTTCCATTGTAATGAAACTACATTTTTCATGCATGCAATATTCTAGTTTATAGTACTGTCAAATAGCTTCAAAAACACCTATAAATTGGTTCAAAGACGCAGTCCTGATGTTATCAAGCTGGCTTGGTATAGTGGTTAGGAACACCAACTTCTAATCTGCTGAGCCAGGCTTGATTCCCTGCTCCTCCACATGCAGCCAGCTGGGTGACCTTGGGCTCTCCACAGCACTGATAGAGCTGTTCTGACTGAGCAGTAATATCAGGGCTCTCTCAGCCTCATCTCCCTCACAGGGTGTTTGTTGTGGGGAGAGGAAAGAGCAGGCAAATGTAAGACTCCTTTGAGTCTTTGAGACTCCTTCCGGTAGAGAAAAGTGGCATATAAGAAACAACTCTTCTTCTTTTAACCCTTCACAATGCAGAGGTTTCCAGTAATATCACGAACACTGAAGAAGCTGCCTTATACTGAATCAGACCCTTGATCCTCCTGGGTCCCTATTGGTTGTTCTGGGTTTCCTGGGCTGTGTGGCCATGGTCGCACAGCCCAGAAAGCCCACAACAATCAGTTGACACTGGCCGTGAAAGACTTCAGGACCACTGTTGTCTACTAAGGCTATTTTGTTGGCAGTGAATGGTCTCAGTATTTCTCAAGATTAGGTTTGTTTCTTTGTTTCTTTATTATATTTATATACCGCCCTCCCTGAAGGCTTAGGGTGGTTTACAGGAAACAGGAAAAAGATACAGATAACATATGGCAACAATAGGTGATAACAGCAATAACATTATAACAACAATATCCTTAACATAACAATAATAAAATTAGAGAATGATGGAACTGCAAAAGAGCCTCAGCTCAACTCTTACTGGGACCTGGTGGGTTAGGCAGATTAGTGGCAGTCGTAGTAGGATGGCAAGGGGGCCAGTTGGATGCGATAGTTTGGGTTGACCTCAACCAAATGCCTGGCGGAGGAGCTCCCTTTTGCAGGCCCCGTGGAACTATTTCGGTTCTGTCAGGGCTCTGATCTCCCCTGGGTTTGCATTTATGTAATTACTTTTCATTCATTCACAGTTTGATCTTGTGGATGGGCCAGGCTGAGTTGTAGAGCATCTTCTCGGCATGCATGAAGTCTCAGGTTCAATTCATAGCATCTCCAGAGTCTGGCAGCAGATGATGTGAAAGACCTCCGCCTGAGACCCTGGACAGCAGCTGCCAGTCTGAGTAGGCAATGCTGACCTTGATGGACTAAGGATCTGGCTCAGTATAAGGCAGCTTCCTGTGTCCTTGTGTGATTCTGCTGTATGTTTTTGGTTTACATACCTTCTTCACAAATGGATAGTGAGGATCAACTCACTGCATCTGAAGAAATAGTCCGTGCAGACTGATAGTGGAATAAAGAGTTTGATACGGTGGCATTTATGGGGAGACATGGTAACTTCCATTTCAATGTTTCTGAAGAAGTGTGCATGCACACAAAACCTTGTACCAGGCATAAAACTTTGGTGGTCTGAAAGGTGACACTGAACTCAAATTTTAGAAAACAAAACTCCTGTTTTTGTTTTGCTGCAAACAGGCTGACTTGGCTACTCCCGTGAGAATCGTATTCGTGACTGCTCGGGAATAAGTCCCAGTGAATCCAATCAAGTGTATTGCCTTTTAAAGTATACTTGATATTGCTGTCTGAAAGCAGTCAAATTAAAGTCTCAATATGCAAGATTGCACTGAAATAATCTCCTAAATCATTGCCCACCACCGTTTTGGAAGGGAAATATAAGAAAATACCCTATACATGGAGACTTTGTATCTGTTCACAAGATGAGATTGAATCAATTGAACATATGTTTTTCAGTTGCCTGCTTTACAGTAAAATACATAGAGAAATTATTATTCCATTTATAGAAGGGTTCCCCAGGCAATCAAATATAACTAGGTTATATTATCTCCTCTCTGAAAGGAACCATTGGGTAGCTCTGTGCTCAAATCTGTACATGGCAACTAAGTTTAGGATGGGGTGACATCTTATCCTCTGGAACTTCTATCTTTTATGGATTTTTATTAATTCTAAAATATTGTTTATATATTATGTATATGTTTTTGTACTGGACAAAGACAGTAATAGATTGGATTGAATTATCCTCCTAAATGGCTTTAAAATGTTAATTCTGCAAGAAGCCACTGAATGAAATATACTAAAATTTAGTCCCAATAATTCATATTCTGGTACTGTAAACTTCTGCTTACAACGATGAATATTAAATGGGGTGCTGGTGGCCATGGGTTCCTGCAATTAAAAAGGACTGCACTCTAGCAATATTTTTCCAAGTGCAAATATTTTAAACGTACGTACAAAGGAAATGTTTGCCAAATGAGTAGTATTTTGTCCTAGTTCCTCTAATTAACATTTAGTTGTACTGAGATTAGTTGCACAGAATTTAGAGATTGACCCTTCCAGAAAAGGTTAAACTTTACATAGAATTTTTAGAACGAAGTGTGCATGCACACCAAAGCTTATATCCAAGATTAAACTTCATTGGTCTTAAAGGTGTCACTGGACCTACCTGAATCAACAGAATTTTCAGGACCTTTTTTTGGTATCTCCTGCCTCAAGCTATATTGAGAATCCTCAAAACCAGTTTGAGAAGCACATAGCATGAAGGAGGTTTTGTGTGGAGCTGTTTTTACCAGTGATTTCTCAACAGACTTGGGAAGAGGTCACATCTCAGGGGGTTCCACATTCAACCTCCAACATCGCTAATTAGAGGACCTTGGGGAGTAGCACTGGGATCTTGGATTTCCACAGCAGGCAATATTGGAGTGGAGGCACCTTCATATCATGTCTGGAAAAGGTCTGTAGCTTAGTAGTGGAGGCCAACTTTTGGATGCAGAAAGTTGCAGGTTTAATCTCTGGCATTTCCAGTTTAAAGTATCAGGTGGTAAATTATGTGAAAGACCTCTCTACTTGAGTCTGAGGTCTGAAGAGTTACTGCTGGTCTGAGAAGACAATAGTGACTTTGACAGACCAGTAGTCTGTTTTGTTATACGGGGCTTCACGTGTGTGTGTGTTCAGTTCCTGCTTTTAGATGACAGAAAAGGATGAAGAATTTTTGTTCTAAAAGAAGAAGAGTTGGTTCTTATATGCCGCTTTTCTCTACCCGAAGGAGGCTCAAAGCGGCTTACAGTCACCTTCCCTTTCCTCTCCCCACAACAGACACTCTGTGAGGGAGGTGAGGCTGAGAGAGTGCTGATATCACTGCCCGGTCAGAACAGTTTTATCAGTGCTGTGGCGAGCCCAAGGTCACCCAGCTGGCTGCATGTGGGGGAGTGCAGAATCGAACCTGGCATGCTAGATTAGAAGTCCGCAGTCCTAACCACTACACCAAACTGGCTCTCAGTTTGTAGTGTTAGTACCCTCCTGAAACCAGGGAGAGATATGGCCAATCCTTCTTCTTTCTTCTTTATTACATTTATCCTGCCCTCCCCTAATGCTTAGGGCGGTTCATATGAAACATAGGAACAGGAACAATACAGAGAAAATTGGTAACCATAAATAACATAACAATAGAACAATAATAAACAGTGTGAACAGTAAATTCATAACTGCAACATATAGATGGACCCATGATTTGCCAGTTTAGGATGTTAATTTCATGGGAGGGAGGCTGGGGGGCCCAGTGGGAGATGTTGGTTCCTGGTGACCTCAACCGAATCCCTGGCGGAAAAGCTCCCTTTTGCAGGCCCCACGGAATTGTTCTAGTTCCACTAGGACCCTGATCTCCTCTGGGAGCTTGTTCCACCAGGTGGGAGCCGTGATGGAGAAAGCTGTGGCCCTGACTAATCCTTCACTATGCATCTTCCTAATTCTATGGCAGGTACTCCACTAACCTGTATATTTACATGTAAAGGGAAAATCAGTATATCTTTATGCTCTATCAATGCCATTTTGTTCTTGATCTCAGCTATGCATGAAATCTCAATTACTAGCTAAAATATTAATCTTAATTATTGCTTACTCACTGAACTTCGTCCTCTAATCCCTCTTTTTAAATATAGATTTAATTATTAAAATGCAGTAGCAAATAATCTGTTGTCTCAATGCCACTCAACATTATCTGTAAAAGCAAGCAAATAAAACCCCTTCCACAGATTGGCCTGTATTGCTGACAATTTAAGGCAGGAGTAGTCAGACTGCAGCCCACCAGATGTCCATGGACTACAATTCCCATTAGCCCTTGCCAGCATGCTGGCAGGGGCGCATGGGAATTGTAGTCCATGGACATCTGAAGGGCCGCAGTTTGACTACCCCTGATTTAAGGACTAGAGAAAATGAAGTTTAAACCAGCCAGACATGTATTTAGTACGAATAGCAGTACAAATAAAAGTATTATTTTTACAGCTGTTTGCACTAAATAAATGTCCAGCTGGTTTAGACTTGCTTTTCTCTGGTCCTTAATCATGCTGCTTTATTTAATAACCCAGCCCACCAGATAAGATCTGTTTCATAAGACCCGCTTCCCTATGCCCCTTCCCTTGGGGGTGTGGCAGGTTAACACTTGTCTCCTGGCAATCAGAGGGAGAGGGGGGATTTACCAGAGCAGCAGAGAGGCTGATCTGCTCTACAGTGACCCAGAAGTGGCATCATCATGTTGGGGTGAGCGTATGTTTTATTCCACTCTCCCTACTATCAAGCGGTTCATTCCAGGACTTTATCCTCCATTATTATCAATTTCCCCGGGTTGTCCAGATTTGGAATATAATCAGACTGTTACGCTCCGGCTGTTTCTTTGCTAACTGTGAGATTTTGTGCTGTCGCTTGTAAAGTATGCCAGCAGTTTTATCTTAATAATTTTGACATTTTAATTTGTAATTTGTTATAATTATTTTGGGATCAAGATTGCAGGGAGAAATATCAACAACCTCAGATACGCAGATGATACCACTCTAATGGCAGAAAGTGAAGAGGAACTAAAGAGCCTGTTGATGCGGGTGAAGGAGGAGAGTGCAAAAGTTGGCTTGAAACTCAACATCAAGAAAACAAAGATCATGGCATCCGGCCCTCTCAATTCCTGGCAAATAGATGGGGAAGAAATGGAGATAGTGACAGATTTTATTTTCCTGGGCTCCAAGATCACTGCAGATGGGGACTGCAGCAAAGAAATTAAAAGACGCTTGCTCCTGGGGAGGAAAGCTATGGCAAATCTAGACAGCATCCTAAAAGGCAGAGACATCACCCTGCCAACAAAAGTGCGTTTAGTCAAGGCTATGGTCTTCCCAGTTGCAATGTATGGCTGCGAAAGTTGGACCATAAGGAAGGCCGAGTGTCAAAGAATTGAGGCTTTTGAACTCTGGTGCTGGAGAAGACTCTTGCGAGTCCCTTGGACTGCAAGGCGAACAAACCGGTCAGTCCTAGAGGAGATCAACCCTGACTGCTCTTTAGAAGGCCAGATCCTGAAGATGAAACTCAAATACTTTGGCCACCTCATGAGAAGGAAGGACTCCCTGGAGAAGAGACTAATGCTGGGAGCGATCGAGGGCAAAAGAAGAAGGGGACGACAGAGAATGAGGTGGCTGGATGGAGTCACTGAAGCAGTAGGTGCAAACTTAAATGGACTCCGGGGAATGGTAGAGGACAGGAAAGCCTGGAGGATCATTGTCCATGGGGTCGCGATGGGTCGGACACGACTTCGCACATAACAACAACATAATTATTTTATAATTGCTGATTACCTATATACACATTTATTATTATACTCCTTTACTTTGCTAGTCTAAGACCATAATTAATAAATAACAGCAACACTTTGAGCACAAGGCTCTGGTATTGGGGCAAAAACTCCATGGTAAATTTGTTTTCTGCCACAGGATTTTCACCCAAATACTAAATCATTGCCCTGATCTGAGATGTGATGGTGTCACTTCTGAATCATGCTGGCATCTTGTTGCACGTTGAATGGATCTCTATTTCACAGACAAGTTCCCCCTGCCAGTCAGCTGATCAGTGGAGGGGAGGGGAGACGAGACCGTCTGTCAACGGGGTACCCCTGTATCTACTGGGTGTGCGTGTGTCTGGCAGTAGCTAGAGCCAGGGCCTTTTCAGGAGTAGCACCTGGCTTGTGGAATGCTCCTCCCCTTGAGTCTTGCCAGGTGCCTAACTGTCTTTCAGGTGCTAAGCCAAAATGTTTCTGTTCCTCCTGGCTTTTTAATTTAATCAAGTAATTGATTGATTATAATACTATTGTAGTCTGAAGATGAAACTCAATGAAGATGAAACTCAAATACTTTGGCCACCTCATGAGAAGGAAGGACTCCCTGGAGAAGAGCCTAATGCTGGGAGTGATTGAGGGCAAAAGAAGAAGGGGACGACAGAGAATGAGATGGATGGATGGAGTCACTGAAGCAGTAGGTGCAAACTTAAAAGGACTCCAGGGAATGGTAGAGGACAGGAAGGCCTGGAGGATCATTGTCCATGGGGTCGCGATGGGTCGGACACGACTTCGCACATAACAACAACAAGTCTGGAAGGCATTATCTTAAATTGTCAGTAATCTGTTTTTATGCTGGGCTTTTAATGCTGGATTTTAATATCTTTTATGGCATTTTTTTGTGTGAGCTGCCTCAGGCAGGTTTCTGGAGAGGCAGCATACTCTGTTTTCTAAATACATATTTTATTTAGAGCATTTCCTTCTGCCTTGCCCCAGAACTGGACTCGGAGTCGTTTATGATGATGAGCCAGCCAATACAATTAAAAACATAAGATCCAGTCATCATCCAAAATAGCTAGGCGTTAGGGTCAGAAGTCTTCCTGAATAACTCAGCCTTATGCGATTTGTGGAATCTCTGTGCTGTTGAAGACATATTCACGTTAGGAAGATTATTGCAATGTGATATACTACTCAGTTAGAATGTGAAATTATGATCTGGGAGGCTCAAAGTTTAAATCCCCACTCTGCTATGGGAGCTTTTTGGGTGACCTTGGGCCAGTCAATAGAGTTGCCAGTCTCCAGGTGGTGCCTGGAGATCTCTCACTGTTAAAATTGATCTTCAGGCAACAACAGATCAGTTCCCCTGGAGAAAATGGCTGTTTTGAAGGTGAATTCTATGACATCATACTCTGCTGAGGCCCCTCCCCAAACCTTCCCCCCCCCACATATTTTCCAACCCAGACCTGTCTCAGTCTAACCTACTTCAGAGGGCTGTTGTTAGGATAAAATGGAGGAGAGTAGAATTATATTCGCTGCCTTGTGTCCCCATTGTGAGGAAAAGTGAGCTATAAAAGAAGTAGTTAAATAAGAACAGGAGCGGCCACTGAAAAAAGCTTTAACCTCGTAGCCCTACAAGAAGGGAGAACCAATAGGCATTTGATCAGAGGGCTAGGTTTTATTTCATCCGTGGCTTCAAGTACCCGATGGCTGCAGGGTGGCGTATAAATAATTCAAATCATTAAAACATTAATGCTTGACCAGGAAAATAAGTCCTTTTAAGAAGCCCGTTGACTTCTGTCAGTGGCTTCCTGCCCGACGGTGGCTTGGCCTATGAACCCTCTCAGAGAAGAACAAATTAAGATTAAATTCTGATTGTGCTTTCCTTTTTTAAAGTATGCTAACTTTCTTTCGCAACATTTTATACGAGCCAAATGTGAGATAGCTCTAGTTCAGTTCTTTGGGAAGGTATTTCATTTGTTTCCTTCCATTCACTTTTCTCCCCAATAAGGATACAATGCACAACGTCATTCTCCTCTCCTCACAACAACCCTGTCAGGTAGGTTACACTAAGAGCATGGTACTAGGGTTGAGCGCTTTAGCTTGGTTCAGCCGCCTCAGCGATCACCAGAGCCCGAAATAGTGCATAAGAGGCCAGCACCACGGAGAAGATAGGAAAGGAGGGGCAGCGGTGCGCCAGCCGGTGACTGCATGCAGGCAAAGAGCTCTGTGCCTGCATGTGGCTGCGAGCTGGCACGCCACCTCCGTGATGCTGGTCGCCACAAGCTCCGGTGATTGTCGAGGCGGCTGAACCAAGCTGAAGTGCTCAACCCTACATGCTACTGTTCACCCAGTGAATTTCCATGGCACGAATTGGGATTTGTACCCGTGTGTCCCAGATACCAACCTGACACGCTCAACTGCTATACCCTACTGATTCTTATGACAGAACACATTTTAAAAAATCTAAAAGTCAACCAGTGTGGTGTAGTGGTTAAAGGTATCCCTTGTGCAAGCACCGAGTCATGTCTGACCCTTGGGGTGACGCCCTCCAGCGTTTTCATGGCAGACTCAATACGGGGTGGTTTGCCAGTGCCTTCCCCAGTCATTACCGTTTACCCCCCAGCAAGCTGGGTACTCATTTTACCGACCTCGGAAGGATGGAAGGCTGAGTCAACCTTGAGCCGGCTGCTGGGATTGAACTCCCAGCCTCATGGGCAAAGCTTTCAGATGGCTGCCTTACCACTCTGCGCCACAAGAGGCTCTTTGGTGTAGTGGTTAGGGTCAGACTAACCAAGTTCAGATCCCGACTGCTACGGGAAGCTGGATTGTGTGGTATTGGGCCAGTAACACAATCTCAGCCTAAACTACCCTCACAGGATTGTTGTGAGGATAAATCAAAGAACGGAGAACAGTGTAAACCACTTTGGGTTTCTGCTGGTGAGGAAAAGTGTAAACTAGGTAGATACCTGGTGAAAGGTGTGGGAAATGCTGAATTATGGCTAATTTGGTGTAGTGGTTAGGAGTGTGGACTTCTAATCTGGCATGCCGGGATCGATTCTACACTCCCCCACATGCAGCCAGCTGTTCTGAGCAAGCTGTGATATCAGGGCTCTCTCAGCCTCACCCACCTCACAGGGTGTCTGTTGTGGGGAGAGGAAAGGGAAGGTGAATGGAAGCCGCTTTGAGCTTCCTTTGGGTAGAGAAAAGTGGTATATAAGAACCAACTCCTCCTCCCCTCCTCCTCCTCCTCCTTTTCCTATTTCTTCTTTTTCTTCTTTTTCTTCTTTTTCTTCTTCTTCTTCTTCTGCTTCTGCTTCTGCTGCTTCTGCTTCTGCTTCTGCTTCTTCTGCTGCTTCTGCTGCTTCTGCTTCTTCTGCTGCTTCTGCTTCTGCTTCTGCTTCTGCTTCTGCTTCTTCTGCTTCTTCTGCTTCTTCTTCTTCTGCTTCTTCTTCTTCTGCTTCTTCTTCTTCTTCTTCTTCACGTAATGTTTGGCGATGTGTGGTAGACTCTTCCACTGTTGTCAGTTTTTGGTGTTACAGCATTTCCCGTACAACTGAGCACACTGGGATGGGAAGATGGACCCTGAGTGAATCCAGTATAAACACACATGAACCTGCTGTTGACTGAGTCTTGGCCAAACTAGGTACTACACCACCCCAGGTTTGACCGGTGGATGCTGACCCTATTTTGAAGAAGAATTCAATCATTAAAAAAGTGATGGAGGGCTGTTTTGACACTTGAAAAGGCAGGATCGAGGGAACAAGATTGTTTGGTCTGATAGTGGGATAAAATCCCTGGCAGCATTATTAAATGGCTGAATTCTTCTCTAAAATGGTGTTGATATCTATGGATTAGACCCATGGATGTCATAATGTCTAATTCAGCCCATACCGTTTCCTTCAAGTGGCACCATCTCCTCAAAGTCAACTAGAAACTGGTTTGCCTTAGGAATTCTCATAATATGTTTCTTTCTCTTACTTGGAGTGATTGGCAGCTTGGAAGATAGGGGGAACAGAGAAGGAGACTGTGGTCTGAGGACAGAAGAAGAAAATACTGATTTATATTGTGCTTGAATATACCATTACTTGGTCAAGTTTTCTACTCACCACGGTTAAGCAGCTCTTGACGCTTGAGGGTTGGGAATTTGAGAGTCTAGTCAGTTTTCTCTTCCAGATCAACATACTTGCTGTGTTCTGAGAACATCAGTCTTGATGCCCTTTTCCTGGAAAGGCTCCTTTAAGTTGTGTCTGTGGTTTTTGGGGGCGTGATGCTGAGAGGCCAGTCTGGAAGGCCGCTGGGTGGGAAGCGGTCCTTGTTTCCACTCTCAAATCTTCCCTCCTGTCCTTGTGGCAGTTCTTCAAGGCAGTTTGTTTCTAGCCAAACAGAGCTGAGAAGTACCAAATGGAACAGAGGATAACTGGGCTGGAAAGCTTGTCAAAAGAGCTTTGTGCCAGACCTAGAGCAGGGATACCCACTATGGTGCCTATTGACTCCTTTTTTAGTGCCTGCCAGTTATTTTGAGAAAGTTGGAATGCCCAAGTGAGGTTTTTGCCCTGCACAGTATGAACTAGACAGGTGCCACAGTCATAGATTGCCTAAGGTGCCAAAAAAACCCTTGGAAAGAACAAGAGTCTATTAGTACTAGACCCTTGCCCATCCTGGCTTTTAAAAACAGCTGGCATAAGGATAAAGGGCCCCCTCCATGAGATAATCAACCTATCTCTCACAACGGGAGAATTCCCGGAGGGACTGAAAGAGGCTGTGGTACGCCCACTGCTGAAAAAAACATCTCTAGATCCATGAGAGCCTAATAACTACAGACCTGTTTCGCATTTAGCGTTTCTGGGGAAGATGATAGAAAGGGCAGTCGCAAACCAACTGATGGAATACCTGGAAGAAGCTTTGGTCCTAGACCCATCCCAGCCAGGGTTCCGGCCTGGCCATGGGGTAGAGACAGTGCTAGTCACCCTGATGGACTACTTCCGTTGCCAGTTGGACCGAGGCGGGTCAGCACTGCTGGTATTACTAGACCTCTCAGCAGCATTCGACACAGTCGATCATGAGCTACTAGCTCGCCACCTCATCGATGCCGGAATATGAGGGACAGCCCTTCAATGGCTGATCTCCTTTCTCTGGGATTGTGGACAGAGGGTTGCAATAGGAGAGAAAACATCAGACTGCTGACAACTTACTTGTGGAGTTCCACAGGGAGCGGTCCTCTCTCCTATCCTATTCAACATCTTCATGCGCCCTCTCGCACAACTGGTACGGAAGTTTGGCTGGGTTGCCATCAATATGCAGATGACACCCAGCTCTTCCTCCTGATGGATGGCTGCCCTGACTCTCCCCCAGAAGCATTAGCAAGCTGCCTGGAAGCAGTGACGAGATGGCTCAAGCAGAGTCGTCTGAAGCTCAATCCTTCAAAGACAGAGGTCCTGTGGCTGGGTAGGAAGTGCCCATGTGTGGAAGCGCGTCTGCCTGCCCTGGATGATGTGCAACTCTCTACGGCTCACTCCGCTAGGCGTGATTCTGGACGCTTCCCTTACAATGGAAGACCAGATCACAAAGGTAGCGCTACTGGCATTCTACCATCTCCGGCATGCCAAGCTACTAGCGCCCTACTTGGCCCCGGAACACCTAGCCACAGTGATCCATATGACAGTCACCTCTATACTGGACTTTTGTAACTCGCTCTACGCAGGCCTGCCCTTAGCCTTGATCCGGAAACTACAGCTGGTTCAAAATGCAGCGGCCAGGATCCTCACTGCAACACTGTGGAGGTCCCACATCCGGCCCATTCTCCACCAACTGCAATGGTTGCCAGTTGAATTCCAGATCCGACTAAAGGTTGTGGTAATTACCTTCAAGGCCATACGCGGTCAGGGCCAGTGTACCTGAGGGACCGCCTCCCCGCCTATGCCCCCAAAACAGCTCTGCCCTCCACCGCTACCAACCAGCTAAGGATCCCTGGCCCTAAAGAGGTTCGCCTGGCCTCGACCAGGGCCATAGCTTTCTCCACCCTGGCCCCCACCTGGTGGAACGAGCTCCTGGAGGAGATCAGGGCCCTGACGGAGCTTAAACAGTTCCACAGGGCCTGCAAAAAGAAGCTCTTCCGCCAGGCATTTGGTTGAGACCTGTTTACTTAACTCTTTTGGTTATTTGATCTGATTCTTTGGGTTGGATTTTCCCCCTTTTGTTTTTTACCCTAGGGCTCGTTGAGTGATTTCCTTTTTCTTTACAGTATAAACAGTGCAACAGTGCAGCAATGCAAACAGGTCCAGAGTATACTGGTGGAGTTCTGAGGGGGGCATGGGGGAGCAGGGGCCCTTTGGTCGCTTTTGGTTATGTCTGGAATGTGTCAGAATGCGAAACTATGAGTATAGAATGTTCTGCTCAGCCGTAAAAGTACTGAGCATTTGTTGCCATGGAATAATAAAGCGACTATCATTTTCATGTCTTTGGATGTTGGAAAATGATTTGGTACTTGCTAAACCTGAAAACATTGAAAAGCATATATAAGGTGAATTGAACGCAATAACTTTTAGTTCTGTTGACTGAGGATATAAATTTCTTGCAAACTGTCTGTCACTCTAACGCCCTTGTTTTGAAGAAATAAATTAACAAGAGCAGTAGGCAAAGCTATGTGGCTTTAGACTAGACCCACACACTTTCAAGCTGTTGGCAGAGTTTAAATATGCAAAGATAACTGAGCACCAAGCTGCTTAAAAGAATAAAATAGTGCTGTTGTGATGAGCAACAACTTTGTAAAGAAAAAGGAAATCGCCCAACGAGCCCTAGGGTAAAAAAAACAAAAGAGGGAAAATCCAACCCAAAGAATCAGATCAAATAACCAAAAGAGTTAAGTAAACAGGTCTCAAAATTATGTACACATGAAAAACAAAACTAAAAAATGAATTTTAATAATCTATTAATGACATTAAAATGACAACCAGTAAACCACACACCATAAAACAATTACTCCGTTGTACATGAAGCTTTTTACCAACATGACAAATAAAGCATTATTAAACGAATTAATCCAGAGTAATTACCATGTAAAGATCCTCTTGTGGCGCAGAGTGGTAAGGCAGCAGACATGCAGTCTGAAAGCTCTGCCCATGAGGCTGGGAGTTCAATCCCAGCAGCCAGCTCAAGGTTGACTTAGCCTTCCATCCTTCCAAGGTCAGTAAAATGAGGACCCAGCTTGCTGGGGGGTAAACGGCAATGACTGGGGAAGGGAATGGCAAACCACCCCGTATTGAGTCTGCCATGAAAACGCTAGAGGGCGTCACCCCAAGGGTCAGACATGACCCAGTGCTTGCACAGGGGATACCTTTACCTTTTTACCTTTAATTACCATGTAATATATTAAGTTTGGTAAGTTTAATACTTACCAAAGGGAAAGTAACGTTCTATTGAACCTAAAGTGACACCATTGAAGAAGCTTGTGAAATTCATTGGGAAATTCATTGCCATCGGCTAGGCTGGAACAGCTGAGTTGGGTTTTTGAGGCCATTACAGTTACACTGCCATCTGGATATTGCACATACTATTGATTTTTTTGGTACTGATATTTTATTTTTAGGGATTTTAATGTTTTAAGGGGTTTCATGGGGACTTTGTGATCATGTTTTATATTGTAAGCCGCCACAAGGCGACATTGTTTTGAGTGGCAGGGTATAAATTAAAGCATAAATACATTGGGGAAGAGCCTCTTGTGGTGCAGAGTGGTAAGCAGCAGAAATGCTGTCTAAAGCTGTCTGCCCATGAGGTTGGGAGTTCAATCCCAGCAGCCGGCTCAAGGTTGACTCAGCCTTCCATCCTGCCGAGGTTGGTAAAATGAGTACCCAGCTTGCTGGGGGGTAAAATGGTGATGACTGGGGAAGGCAATGGCAAGGCCACCCTGTATTGAGTCTGCCATGAAAACGCTGGAGGGTGTCTCCACGAGGGTCAGATATGTATGACTAGGTGCTTGCACAGAGGATACCTTTACCCTAAGCCATTGGGGTGTCAGAGATTAGTGGAGTGGTGTTCCGGAAGTCATGCAATGGGAAGGCCTCTGCCAGTCCCGACCCTGCGAGCTATTGGGAGGGCATGGGGAAGGGGCTGCATGGCCAATGCAGGTGACCCAAATGGGCAATTGGGAAGCTTCAGGATGTCGTGGTCTGGGGGCCCTCCTTTTCCCCTCGTGGCTGCTGACCCCCGTGGTGGTGAGGCAGGTGCTGTTTCCTCCTACCCCCTACCTCCCCACACGCTCCTGTGCTCTGGGTTACCCACGCAGCTGCTCTGAGCACGCAGCTTGGAGGAGGGCACGGGCCAAGCGCTGGAGGGTGAGCAGTAGCTGGGAGGCTTGCAGATGTGGTGCGGAGGGTCCCCATCTCGTGGCGGCTGCTCCTCCATGGTGTTGAGGCTGGAGCTCTCCCCTCCTCCTGCCTGGGAGCTACTGTGTGCTGGCCAGTCTACCTCCTGGAAAGCGGCTGGGACTGGGCATACTATGCAGCCGCTCTGAGCGCGCGGCTTGGAGGGCGCAAACCATGAACTGGAAAGTGGGCAGATGGCTGGGAGTCTTGGGGACACAGTGCTGTGGGAGCCCCCATCACCCACCATGGTCATGTGGTCAAATCTCTTCCCCCTCCCTCCTCCCCACAAGCTGGCTGGACTACCTCCTGGAGGGTGGCTTAGGTGGGCTGCACAGCTGCTCTGAGCATGTGGCTTGGAGGGGGGCATGGACTACATGCTAAAGGATATGGTGCTGAGGGGCTCCCACTCTTGTCCTTGCAGCAGCCACCTACCCACAGTGGCAAGGCCGGTGGTCTTCTACCCCTCCCTGCATGCTCACAGATACCTGCTGGCCAACTTCTTGGAGACCAGCCAGGGAGAGCCAGGCTGCACAGCCACTTCTAGTACACAGCTCAGAGGCAAGCCATGTGCTGGAGGAAGGCCAGGCAGGCGGTGGTGAGGCTTTGGGGATGGTGTTGGTGGGGCCTTTCCATTCCCCCCCCTCCCATTCCCCCCCCCACAGGTTGGTCACCACCGACCGCAGTCCCAACTCCCCCCTTCCCAGCTGCTGTTCACTGGCAGCCTCACCTTCTGTGGTCAGGCCAGTAGAGCAGAGTGGCATTTCTTCCTGATGGAAGAAGTTGGAGGGGGAAGCGGCCAGGGACAGGACAGCCCAACTGATCGGCTGTTTGTTGGACGGATAGCCAATCAGGCAGGTGATGTGTCTCTCGCTGTCCCACTGTGGAGTCGTGTTTTATATATGTTGCAGAGTCTTTCCTTACAAGCACCAATTTAAAAAATATAGATTTTATTCACATCAAAGAATAAAATAAACAGAGCACCAAACATGGTTCAGCTACCACCTTCTTCAGTGGTAAAATATTATCTAGCTGAAACCTTCTGATTACGTCAATAAACTTCAGGGGATCTCTATTCACAACTCTGTCTGCAAACAGTCTCACACAGGTGCCTTTCTTGGCTACAACTACCCAAAACCTTTTGTTTGGGGTCTCTCTTTCCTGGATTGGGTTGAGACATTTTGCTTTGTTCCCAGATGAACTTTAGGGTTGCCTCTGGAACCCTAAGCTCTTAGGATAGACTCAAGGGTGGTGGCAGTCTGCCAGAGGGAGTGTTGGGATAGCCTGACTCCCTGTGTTGTAATTGGTAAGCTCTTGGCGTGTATTACAAGTTGCAGTGGTACAGGTTGAGAGATGATCCTCTATTTGGGCCTGGCCTCTCGTAGTTACTACAAACAAGGTGGACCCATCTTGAGCAATATGGACAGGATAATATTTGCATAGACATCAGTTAGTATCAACCAATATATGAGGGGAAAAGGCAGCTAATAGATTTTTAGTAATAATACATTCTTAATATATTGCCCATTCTGTTTTTGTTCATTACATTGTTTTGGAGGAAAGCTGCTGTGGAAACACATGAAAACAAGCCCAATTTGTGGCGCCATTTATTGATCGGAGGTAATGGATTGTTTATGCCAGTATCTTTTTCCTTCCCTTTCCAGCAACGAGGGACTCCTGTGATCTCTAATTCCCATTCAACATAAGTCATACTCTCTGGCTGTTCCTTGGTAGGGTAGGAAGGAAGACGGCATTAGCTTTTCTTCATCTTAAGCTTATTTCTGATTGCTGAGGCAAACTTTTTCCTTGTAAACTCCCAGATCAATGAGGGTAGTTTTGAAGAGCTTCCATTCAATGAGACTCATGGGTTTGAGTTTGGCCCTGATCCTGTCCTTTAATTTAATTTTCTTTTATGCACATTTACATAATGACACAGTCATCATTTCAAAGAATGCTTATCAACTTAATTAGTTTGTTAAACGGGCAAATCTTCAACTTGCTGCCATAAAATTTGTAGCTAACTCAGACTCTAAGCAATTGCCGTTTGTAGACACCTGTGTGAAATTGACCAATGACAGCGTCTTGTCTGTTTCCTCCTATTGGGAGCCCACTGACCATAATACTTTATTACATTTCCAGTCTTTCCACACACAACATCTGAAAAACTTTCCATGTGACCAATTTTTGCACCATAAAAGTAGCTATTTGTACCAAAAAGATTTCAAAGTAGCATGTGAGGATTTAACTGATTCTTTGTTAGACTAACAATCTTGTCAATACTTGTCAGCTAGAAAGAGAATGGAGAAGCTTCCACAGGACAGCCTTTTAAAATATAGAGAAATACTTTGGAAGTGTTGGTATGTTCTTTTGAATATTCTCCATATACCAATCAACTAAGAGCCTCTTGTGGCGCAGAGTGGTAAGGCAGCAGAAATGCTGTCTGAAGCTCTGCCCATGAGGCTGGGAGTTCAATCCCAGCAGTCGGCTCAAGGTTGACTCAGCCTTCCATCCTTCCGAGGTTGGTAAAATGAGTACCCAGCTTGCTGGGGGGGGGGGGTAAACGGTAATGACTGGGGAAGGCCCTGGCAAACCACCCCGTATTGAGTCTGCCATGAAAACGCTAGAGGGCATCACCCCAAGAGATAGACATGACTTGGTGCTTGCACAGGGGATACCTTTACCTTTACCTTACCAATCAACTAAGAATTATCTTTTATAAACATTGGCACTTGGTGACTAATATGAAAACAACGCTTTTGGTATTGCAGAGAGGCCTCAAGATAAAGGATTTTATTGCACCTGGCCATTTAGTCAGTAGCTTTAGGAATGTTTCCATTGGTGAATCACAGGTGCAGTTCATGTTCTGTGTGTAAGTTAATGATAGAAATAAAATAATTTGTTTTCCCGAGCAGTGGCATTAAAATACATGTCAAGTCTTTCATCAGTGGTATACCTAAAAATGTGATCTGCTGTATTGTATGTCCCTGTATCCCATTGTATATTGGCATTTCAACAAGACCAATTAAGGTCCGTATCATGGAACACCTGTCTAGAATCAAGAACAGAACTGTGGAAGCTCTGCTAATGGAACACTTTATTACTCACCAGCAAGCCCTGGAGGATCTTAAATTCTATGGCTTAGAGACCATAGCCCAGATTGGTCATCAGAGAATAGATATTCCATGGAGATTTTATCCTTAACACTCTTCACTCTAATGGTGTAAACAATGCCTGGGATCCTTCATGTTTTTTGTAACCTAGACCTTTAAAGCTCCAAGGGGAAGACAGGGCATTGAATATTTAATTAGCATGAACCAGATTAAGAATGGAGACTATTGACTGTAGTAGGTGCCTGCCACACCCAGTTCTCCAAATTCATATCATGAGAACCTATGTTAATGTGGATATTAATAAGGTATTGCTTTTCATTTTTTCCTTTTCAATAGAAGGCAGTCTTAACAATATAAGGTATTTAAATTTTCCTTCTGTACTTACAGTTGCATGTACAATATTGAAGGTAATATGTATGGAAGAATCCATTGTAAATACTTATTCCTTCAGATATGAGATGTACTATTTGACTTTGGTGAAAAATATGTAAAGACTAGCAAGAAAGTCCATTGCAGCCAGGAATGCAATGGGCGCTAGGACCCAGGGGACACCGGCAGGCGCAGATCTCTTTCTCTAAGCAGGAGCTATAGGAGGTAATCAGGGCTCCTTTGTAGCAGGGAAACAAGGGTCATTTGCAGTTTGGGGCTTGTTTGCAGTTTGTCTCTGTCTCTCTCCCTTGCAGCAGGAGCCATAGCAGGTAATCAGGGGTTGTTTGCGGTTTGGCGGGGCTCTCTGTGTGTCTCTCTCAGGCATCTGAGAGCAAAGTGGCTAGTGTCCAGGGAAGGAGGGCAAAAGCTGGAGAGGGAGGGCCAATCAGGGTGCGGCCAGCTTTTCTGGCCACACCCTGATTGGCCCGTTGCCATCTCAGACAGCCAGGACACTCTCCATCCCTAGGGCTGTTTCACAAATATTAAGAGGAACAATGGATAAGGATGGGTCAGGGACTGATTATTATATATTCTTTATTTAGCATACTGAGCCACTGATTTTAAAAAACTGTATTCTTGAAAATGAGTTGTAATCTAGATCTTATTCTGACTCTTGGCATTGCAAAAATGAAGAAGATTCTTTAATCTGAAATAGTCTTACATGCCAGCTTCTCTTCTTTATTGCTACATGCAGCTGGCGGGTCTTTTTCTTTGAAACCTCCAGGTGGGACCTGGGGACCCCTTGCTCCACCCCCAAGTCTCCAGGAGTTTCCCAGACTGGAACTGGCAACCCTCCCTTTAGGGATGCCAACCTCCAGGTATAGCCTGGGAATCCCACGGAATGATAGTTCACCTCCAGACTACAGACACCAGTTCCTCTGGAGAAAATGGCTGCTTTGGGAGGTGGGGGCTCTTTGGCATTGTACCCCACTGAGGTCCCTGTCCTTCCCTGTCTTTGCCCCAAAACTCCAGTAGTTTCCCAGTCTGGATCTGGCCATCCTACTACCCCATCCACTGTTTGTGGCCAGGGGGGCCCTGGAACCCTTGTCTCCAAATGACAGAGATCAATTCCCCTGGAGAAAGGGGAAAGATTTGGACCCTTCTGAGGTCTACCTCCAGACCTGACCTTCCCCAGCCTTCACCCCTAAATGTCCAGGAATTTCTAATCCCCAAATTGTTAATCATAGTGAACTTTAGATATAAAATGTAAATTTCTTTACAGTGATCTAAATTATGGCTTTTGTTGTTGTGGCTTGATTCGCTCATGGGTTACTTCCCACACATTTTCGTTTTTCATTCTTCATCTTTCTTGTGCAAACAAGTAAGGGTTAGGGGACTGCCCTTTTGTCTCTTGTTGAGTAAAGGAGTGCTTTTTATGAAATACTGTGCCTCACTTTGTGTGCTGAAATTGGATAAGCGTGGGCTTATCAGCAACATCTGCTGATGCAAGGAACTGCATAGTTGACGGGTCTCTTTAAGAATAAGGTAAACATTTCCACACACACCCGAATAAACATTTTGGATTTGTATCTGGAATGTCTCTTGTGTCAAATGAAGTAGCATTATACCCTTCTCTTTTTGTCTAGATGTGAAGGATAATTCATGCATTGGTACCAATGACTGGATCTTCAATAGTTTACGGAAGCACGCTCTGTTGCTGTGACAGGCGGAGCCTCACTGGGTGCTGAAACTTTAAAATCAAGCAAGCAAAATCCGTGCAGGAATGCCAGGCCCAAAGGAATCAAATTGGCCTAGACCAGGGCCATAAGATCCTGAAATGGGATGGATTCTTAAAATGGGCTCCCCAAGCAAAGTGTTTTGGAGGCCCAAGCATAGGTGGTGGCCTGTTGAAGAAAAATAAAATAGAACTGCCAGTTTGGTGGAAACCCTGGTTGAGAAAGCCTGATCCAGTCCAACTTCCTGCTCAATGCAAGATCAGCCCATGATAAGTATGTCTCCAGCCATTGCTTAAAGATTGCCAGTGAGAGGGAGCTTACTACCTCCTTAGGCAGCCCATCCCACTGCTAAACTACTCTCACTGAAAGACCCCCCCCTAATATCCAACTCATACCTTTCATCCTGTAATTAAGCCACTCTTGTGAGTTCTCTTTGCTGTTGCCAACAGGAACAGCCCCCTGCCTTCCTCTAGGTGACATCCTTTCAAATATTTCAAGAATGCCATAATGTCCCCCCTCCCCTTCCTCTTCTCCCGACTGAACATTCTCAAGACCCTCCACCTTTCCTCACAGAGCTTGGTCTCCAGGCCCTGGATCATTTTTGTTGTTCTCTTCTGTACCTGCTCTGTTCTGTCCACATCTTGCACACAGTAGTCCAGGTGCGGCCTGACCAGTGCGGTGTTGTACCGCACTATGACATCTCGCAATCTGGATGTGATGGCTCTGTTGATTTACCACCTCAGCCTTTTATGCTGAGCACTTATGGAGTCTTGACACTGCATAACATACTTGTCCTGTAGTAGTTCTATGAATGTAGAGGTCATTGATAACATTCCTGTTTATCTCAATTCATCCCTGCATCCCTAGAGAAGCCTATGGAGGATCAGTCCTTTCAGAATCATAAACGTGACCACATTCTATATTTAAAACAAAAGCTTTACGCCTAACCACTGCTTAAGTAAACCTTGTTAAAACTTGGAAAATAAGATCTGAAGGCTAACAATATAAATTTCCTCTATAAAGTAGAGATCTTTACAGCTGGTTTTCCCAGAGAAGGGTGTCATTCATTTAATTGTCAGTAAGTACAGAGGTCTTTTTTTCAGAAATGGCCTGCACATTTCATTCAAGCAAGTCTCTTCTGTACGTAGTCCATGGACATCTGGAGAGCCACAGTTTGGCCACCCCTGCCTTAGAGTCTGCCTTCCAAAGTAGCTATCTTCTCCAAGGGAACTGATCATTATCTCCTGGAAATCAGTTATAATTCCAGGAGATCTCCAGCCACCACCTGGAGGATGGCAACTCTAGATGGGAACCATGGGACTTGCATGAACAAAGCCACGTGGGGATGGGGGTTTGTAACCAGTCAGGGAATTGGGCAAACTGAAGTGAGAAAATCGGTAGGATCTGACTCATTGTTTGATCCATGTCCAACTGTGCATTGGGATCAATGGTTCTGTCAGTCAATCCAGCCTTTATTGACATATCAGTTAAAAGGTATACTCAATAGGGCTACAGGCAGCAGCTGTTAATAAGCCCAGCAACCAGCCAGATAAAGAGTAAGATCATCACACTAGATAAAATGTATTAAAATATGTACATATAAAGGAACAATTTAAGACACTTTAGATTTGCTCTTGAACATTTCTGCAAGGATTTGTGATACAGCCAAAGTGGCTTCATAGACAGTGTCCTTCAGTAGGCATTTAATCACCAATTATTTACTCGTGGTTCCTAAGTTGTATAGGGTATAGTAAGAAATTACAACAGGGTTCTTTGAAAAGAGTGCTCTCAAGGATTCTGTGGTAGATAGTATCAAGAGTGTTCAAACCACAGGGAATATGAAAGGGAATATGTTGGAATCTTCCAATGGAGGGGAATGATGCTATTTTACGACTGGGATTCAATTTTTTATTTTCATATCTAATCTGGCAATAGAGGAATTTACAATCATAATGTGTGTGTGTATACACACACACACATTTCTGCAGAAGATAAAAAGCCCAATTTTTTTCCAATCATAATGCAAAAATTATAATGCAATCCCATTTTTATGTGAAGAGGAAACTTGCCTTCACCAGTTGGGGTTAACTCTGTGCCATGGCAAGAATTAAACGGTGGTCGCTGTTCTAACTTGCTTAGCAAAATCAAACCAATTGGGAGCGAGATGCCATACCTCTTTGCCCATTGGAAACCCCCCACAGGATAGGTTTCCCATAATTACAGCCTTGGCGTCAAAGCTTGGCATGCCGTAGCCTAACTGCTCAAATATCATAGGCGCAAGTTGATGAGAAAGAAGGAGCTGCGGCGTGGTATTTCCCTGACAGAATTAGAAGAAGGGGTTTTTGAGAGGCTGAGGGAATAACTAATTTTGGCTGTCACGCTCCGTAAATGAGACTGCTGCCTCAAAGATGGAGAATGTTAAAAGACCGTCATGTCATAGCAAACTTTCCCTTTTAAGCCAAGCCCCATATATGTTCTGCTAACTCTGCTTTCCAAGTATGGAACAAATATGGCCAGTTTCTTAACATTGACTGTGTGTAATGTTTACATTGCCACCTCATTCCTAAAAAAAAAGCCTGGGCGTATCTCTCCTCAGGCTGTCTGTTGAAATGCATATTGTGGTCTTTCAGAAACCGTGTGGTTCTTTGGTGCCAGGTCAAAAACAGTGAAGTTCACATTAGTGAGGGTGACTAAGATAAGAACTGTTGGCTCCATTTTTCTGGTTGACCTTGAAAGACCTTTGTTTTAGTAGGAAGTGGAAAATTTAACCTTTGGATTTTTTCCAGGAATGCGTCTTTAAAACTGGGCAGATTCTTTGTTTTACTTGTTTATTGTCTACATGGTATAGTCCACTGTAATTTTCCTTGCTCGTTGAAACTAACACGTCACTTTGCAGTCATGTTTTGCTTTCAGTAACCATTTGGGTTGATGTCTTTTAAATAGCCTGTGTTGGTGCCCCCTCCCCCCTAAACCATACACTTTGCGTAACAATGCCAAACATATGGTCTGAAAGAAGTTTGAGTCAAGTGGCACTTTTAAGAGTAACAAAGTTTTATTCTGGGTATAAGCTTCCATGTGCATGCATCTGAAGACATGTGCACACTTACAACAAGCTTATACCCAGAATAAAACTTTACTACTGTTAAAAGTGCTACCCACCCATCTGGCTCAGGAAGTGGGGGGAATTACCCCCAGAAGCAGGAAAGGAGCCAGAAATAAATATGATATGTGCCTTATGTCACCCAGAAGAAGCTTGATGATGTTGCGGAGGCTGTGGGTGGGTGATGCTCTGGTTTTGTGGGGGGGGGGGCAAAACTCTATGGCAGAAGTCTGACATAGACACATTGGATGAATTTTTTGCTTCTTCACTTCCTGCTCCCAGTAATTCCTAGCCTGGGCCAGCTGGGTCAGGGTGATGCAGTGATGTTAAGTCAAGCCATTATTCTCTGCAGAGCAGCCCTTATGTGCAGTATTGGGACAAAAGTACTGATGTGTGAATTGTAACAAATGGTCAAGGAATGTTTGGGAGCAAGGAATCCTGGACACTCCCTTTAATTTCGACAGCCATATCTCCTGTCCTGCCACGTGTCTGATAATGTCAAGGCAATTTTATTCTCTCAGTTTGAAAAAGATCTGGAGACTGGTTGTTTAAGGATTAGCGAGGGCTTTGGTTAATCCTTTAGTTTCTTTTATTTAAGGGAGACATGCTTTTGAAACCCACAGTATATGAATTAGTCTTGGCATAGCAGCTTAGTTCTGATTCTTTCCAAATTACACACTTGCAAAATATTGATATTCTGAGTTTAGTGTTTAAACAGGCAGGACAAAACTATCTCATAAGTAAATACAAGGCTGACTGACTTTACCTTTGAAATGGAATGCTCTGTTTTGATTACTATGAATGGAAAAATAAATACTGTAATGAGGTATAATGGTGCTTGCTAACAGTGAAGTAGTAGATTTTTGAGACAATTCATCAAACGTCTAATTAACAAGGTTACGGATAGATTCTTTAGAAGTGTGCCATCTTCTTGAAGCATGTTGTGTTAAACCTTCTGTACCTTGGAACTGTAATTAATACTTCTGAAAATGAGTTTAGTGCTTAACATTGAGCGAAATAATCCCTTGATTTGACCTTGTGTGCTACTGAAATGAATTACAGTATTTGGTGCCGTATAAGGCTACTTTCCCCCCCTGAAAAACATGCCTCCAAATGGGGGGGTCGTCTTATACACCGGGTGCACTTCAGTTGGGGTAGACATAGCTGCCCATTGTGGCCCATGGTACTGTAATGTAACAAACTCTATATTTTGAGTGGAAATGTTGGGGGGTCGTCTTATACACCCAGTCGTCTTATACGCCAGCAAATACGGTAAATGGTGTAGCTTGAAAGTCTGAAACATATTCATGTAAACAAACTCACTTGGGAACAAATCCCAGTGAACATTTGAGTAAACCCACGTTGGATTGGGCTGTTGGTTTTATAAGAATTAGGCCTTTGAGAATTGACAGTTATGATTTGGATTTGATTCCTAGCCTTGCCGTACAGCGCTAGAAAGCCTCTTCTGTCTGATCCAGAGATTCCTAACCAGGGGTCCGTCGACCTCCAGGTTTCTGAGGGAGCTCCTGAGGGGGTCCACAGCCTTTCCACTCCTGCCTTAACAGACTCAGCCACAGACTCAGCCACAACTATGGAAGCAGCCACTTCCATTGCTCCACCCTAAGCGTAAGCGAGTTCTCTCATGGCTTCTGCGTCTTAGAGGGGGCAGGGCCTGCACACCTACTCCTGGCTTAAACTTCCTCCTGTCTCTTCTCCCCTCAGTCTTCCTTGAGCCTGCCTGTTAACACAGGTAGTTATGTCACTTCCAATGACATTTTACGACCGAGGGTGTGGGGATGTATGGTGTAGCCAGTTGACATGTCCTCCGAGGCTCCTCAATCCTGAAAAATTATTTCAGGGGCTCCTCCATGGTCAAAAGGCTGAAGAAGCCTAGTCTAATCTGTGCTTCCTCATCAATATCTTTATTTGGGTAAACCCTGCCTTATTTTGAATGTAACTTCCCAAGATAGGTGCTCTGTGAAGACAGTTGTGGTTTAAGGGCTGTATGTACTTTTTAAAGTGTGAGTGTCAGGGTCAAGTTGTATGGATGGTTTCACAGAAAATTACTTCCAAGTGGTAAAACAGGGCTTCTGTGATTTATGCTGTCAGGATGATCGTCCTAGGGTTGCGGGTGGGCCTGGGGGAGTGGCTGTGATGCTTCCTGTGATGCCATGTCTTCTTTTTTTGGTAAAACTCAGAAGTGACATAGGGTCGCTCTAGGAATTGCCAGAAACTCTGTGGTAAGGTTGTTGGTGATTCATAGAGCTACCCTCTGTCACGTCTGGGTTTTGACCAGAAGTAACTTAGCCTTGCAGGTGATGCTGCTGAATTTTATTTTTTTCCCCTCCCCCATCACTCAAAGTGGCAGCAGTCTCTCACGTTGCATTGTTCCTAAGGGGATGGATTTCAAATAAGGCTCTATAATGGTACTTTTAGCTATGGGACAGCTGCCCTGGGCCCTATGCTGGTGGGGCTCTGAACATCAAGCTGAAGAAAAACAGGGTTTTTTTATCCCCTCATTTTCACTACCCCAACGATTCCCAGAGTGGCCTACTAACACCCTTTCCTTCCTCTCCCCACAACAGACACCCTGTGGGAGAGGTGAGGCTAATAGAGCAGCCCCAATGAGAACAGCCCTAAGAGAACTGTGACTGGCCTAAGGTCACCCATCTGGCTGCATGTGGAGGAGCGGAGAATCAAACCCATCTCATCAGATTAGAAGCCGCTGCTCTTTACCACTAGACCACACTGGCTCTTTGTGAGTAAGCTGTTTCAGTTGTCAGATGGCACTGCCTTGTTTGCTGCAATTGTGACTACAGAGGTGACAATGGTGAGGGGTGTCATTGAGGCAGGAACCAGCAATTAGCCGTGGGACAGGAGATGGAAGCCCCTTGATCCCAACCCCTACAGCCAATCTGTCCAAGTCTAAGGCCAGCTGCGAGGCCCATCTGATGAAGGACAGTAGGAGAAGCCTCCTCCAGTCATTGTATACCTCAAGATGTGCTGGCTAGGGCTCATGGGAACTGTAGTCTATGGACATCCAGAGAGACACAGTTTGGCTACTCCTGGATAGCTGATTGTCAGCTACAGTTGCAAATACAGGAAAAAAAAAACCACATTGAGGGCTTGGACCCTCCTTCCCTGGAGCTCATTTCTGTCGGAGTCACATTCACTCAGGCAGTAGCCGGAAATCATTTGTGAGGCCTTTGGCCTCACATTCACTCAACCCGAGGCTCTTCTGATTGTGTGAGGCTCCTCTGACTGTCCTGTAGTGTAGCTACTTTCTCACTACTGCTCTGAATTGTATAATTAAGTAACTGTCCCCAGGTAAAATTCAAGCTATCATCTCTAACAAGCTAATCCCAACCTGCTGGGAATTACCATAGTTCTGCCTCAAGAAGAGGATTGGGTCGGAGAACGACTGAAGATGGCGCCGTAACATCTGGGCTTCTGTCCGGCTCTTAAGCCATGCTGAGGGTCAGGAGCAACCGCACCTGGCGGACCTGAGCAGATACGCAAATCTGCTCGCCGGTCGCCCCAGGAACCGGGAACGGCATCCTGAAGGTCCTACAGATCCGTGGAGAGGGAGGGAGACGAAGCTCTCCGGATCAACCGCGCCATGTGCTTAAGGTCATGATGGCGGCCTTGTCGTAAATAACTTTCTAAGCCTGAAACGACCAGCTGACTCTACATTCTTCCCAGATCATCTTCTACTAGACTGACAGGAGCTGAAGTCTACAACAGTAAGGATTGAAAGCTTTCTGGCTTTTCCTTTTCTTTCCCCACAAGCTCTCCCCCCCCCCCCTCAACCAATTTACAAGTGAATTCCTTCTCTCATCGAGTGAGAGGCTCCCAGCTAATTATACCCACTAACCAAACAAAGAGAGAGCTTAAGAAAAAAGAGACTTTAAAGCTTTGCTGGAGAGAGTTCAGTGGGGGAAGCTGACTTGATACAGAGATCGACAAACTGATAATTTGAGATCGCTCGTGCTCCCGCGAGACCTCACGAGATTTTCTGTTTATACTTTGTGACTGCCTAGAACCATGGAAAAATTAACTAATGCACAGCTTTTCCATTTGTTATGCGAAGGGAACTCAAAGATACTGAAAGCAGTCAATAAGGTGGAAAAGGAAATCCGAGGGACTAAGGGGGAGCTTTTGGACGGAGCCGACGGTCTGGAGAGAGCAGTTGAAGAGGACACAGCTCAGTCAACAATACAAACGAGAATTCAATGTCTGGAAGTTAATCAACAGGAGGGGGAGAGAGCTAGGGACGTAAAAATCCAAAGCACCTTGGAAGAACTTGGGAAAACAGATTTAAGGAAGGAAAGCACCGAAAACCTGGAAGTCTATTTAGAGCAGGAAGTTATTTGGATCAGCAAAATAAAAAGAGTCTATTCAAAGGCGACAGCACGCAAAATGCTATCAGGAGATATCTCTGTGCGACCAGAGGAAGAGATCCAGATTGATAAAGTATACAGAGCCTACTTAAAGGCGACTGCAAGCAAGAATCAAGCAAGAGACTTCTTTGGCCCTGACAGAAGGACAATCAGAAATACTCTACTATGGAAAAAAACACAATTTCATTTTCTGCGACCACCTGAAGGATGTGTTGAACAGTGGAGCATTCTCCTGGTTTCCTGTGGGGAAGACAGCGGCAGTAACTCTTAGGACAGGACCAATATATGAAGGGAACTGACTTTATATCATCTAAGACAATAATAGAATATATTCTTATTCTTTGTGAGTAAGCTGTTTCAGTTGTCAGATGGCACTGCCTTGTTTGCTGCAATTGTGACTACAGAGGTGACAATGGTGAGGGGTGTCATTGAGGCAGGAACCAGCAATTAGCCGTGGGACAGGAGATGGAAGCCCCTTGATCCCAACCCCTGCAGCCAATCTGTCCAAGTCTAAGGCCAGCTGCGAGGCCCATCTGATGAAGGACAGTAGGAGATTATACTCTTATATGTATCAACAATTACTCTGCTAAGAAAGATGGTAATAACTTCTAGATCAGGATCAATATGTGATGGGAACTGAATATGTATGCCAATATGTATGCTAAAAGAAGATGACAAACTATACTTCATATGTATTAACAAGACAGCAGCAGTAACTCTTAGGTCAGGGCCAATTTATGAAGGGACTGACCGTATATCACTTAAGATAATAATAGAATATATTCTTATAATAGATCATATTCTCATATGTATTAACAATCATTTTGCTAAGAAAAATGGTAAAAACTTCTAGATTAGGATTAATAGGTGATGGGAACTGAATATGTATGTTAAAAGAAGATGGCAAACCATATCAGCTGGTCGCTTTTTTCTCTTTACTTTTCTGTAAATGCTTCATATAATAATAAATAATAAAATTATATATATATAAAAAAGAAGAGGATTGGGTCCTCCAGTTGATTACCAAGAGGCATGAATAAACATGCAACTATGAATATGCTGGATTCTAGGTAAATTGGGGGGAATTGAAGCTGTTGGACATGTAAGAATTTTTGACGCCGAAAGAATGCACGTGAAATGGGCATTCCTAGTATTAGTTTAACTCTGGAAAGCAGCAGAAGAACCACTACGATCAGAGTGCAGAAGACATCGTAACCTCTTCTGCTATCCTTGGCTGTATGATGTGCCTTAAATAAATATGCACAGTGGTGCTTTCCTAGTGACCGAGTGATCCCCAACCATTTTGAGGCCATGGGCACCTGTGGAATTCTGACAAAGGTTGGTGAGTGGGGCTATGCACACATTCAGAGGAACTCCCAAGTGCAGAGAGGTGATTTTTAAAATGCACAGCAAAAGAGGAGTGACAGAGAAGGTCAGCTGATGCCGAAACAATGTTATTTTCATCTGCATCAAAATGAGATCTCCAGTTGCCTATCAGAAACTCTCCTGGGAAGGAGCCCCATCTTGACCTACCCACTTTCTGAACACTCGGTGGGCACCAGATAAGGGTCAGCAGGCATCAAGAACTAGGACAGGGGTGGCCAAACTGTGGCTCTCCAGATGTTCATGGACTAAAATTCCTATGAGTTCCTGCCAGGAGGAACTCTTGGGAATTGTAGTTCAAGGACATCTGGAGAGCCACAGTTTGGCCATCCCTGGACTGCACGATGCAGAACTTGGCATGAAAGAACTTATAATATTTTCTAGAAAGGAAGCACCAGACAAATACCTTGTGGTATTCTGACGTTCAATGAAAAATGCCAACTCCAGGTTGGGACGTTCCTGGGGATTTGGGGCTGGGAGAAGGGAGCATTTGAGGAGGGCTAAGGCCTCATCAAGGCCAGAGTTTACCCTTCAAAGCAGCCATTTTCTTCAGAGGAATTAATTAATCTCTGTGGTCCTGAGGTCAGTGGAGTTCTGGGCAATCTTCAACCACTGCCAATTCTTCTCTTTCTTCCTTGTTTGTCTCCAGCAGTTAGTGAACAAGAAGAGGGGATTGGGAATAAGAACCATGTCCACTGTCCATGTTAAAAACCCTGTGCATTCAGACTGAAATATGAATAGGAGTGATAAGTGTATAGCTTTAAAATTCTTTAGTCATTTGAAGGAGGAGGGTTGGTTTTTATAACTTGCTTTTTACTACACATAGAAGTTTCGTGGCTGACAATCACCTTCCCTTCCTCTCCCCACAACAGACACCCTGTGAAGTAGGTGAGGCTAAGAGACTTCTGAGAGAACTGGGACTTAACCGAGATCACCCAGCTGTCTGCATGTGGAAGAGGACTGGGGAATCAAACCCGGTTCTCCAGATTTCAGGCTGCCACTCTTCACCACTACATGAAGTTGGCTGTTTTCTCCTGTAGCTTCTCATTTTTTAAAGTGGGGACTAACGGGGTCTAATTCAGGGATGCCAAATGCGGAATTGTGTGCAATCGGGTTTTTTCCCACACTCGCCATTTTGCTGTCCAAAGCAATGCAGAAATGGTCTGTCTCTTCTTGATGTTGTATCTGGTGTTTTGTCTGGCCTCAGTCATTGGCCTGGTGGAACAGCTCTGTTTTTCAGGCCCTGCGGAACAGACTGAGGTCCCTTAGGGCAGGGGTAGTCAACCTGTGGTCCTCCAGATGTCCATGGACTACAATTCCCATGAGCCCCTACCAGCAAACGCTGGCAGGGGCTCATGGGAATTGTAGTCCATGAACATCTGGAGGACCACAGGTTGACTACCCCTGCCTTAGGGCCCTGATTTCCTTCAGCAGAATGTTCCGCTAGGCTGAGACCAAGGCCATTCTCACCTCTTTTGGGCCAGAGATCCTAAGCATATCATGGTCTGCTGCTCTTTGGGGGAGAGGCGTCATTAAAAAGGCGGTCCTGCAGATACACCCATCCCAGACTGTTTGGGACAGCCTTTCTCATTTTTTTTTACCATTGAGAAACCCCAGAAGTGATGCAATCATCCAGAATATGGTCGGGAAGCATAGCTATGGACACGCCTACCTGGAGCTCCTCTCTACCCCCTTCAGGCCCATCATTGGCCATTGGGGGGGGGGGGTCAACATGATCATATATCGTCATATCACAATAAATATTTAACAAATTTAAAAGTAAAAAATTAATTCCCACCCATTTAGAAAACTTTTCCAGGGCCATCAAGAAACCCCAGGGTTTCATGAAACCCTGGTTGAAAAAGCCTGGCCTAGCGCTTTAAAGGTTGTTTATGTACTAGTTCCATAATGCAGAAATCGCAGCCCAGAAGTATAAATTAGATTGTGTTTTATCAATGCAAAACCCTTTGTTTATTCTAGGCAAACCTGTGTTGTGTGCTATTTATGCAATATTTAAGCAGAAATATATTTATGTAAATGTATATATATATGTATCTGTATATATGACCATGCCACTGTTTTGCAGAACGTTTCACATCCACTGTACAGTGTCCTCTGAACACACTGTTACTAATAATTTATTTCTTATTCACTAATGCGGACTTATGAATGATTTACTATCCACAGCAGGAGAAAGCTGCATAATTTAAGAACAGTGCAGATCGAGGATATCATGCGCCACAGAGGTTGGTAGGCACCATCAACATGAAACAGCTTCATTGCTGAACTGGCAATCTTACCTGGACAAGAAAAAACAAAACACTTGAAAATAAAGCAATTTGGACAGCAAACTGGATGTTAGATCAGACACGTCCATTCTGATTGTGTTCGACTCTTAAAGTTTAGTATGTGAATGCTAATGAGAGGGTGTGACTGAATAGCGTGCAGCTTCTGCCAATTATAATCCCGAGGATACCTGTTTTATTACTATTACTATTACTATTACTATTACTATTACTATTACTATTACTATTACTATTACTATTACTATTACTTACTATTACTCCTCCTCCTCCTCCTCCTCCTCCTCCTCCTACTACTACTACTACTACTACTACTATTATTATTATTATTACTAGATTTAAAGCCCATTTCACATTTAAATGAAATGGGCGCTAGATGGCTTCTGGGCCCCCCCGGAGGCAAACCCCCAAAGGCTTCTGCGAGGTTGGCGAGGCGGGGCGTGCCATCTGTGGGCCCGCAGAAGCCCCCCCTGAGAGTGGGACCCGAATAGGGGAAAGGGAAGCTGGCCTACCTGGTGTTTCCCCGCGCGGCTCCTGAGGAGATGTAGGAGAGTCGGCCTACAATTTCGTGGGCCGCGGCAGCAGGCGAGGCGCGGCAGATTGGCCGGAAATGGGCCGGGCCACGGCAGTGGCAAGCGAGGCGCAGCAGGCGAGGCGGCCATGTCGTGGGCCGCAGTGGAGGCAGGCAAGGCGCGACAGGCGAGTGGCGGCGTTGGGGACTGTGCTGGGTGCAGCCGGGGCGGGCAGCGGTGATGGGGAAGGGCGCGGCCGGTCAAGGGAGCGTCGAGGCAGGGGGAGCATAGTGTGGGTCCGCGGGCCGTCGAGGTGCGCGGTAGTGTCTGGGGGGTTGTTCGGAGGGTGGTGGGGCTTGGGGGTCTGTCAGCGGCGTGGGTCGGCGTGTGGTGAGCGGGCGGGGTGTCTGAAGGGAAGGGCGATGCTTCCCGGCAACGAACCATCTGGGGAGAGAGTGCAGGCTCGTAATCCGGGACGGGCCAAGTGGCCAATAGGGAGGCGCGCTATGCGCGCCTCCCTATTGGCCACTTGGCCTCTGAGTGGCACTCGGAGGGGCCCAATCAGGACCTGCTTTGCGGCTCCTGATTGGCCCTTTCTGAGTTTTTATCCCGGACAGGTCCCGCCCTAACTCCTCCCCCACAGGCCTTACTGCATTATTTAGTATGCGGCGCCCCGTGCCGCGGGACGGTTTTAAGATTATTATTATTTTGCTGTGGCCCTCTAGAGAGTTGTGGAAGATTGCCACTGTTTGAATGCTATTCCTCAACTGCTATACAGCATTCAGTATACCTTGCCTGTGCTGTTTATTAAAGAGTATTCGTTCTTCTTGGTATTTACAAGTTGCTGGTAAGCATCTCAGTTATACTGATGATTTCAGAGGGTTGAACAGTTAGTTTTGAGACTAAGATCAGTTTAGAGACCAACACGTTTTTCGGGATATCTTATTGTAAATTGTTTGTTTTATAGGGCTTCATATACCACCCCTCTCGGATGCATCTTGGGGTGGTTTACACCAGTGGTCCCCAACTTTTTTTTGGCTGGGGACCGGCAGGGCGACGGCCATGCCGCGGCATGCACGATTCCCTCTCCCCGCCCTCCCGCTGTAAGAAGCTTCCCGAGCCGCAAGCTTGCAGCCTGGGAAGTTTTTTACTGCGGGGGGGGGCGGGGAGTGGGAACCGCGGCCCGGCGCCCTGGCCTTCGCGGCCCGGCACCGGGCCGCGGACTGCAGGTTGGGGACCACTGGTTTACACAATTTAAAACACAATAAAACCGATAAATTAATAACAATACAAAACAAACTAACATTTGCAAAACTGCAATTTATCACTATTTGATCAAGCTGATAACAATATACTTTGCATCCTTGGCAAGCATTCTTTATTTTAGTCTTCTGACTAAGATAAAGGACTCCAAGATCTCCATCCAGACTCTGACAAAGGGAGCTCTGAGTCTCAAAAGCTTGCACCCCAAAATATCACTCAAAGGTGATATTAGACTCAAATCTGTTAACTTATCCTGGTGTTTTCCTGCCAAGTTGTGGGTATTTTTGGAGCCCCACAGGGCTGTTGTGCATGGTCATGCAAACTGGTATTCTGGTACATGGGTGATTCTGGTGGCTGCAATTCCTTCCAGCCTCCTGCTGCTCTTTGCCCCCTTCTGATATTAGCTTTTAACCAAAAATGGGAACATATTCATCTTAGGAGCCACAATTTTTTTCCATGAGGTGACAGTGATGCAGTAGGAAAGTCTGAAACCCCTCCTCACCCCATTTGAGTGCTCTTGAGCCATTCTCAAACTGCTTTTGTAATTTGTTTTAGTAACTGGTTTCTAATGGATTTTTCCCTGTAATTTCAGGCAGACACATTTTAGTGACTGGCCCCAAATGGAATTCATTTTCCTGTTCATACAAGTCCTCTTGTGTCGGGTTAGCAAAGCGTGGTTGAACTGCTTTTGAGAGAAACTGCTTTCTTCTGTTTTCTTCCCCTTTTGAATCACTGTGGTATGCCGTTTAAAATGTCCATGGGGCTTCCTACACCATTTTTCACTGCACAGTCTTCCATAGACTTTTTTTTTAACATTATAAGTTGAGTGCTATAGCACTAAACCAACATAGTTCATGGAGTCATGGCATCTAACTGGTGGCATTATAGCACCATAGCGCTTCCTATGATGTAGCTTCCCCCCCCTGTCATTTCTTACCAACCATGCAATTTGTCTCAGAGTTTGTTTTTAACATTTTAAGTTGAATGATATATTGGTTTGGTGCTCCATTAAGGATGTTAAAAAGAAAACTTTAAGGAAGAAAAAGGGGAGGGGGAAAAGCAGTAGTGCTTGACATGACCATAGCACTTCAGAGATGGCTCATTAACAGAAGGAAATTCACTGTATGAAATGCCCATCTCTGTATCCCTTTACTTGAAATCCGGCCAACAACGAACAACATCCAATTTAGAACACTAATGTGAAAATCTTCCTTGTGAAGGAGCAGTTTCTACAATCAGTCCCTTGGTAGCGCATGGGACAGCAAGGCTTGCTTGACATCCACCCCTAAATGAAACTCTCTGCATCCATGAGCTGCTCAATTGCACATAGGGATCGGTAAGCTTGCCAGTTGCTTACCAGCAGCAGGAAACCTCCCATTCCCTACCGCCTCTGCCCAGCACCGCACAGCTGGGGGGAGGGAAGCAAACAGCAGTTGAAATGTAGTACAGCTTGCAAATTATTTTATTGTAGTAATACCTAGTCATCATTTTGGATTTCATTGGACCCACCATTAGTAGATGTTTGTTCCTCCTCCCTCCAGAGTCTGTAGTGTTATCTGTATTTTTGCAAAGGTATTTGTAAATGTGATAATGTTTTTCTGAACATTAAGGCACTCCAACATTTCACAGAAGAGAACAGCAGACCCTCTAGAGACATAACATCCCGGTGTCCATACCAGGGAGCATTTCACGAGCCCTCCCCTGTGATATTATTACACATTGTCAAAAGCTCTTCCACACCCGCCATAGGGTATATTTCATTTACTTTCTGCAGTGCCTTGCCTAGCACTGACTTCAAAGATGAGAGAATACTGGTTGTTTTTAGTTAGATGTACCAGAAAAATGGAATTGGCATTTTATTGATCTTTCAGGTTTTCATAATATACCTGACCAGCTGAATTTTATAAAATGGCAGGTGTATGTTGGCCATTTTCAAACTGTCTTTGTATTTCGTTTTAGTAATTGGGTGCTAATGGATTTTTTCTGTAATTTCAGACAGACCTGTTTTAGTAACTGGCAGCTAGCGGAATTCATTTACCTGTTCGTACAAACCCACTTGTGTTGGCATAGCAAGGGTGGTTGAACTGCTTTTGAGGGAAATGGATTCCTTCTATTTTCTACTCCTTTAGGGCTCTTCTGAATCACTGTAGTGAGGTGGTTCTCAACCTTTGGGGGTCAAACAACCTTTCCACAGGGGTCGCGGCAGGGCAAGCAGCTCAGCCGGGGGGGGGGGGGGGTGCCATCCACATGGCGTAGATCGAGATAGAGCATTCGTCTGTCTGGAGCACCGGAAAATAGCGAGATTGGCATGGTGGGACAAGAGGCAGAACTGAACTGAGAAACTCCAGAAAAAAAACAATTTATACACAGTCATGAACAATGGATCTTCACACCATTGGTCAGTTTCGGTTTAATTTCTGTGAAAGAACTCTTGCATAATTTTATGGTTGGGGGTCACCACAACATGAGGAAATGTATTAAAGGGTTGCAGCATTAGGAAGGTTGAGAACCACTGCTATAGTGTGATGTTTAAAATGTCCATAGCTACGCAATCTTCCACAGATATTTTTAGAACATTCTAAGTTGAATGCTATAGGGCTAAACCAATATAGTCAGTGGAGTCAAGGCATCTCAACAGTGCCACTATAACTATATTGGTTTAGCGCTATAGCACTGAAGTGCTACATTGGTCTAGAGCTATAGCACTCAACTTAGAATGATAAAAAAAAACTTCAGGAGAAGATTGCACTGTGAAAAGGGGTGTGTGTGTGTGGGAAGCAGCACTGTTTGAAATGACCATAGCACTTTAGCAATGGCTCATTAATGGTAGGAAATTTGCTGTATGAATCCCTATATTGCTTTACTCAAAATCAGGCCAACTCCTGGTTTAGAACAGTAATATGAAAATTGTCAGAGCCTTACTGTTCATGCTCATAAATAGAAATGGATGTCAATCCACCTGCTTAGAGACCTTGTGGTAGAAGCCAAAACCCGAAAAATAATCCACAACTGATAATATTTTAACACAGCATCCTGATAAGGCAGAAATAGTGACATAGACTAGCAAACAGAGAAACTTGAAATACATAATGCATTAAGAGAGAAAACTAAGGCAAGGGTGGCCAAACTGTAGCTCTCCAGATGTCCATGGACTGCTTAATGATGCTGGCAGGGGCTCATGGGTGTAGTCCATGAACATTTGGAGAGCCACAGTTTGGCCACCCCTGCACTAAGGGAACTGTGTTATATACTGTGAGTCTTTAATACTGTAATTTGCCTTGGATGTCTTATGACCACGAGATCATTTCAGGTGGTAGCCATGTTGGTCTTCAGCCGATCAGCTCAATTTGAACCCAAGAGTGCTTTTAAAGACCAACAAGATTTTCAAAGTATGAACTTTCAAGAGTCAGTGCTCCCTTTGACAGATTAACTCTCAAATGTTAGTCTCTTCTTAGTCTCGTAGGTGCTTTGGTGCTTGAATCTTTCTGTTATGGTACTAATCACTCTGAAACAAGTTAAATTGCAAAGTCCAACATGTAGATGTTACAGCTGTGGAAGTATTTTGTTCTCAACTTTTGTACCACTGAGAGACTCCTGAAACATACTTTAGGCTTTGAGAAACCCCAGAAGTGGCGCAATTGTGCAGAATACGGTTGGGAAGCAGAGCTGTGTACATGCCCACCCGAGGGCCCTCCCTTCCCACCCCCTCCATGCCCATTTTGGCAGTTTTAGGACAGGGTGGGTGGGTTAACATGATCATTTCACCTGATCAATGTTTTAAAAAATATTTAAAGATTAATTAACTCCCACCCATTCCGGAAACCCTTCCAGGGCCATCAAGAAGCCCCAGGCTCTCACAAAATCCTGGTTGGGAAAGCCTGGCATAAATAGAAGGAAGAGCTAAGTAAGGCAAATAGGAATGCAAACCTGTCTTAATATTTGATTTTTCCTCTTCCAGGCACCATTTTATGCCAGCTTCACTTTGTGGGTTAATGTTGCTTCTTGGTTCTTCTCCTTTTTAAAAATTAATTGTTGAGCTGATTTTTAAACCTTTTCCTGGGTGGGGGAAAATTGTAGTCTGATATTCAGAAATCTGAGTCACTTGATCTTGCTAAACTGATTGTCACTTTTGCTCAGTAATAAAAATAGTTACACAAAGGAGACATGTAGAAAAGAGAGGGGAAAGAAAATGGATAGTTTCAACTAGATAATGCTGGAAAGATGTTTTAAGGCTAAAAACTGCATCAGTTGCTTAGTGTGTGGATAGGAGCAGTTCCCATGGTGAAAATGGCAAATATGGTATACTGTAGCTTCTAGGTGAAATCCTTCCCCAAATTCTCACCCTCAGTAGGCATGACACCCACATCTCCAGAGTGGAGTTGGCAGCTCTATTCTAAACACACAAAGTAAATTCAGGTGGGATGAAGCAAATTGGTTTGAAGCAATAAAAGTTTGAGTCCAGTGGCCTCTTGAAGATCCACAAAGTCTTATTCTGGGTATTAAGTTTCGTGTGCATGCACACTTTGTCAGAAACATACTGATCAGGAATCTCCAACAGCCTACTTAAGAACCAAAGTTGGTCTTCCTTCAGTTTCTATGAGGGCTCATCAAAAGTTTTTGTGATTTTATTTTAAATTAGCAAATGTGCCTGAAATGCAGTTGGTCAAATATGAACATCTGTCTGAATGAGAACAAATGGATTAAGGTAGCGATCCCCAACCTGTGAGCCGTGGACCACATGTGGTCCTTCGACTAATTGGAGGTGGGCCCCGAAGGACGTCTTCTCCCCCCACCCCGGCCCTTTACTTCATCCCCCCCCCCCAGCCCTTTACAACACACTTCATTGTTGTGGCGTGTCTGCATCTTATTTTGAAGGGATGTTTAAACATTAGCATAGCGATCAGAGAGCATTAGGGCGGTGGTTGAGAGTAGAGGAGTAAACTACCCCCCCACCGGGCCTCAGTAAAAGGCATTGAGTGGTCCCTGGTGATAAAAAGGTCTTGACCCCCCCCCCCATTTTACAACTCTATTATTTACCTTTAGAGGTTATTAAAACTTGGGACTTCAGTAGAACCCATAAATGGGTAATTGAAAAGAAGGTAAGTCAGTAAATTTATCTGATTAAAAACTCCAGGCTCCCTATGGTTTAAGACAATCTAGTAGAGCTTTCTGATGCCCCATTTCGGAGAGCATTCACAAATACCCACTGTCAAAAAATGTCCTCCACCTATATTCAGGGCAGATACAACAAAGATCCTATTGAAGATCTTCCTCATCTTTTTCATGGCCCTATATGATACTATTCGTTCCAGGCTATACCAGGTCATTCCACATTCTCTTGGAACAGTAGAGAGCTGTATCAGTTTTTTATTGGTGAATACAAACCCATCCAGTAGACTTAGGGTTACCTATTTCATGCGATTATCGATTCAGATAAGGAGACAATTTGTACATGTCAATTCTTAAAGCAGATATGTCTGTATTTTATTTCCCTTGTGGCCAAGCCTACTCTGCACTGTTATAATTGTACTCTTACTTCACTATTTTTATTGCATTTTACTGTTGTTTTAATTTGACCAGTTCCGCACAGGAGGCATAAAACTCACATGGCCTCCTGCTTGCAAACGGACGGTTGGAAGCTGCACGTTTGCAAGCTTCCTGAAGGGAGACCCTCCCGCGTTTTACCACTGCTTCATCACAGCTTTTTGCCTCCCAACGAGGTGGCAAGTGAAAACAATGCGAACTTCTCCCCCCCAATCCTTGACTTGTCAATCACCACAAGCCACTAATCGCTGCACAGAGGTTGTATCAAGGACTCAAACTTCCTTTCCCCCCTAAGCCCCCAAATTATTTTCTTTTTAAGTGCACTTCCACGTTGCTATGGAGAAACACCCCAACAAAGAAACATTCCCTCCTCTTTTGGGGATTCTTCATGTAATGGTCTCTATTTATGTTTCGGTAGATTTGTGATAGGCTGGCCATGGTAACTGGACCCCAATGAGTGATTGTGTGTTCACAGTAAGATTTAAAAACGAAGACCATGGACACCTAGCTGATCAGGAAAGGGCTGCTTCATCACACACACACACCCCTTTCCCTGTTCATACCCCACCGCTAGAAAATGCAAACGGGAATGTGTTTTGGCTGTCCAATCCCGAAATGACCATGCACAGTGAGGATAACATTTTATTTTTAAACAGGGAATGTAGCTTTGCGGTCCTGAAGCAATGCAGACTGCGCCATTAAAATAATAATTTAAAAAAACCACAATCAGGAAATGGAGAGGGGAAGGCGGATGTGAGGGCAGGCAAAACGCTGTGAAGACTGTCTCATGTTTCTCCCCCCACATAGGCTTGTCCCTGTTAGCTTCCCAGATCGCTGCGCAGCAAGAAGTGGCAAATCTTGTTTGGGCAATTTCCCTCATTGAGGAAAAAAATTGACTAAAACTCCTGCCAGCTACTTGTGAGCTCCAGGTTGCTGCCGACGTCATGTGGAAGGAACACTAAATAAATTTCATGGTGCTTACTTCTATCAGGGACACTGGTCATCTTCACATATTGTAACAGCAGCTACTGAATCATATGATTTCATAGCCAAATGGTCAATGAACTTTACATTGATAAATATACACACTGTTATGTCAGCATAAGAAAACTTCTGCCATAAACCTTTTGAGTTCATGGAGGGAAGAGGTGGACTGGTGCATGTGTGAACCCCCACTGAACTCTCATCTGCAAGACCCATGCTTCCCCAGTGTAGAAATTAGCAAGAGAAAGCTAATTATAGCCATTCTCGTTAAAAGATTCTTTTGTGATGAATAGGGAAACTTCATTGGTAAATGCGATCTCAATGCAGACAGAGAAGTCTGTTGGGAAAACTGTTACCACAAATTAAAAACACACAGCTGCCACCAGATGTTAAACAAAATGGCATTGATGTATTACTGAGACATGGCTTTTCTTCCACTTTCATCCTGTTGGAGCTGCACATGTTGGTCCTAACTGTACTTAGCAGATCCTTGGTGTTCAGCCGGTGGGTCAGAGCCCCATCTGGCTTGGTTTTGATCTTCTGGAGAGCTGCCATTGTGGACTGTAAGTTCAGTGGCATGGCTGAGAACCTGGACTTGCAGTCACTATTTACTGGGCTGTATACACAGTTTGTAAAAACAAAGTAAATTGGTCAATCCATACGGCCTGTAGAGAAGCTCCGCTGAGACCCATTGGACAGTAGCAGTGGAATTGTATTTCCCGCCCCCTCCACCATAATAGCTTTTTTCCTTCTGTGATTGATTCAGATGGGTAGCTGTGTTGGTGTGAATCAACAGAACAAAATCTGAGTCTGGTGGTATCTTTAAGACCAACAAAGTTTAATTGTGGGTGCAAGTTTTTATATACATGCACACTACTTCAGATGGCCAGCCATTTTGTGACTGCATCCACCATGCGGTGTCAGAATTCCAGAGGTGACCACTGGCTTAAAAACTTTGGGGACCCATCTTCAAGCCTATTCTCCCTAGCAAGCTAGCCCTCTATCTCGAAGTGATATTACAATCACATGGATCATCATTTACCATCTAAAGTAGAAAAGTCCAGCAGTCTTAGTGAGAACTTACAAAGAGCTTAGCTCTTAGGAAGAGCTAGGCTGGTGAAGAATCTGCTATACGAAGGGGATGGTTTTATGTCTTTTGCATATCATTTGTTCAACATAATGACCTAGGATGAAATCTGTAATCCTGAGAGCCACCAGGAGATTAATCGGGAAGTTATTTATTGCATGTGCTTTGGTGATTCAAACAGATTGGGGCGGATCTAAATAACAGGATTGTTCATGAGCATTAAGCCTTTATGGTGATAGTCGCACAGTCATTGCATGAAAAAAAATATTTTGAAGCATCTTGAACAATGAGAGTAACTGGGATTAATAGAGATGGAGAAAATGAAATGGACCATTCATAGAATATAACGTTGTATCTAAATGATATGATGTACACTGAGGCAATATTTTTAAAGGCCAACTAATTGTTGATGTGGGAATATGGAATTGAGAGACATACAGGATTAATAACCTGCATTATATCGCCTAATAACTTGCATTATATCACTTGTTTCAAAGACTGTAAGCGCAGATTTTAAAATATATTGATATCTAGTTTCCAAAATGCCAGATTTGGATCATTATACTCTAATACTCTTGCTGTTGGAACCTATACAAGGTTACAGCCAAGGCTGTTTGAATCAGTTCTGGGAAATCTGTTTTCATTTCCGCTTAATATTTCATGCATTTAAAACACAGCTGTTATGGAGTTCAGGACATCTATGTTCGACACCTGTGCTGAATCAGATATCCAGAAATGAGAAATCCCTCAGCGCTCATATCTTGGATTGTTTTGGTATTCTCAGGCCACGGGGCTTCGCTTTTTCCTTTTTATCCAATGCAATTGGGCAAATGTTCTAAGGCAGTGTTCCCCAACCCCTGGTCTGGGGACCGGTACTGGTGAGTAGATCAGTCGGTACAGGGCCGCAGCTCCTCCTCGTCCTCCTCCCAGCTGCTGCCTTGGGGGCTGCCCTGCCACTCTGCTGCCGTGCTGTCTGGAGGCCACCATGGCTGGGGCTCCTCCTTGGTGTGGCACTGCGCAGCTGCTGCTGGCAGTGCCCCCCAGCAGATGGCAGGAAGTTGGGCGCCGGTGAGAAAGCAAGCAGAGCATGGGCTCAGGTGGCGGCGACGTCCCTCGGCAAAAGACTACGGCCCCGGGCCTCAGTTAAATTGTCAAGCGTTGACCGGTCCCCGGTGATAAAAAAGGTTGGGGAGCAGTGTTCTAAGGCAGGGGTAGTGAACCTGTGGTCCTCCAGATGTTCATGGACTACAGTTCCCATGAGCCCCTGCCAGCATATGCAGGCAGGGGCTCATGGGAATTGTAGTCCATGAACATCTGGAGGACCACCGCTTGACTACCCCTGTTCTAAGGCACTACCTTAGTGGTCTTTTGAAATTGAATGGTTTGGTCCAGTTCGTTATAGGGTGGATCCAAAGTATTGCTTTAGCCTGCTGAACCCCCTTAAGTTCAGCTCCATGATGGAGCGGTGATCACTCAATAAAAGTGTTGGTGGCAAGGCAAAGTGGGGAGGGAAATCGAGAAGAATTCCCTGATGCTCCTTTGCCAAGGAAAGTGTTCCATCTTGAGTCATTAATTTATGATGGTCATCGACCAGCAGAATAAAACTACAGCAACAGAGTGCTTTGGAGAACATATAATATTCCATCAACACTGTACCTCATTTGACTTAGGCCAGGGGTAGTCAAACTGTGGCCCTCCAGATGTCCATGGGCAAGTGCTGGCAGGGGCTCATGGGAATTGTAGTCCATGGACATCTGGAGGGCCGCAGTTTGACTACCCCTGGCTTAGGCAAATTGGATGGAATCCGGCAACTGGAGATTTGGGAGTGTTCAGCCTGGAGAACAGGATGCTGAGAAGGGGACGTGATTGCTTTCTTTAAGTGTCTGAAAGGTTGTCCCTTGGAGGAGGGCAGGGCGCAGTTCCTAATGGCAACAGAGGAGAGGACCCGCAGGAATGGGTATAAGGTGCGTGTAGAAAGGCACTGGCTGGATATCAGGGCGGAAATGTTCACAGTCAAAGCATTTCAGCTGTGGAATAGGCTGCCTAAGGAGTTGGTGTTCTCTCCCTCACTGGCAGTCTTCAAGCTGTGGCTGGACTGTTCCAACCCTATGTAAAATTACTCGATGGAGGCTTAAATAAGAAAGTCCCATTGTCATTTAGATTGCTTTCTCTCTAGAAACAGTGTTAGGAGGACTCTGGATTTTCATGCTGTAAATTAACTGGCTTGCCATTTCCACTGCATAGTTTCTTGCCACTGAGTGTGTGTGTTTAACAGTCCTTAATTGTTAATTAATCTGTTTTTTAACTTGCCCTCCCTCTGTTTCTGTTTGCCAGTGTTGACCTCTGCTGGATTGGCAGGCGTTCCGGCTGGAAGGGGTGCCAGTTTTGCGGCACGTTCCTTGGCATCGCTGCTGGCATATGCAGCGTGAGCCTTTGCCCTTCGCTCCCTCCCTCCCATATGCAGCGTTTGCATTGCTGCTAACGAGTCAGCTGCAGAGACTTCACTGGAGACAGCATTTAGCTTGCCTTTGGGAATCATATCTGGTCTCTCAGTGGTATAGCTTTGGATGACCTTGGGTCGGTGTTGTTCTCTCAGCTCCTCCTTTGTTAGCACAAGGTCAACCCGAGACCTTGTTACAAGATTGTGGGGATCAACATATGGGATGAGTTGTAAAAGTAGGTAAATTTCAGCCTACAAAGTGCTTAATAGTATGTATTTTACAGCCTGTGAAATTATCACAAAATAAACTCACGTTGCCCAGTGTTGATCAAGGGGGGTAAAGAGACCGCCTCACTATCTAAAGGACGGACTGACTGACAATAAATCCCAAAGGGCTTTGCGTTCAGCCAGTTCAAACAGGCTGCCGATCCCTGGCCCCTAAGAGATACGTTTGGTCTCAACCAGGACCAGGACCTTTTTGGTCCTGGCCCCCGCCTGGTGGAGTGAGCTCCTGGAAGAACTGCAGGCCCTTCAAGAACTGGCTCAGTTTCGAAGGGCCTGCAAAACAGAGCCCTTTGGTCAGGCATTTGGTTGGAGCCAATAATGAGCAACGCCATCCAGAATGACTCTCTCTTGTTCCCCTGGGGCAAACAGATATTTTCAGAGGCAAGTGCTTCAGACATTGGAATAGTAACGGAAGTTTAGAGAGCTATTTTAATTATGTTTTATTACCTTTTAACTAAATGTGTTTTCTTCTACTGTTATTTTAACTACTATGTTTTAAACTGTTGTGCCCCCCTAGAGCCGGCTTGCCAGGAGGGAGTGGCATAAAATAAATAAAATCCCAAAATAAATAAAATTAATTAATTAAATATGTTAAATAGTATTGGAAAGGTGTTGGGGTCCTTGAATGTATTTGCCACAGGGATCCCCAGCATGATGTCCACCTTTTCTGGCACTAGCTAAGTACTTTTAGCAAGTGTGTGTGTGTGTGTGGGGGGGGGGCTTGCCTGGTGCAGTGGTTAGGCATGTGGCCTTCTAATTTGGCGAGCCGGTTTTGATTCCCCGCTCCTCCTCCACATGCAGCCAGCTGGGTGACCTTGGGCTCGCCACAGCACTGAGAAAGCTGTTCTGACCGAGCAGTAATCTCAGGGCTCTCTCAGCCTCACCTCCCTTACAGGGTGTCTGTTATGGGAAGAGGAAAGGGAAGGCAAATGTAAGCCGCTTTGAGACTCCTTCAGGTAGAGAAAAGCGGCATATAAGAAGCTGCTCTTCTAGGATGGACACAGTGAAGGATTTATCTGGGGTGAATCAACCTGTGCTTGTATCTTGGAGACTAGAGTGTTTTCAGATGCTGAATGACAATGGCAGCATTATTTGATCAGGTGTGATATGCAGAGGGGAAGTAGATGTAGAGAAATTTGCATTGGTAATGAGACAGGAGCCCTGTGTCGCTGTTCAATCCAGGGCGATGCAATGTCTGGAGTTTCATTATTAGTTGCTATTCAGCCGTCTATAATCTCAGGAAGCCATTTGATATGAATAACTCTGTATGTATACCCTGTTCAAATATGCCAGAGGTTTTGCCTGTGGAGGGATGCCTTTTTCACAGTCTTGTTCATTTGAAATGAAGGTGTCTAGAAGCAAAATCCGGACGTGGATTTAGCCGTCTCTAAATTAATCATCACTGCAAATATGAGAATCTGAAGGAATTGTATCATAATTGCATGTTGATTTACACATTAATTGTTGCATTGTTTGACAGTTGCTTTACTTCTCCTGGAAATGGAGGTTAGAAGGAGGAAATGGAAGCAAAAATTGGAATTCAGGTTTACCTCTAACACTGCAAATATAGGTTACTGTGGAAAGTTACTAGATACCATTGGGCTGTCCCTCTCTTCCTTGGACTTCAACTGGTTACATTCTGAGAAGCAGAAAAACTAAAGTGCTGAAGATAGTACACATTTTTATAACCCCCTTAAGGTTCCCCAAAGAGCCATAACAGCTCTTATTCACTGCATTCAACATATTTATTGGTTTTAGCTGTTTGATATATATTCTAAATAACATTGTAAGTCTCTGAGTTCATGCAGGAAAAGGCAGCTAAGACAAACAAGTAATAAACTTGTGCATAGCTCTGCTTGTTCAGTGTATGTGAGATAGAAACAAAGCTAGAGGTCCCTTGTAGGTCAACTTCCTTCACTGTCTAGAGTTGTAGAAGGTAAGCATGGTCTTGTTTCTCATTATATGATTTCAGCGTCATGTTTCTGTGTGTACAAAGAATCAGATGCTACACTTAAATACACAAAGACAAAAGCTAGGATTTTCGGCCAGCTAGTGGTCCCAATACCTGCCCAGAATTCAGATAAAACTAGGGTTATCGACCTTCACTTTGGGCATGGAGGTCTTCTGGAATTACAGTTAGTCTCCAAATGACAGATCAGTTCCCCTGGAGAAAATGGCTACTTTGGGGTGGAGTATGGCATTGTCCTCTGGTGAAGACTCTCCCCAGACTCCGCCCTCAAATTTCCAGCAGCTTCCTAACTGGGAGTCACCAACTCTCTATGAAATTGGCTCCATTGCAACCTTAGACTTGCTATTCCTACTCTGCTAGGATGCAGATTTATTTAAATTTCTGCTCTTGAGGGAAAACCATCATGGTTAAACTTATGGCATGTATTCTTTCCACGGTGAGTACATGCTTATATAGCTGCTAAGTCTTCACATAGAAAAAAAAATTTGTTTGGCTTGCCGCTCACCAAATATCACATCTGATCATGAGTCAACTATCTTTTAGGCAGCTAAATGAATAATATATATATTCTTTCTTTCTCTGAACTGAAGTAAGAAATGTTATGTATTTGCTAAAGCATTTCTGTCTCCCTACAACTCCCCCCCCCCAAAAAAAACCCCACTCCGATTAAGCTACTGCAAGGCATAAATCACAAAACTGGAATAAAATCATAACCACATTGTCATTAAAACTGTTATGATAGTAACAGTTTAATAGTTTTAGCATTTGTTGTACGAATGACAGTTGTGTCCTTTTGGATATGTCTGCATGCTGATCTTGGATCGTAATGAAGCAAATGATGGACTGATTAAAAACTAAGCATCAGAACCGACATAACTTGAAAGCAGCACCATCAAAAGTTATAGCAACCAGTTGGCGGTCCCTAGGCCCAAAGAGGTACATCTGTTCTCAACCAGGGCCAGGACATTCTCCATTCTGGCCCCTACCTGGTGGAATGAGATCCTGGATAACATCTGGGCCCTGCTAGAGTTGGCACAATTCCATGGGACTGCAAGAGGAAGCTCTTCTGCCAGGCTTTTGGTTGAGGCCCAAATTAACATCTTCTCATGTCTTCTCTGTGTTCTTATGTCTAGAGGAGTGATGCTCTGTATTCTTGGTGCTTAGGGAGCAACAGTGAAAGAACATAAGGAGTTCCTGCTGGTGGACCTCCTGCTGGCCCCTGGATTTTGGCCCCTGTGTGACACAGAATGTTCGACTGGATGTGACACTGGCCCAATCCAACATGGCTTCTCTTATGTTCTCTTAGCTCTAGAAATAACCAGGGGCTCTATGGTAAGAACTTCTTGTAAGGAGACAAAGTTTTATTTTGCTATTTATTTTTTTCCCCTGGACTTATTATTATTTATTAAATTTCTGTGCTGCCCTCCCAATATGGCTCAGGGTGCTGCCATCTCTGATTCCAACTTGTCACTCTGCCTCAATTTAATTTACATCACAGAGTTGTTGTGCAGATAGCCTGCAGGAAGGGAGAACTGTGCATGTTGCCTTACAGTGTTTGCATTGCAAGGAGATGGGGCAAGAGAATGGAGCCTTTGACCTACTGCTATCTACCCCTTTCATGAGCCTCTTGTGGCGCAGAGTGGTAAGGCAGCAGACATGCAGTCTGAAACTCTGCCCATGAGGCTGGGAGTTCAGTCCCAGCAGCCGGCTCAAGGTTGACTCAGCCTTCCATCCTTCCGAGGTCGGTAAAATGAGTACCCAGATTGCTGGGGGGGTAAACGGTAATGACTGGGGAAGGCACTGGCAAACCACCCCGTATTGAGTCTGCCATGAAAATGCTGGAGGGCGTCACCCCAAGGGTAAGACATGACTCGGTGCTTGCACAGGGGATACCTTTATCTTTACCTTATCTACCCCCTGCCCCAAGCTTCAAGGACTTCTACCTACTCCTCCAGCGACTGCCTCTGTCATTGACAAATACGCAAGATTAGAAATATACTTGTGTGGCCCTCTTTGACACCTCTATTCAGAACCAGAACTTTCAAAGTCCAGTTCACACAGAATCCCCCCTCCATGACTCCAGGCTGGGCCTGGATCTTTAACCACCCTTTCAGCCACCTATTTTTAGAACGTCTGTGGGAAGAGCTTTTGGTGTTGGCAACTGACAGCCCTCAGCTCTGTAAAGAGATCTCTGCGTAAACAAGAAATGATTCACCGACATTAGTATGAATAAAGCAACCAGGGCCGCTTGCGAACTGGCAGGGTGGTCCTTTGTTCTTCACACCGCTGAGGTTTTCTTCTCTCTCCCTCCCCCCTCTTTGTTCCAATTCTTGTCCTGTGAAGCAACATTTCAAATACAGAGGGGGGAGCGTCTGCTGTTAATAATTTATAAAGCACTTTCTGCATGTAAAATAGTTCATAATCACTTTTTAAAACCTTGATAGCCATCTAATGTGTTAACCTCCACTTGAAGAAGAAGAAGAAGAGTTGGTTCTTATATGCCGCTTTTCCCTACCCGAAGGAGGCTCAAAGCGGCTTACAGTCGCCTTCCCATTCCTCTCCCCACAACAGACACCCTGTGGGGTGGGTGAGGCTGAGAGAGCGCTGATATCACTGCCCGGTCAGAACAGTTTTATCAGTGCCGTGGCGAGCCCAAGGTCACCCAGCTGGTTGCATGTGGGGGAGCGCGGAATTGAACCTGGCATGCCAGATTAGAAGTCCACACTCCTAACCACTACACCAAACTGGCTCTCTTGCTTGTTGGAGATTTGAGAAAGTGGAGATGGGAGGAAGGGTACACTTTCTTAAGGGAATTCTGCTGGCCCCAGACTTGGATGGCCCAGGCTAGCCTGATCTTGTCGGACCTTGGAAGCTAAGCAGGGTTGACCCTGGTTAGGGCTCAGATGGGAGGCCACCATCCAAACCCAGGACTGTTGTGAAGAGGCAGAGAATGGCAAAACTATCTCTGAATGTCCACAGAGGAATCCAAAGTCTGGGCTTCTCCATATGCTTATTATCCAAATTAGCTCATGATCAAGCTGCATCATTAGTTAAGCAGCGGATACGGGATAATCAACATCAACTGTAGCTGAGTAAAGCTCCAACTTTTTTGGCCCCAGTTAAAACAAGGTATGTTCTGGCCCTTGCCACTTATTTGTCTCAGCTGGTAATAAGAAACCAAGGAGGGTGTATGCCCTTGCAAGATGCTACGTCTTGCCTTCAGCTCTTGTAGAGGGTCGTTATAAGAACATTCCCCTTACACCGAGACAACGTTTTTGTGGGAGTGGCAAAATTGATACAAGAGAGCATATATTGTTCCACTGCCCTGCTTATGTAGACATTCGCATCCACTTGATTGAACCACTCCTTAAAATTTGCCAGAACATCATGATGTAGATCAAGCAAAGAGGCTGGGACGGGGAGAGGCTCGCCGCGTGGCAGACGCGGCAAGGCTGTTTTGGGGACGGGGAGAAGGGCGCAGGGCAGGCTGGCAGGCGCGCGGGAAGTTTTGTGCAACCGCCGTAAATATTCAATCCTCCAAAGTAGCATAGTTTTAAGTTCTATTTTATGATCTGTTTTAAATTGTATTATATTAAATGGCCATATTTTTTTGGTCTCTTACTTCATATAACTTGGTCTGAATGACTGTAATAAAGTTTGATTGATTGATTGATTGACCTCTGAATGTCTCTTGTTTTGCAAACCCTGTGGGGTTGCTGTAAGTTACCTATTACTTGGTAGCACTTTCTACCACTGCAGTTCACCCTTCCCTGTGTCCACTGTCCATACTGACACTTATGATGACGATGATGTTAGCCATTCGGTCATGTCCGATTCTCGGCGATCCTATGGCTCAACTGTCGCCATGTTTTTCGATCTTGTCCCGGCTTCTTGTCCCGGATGCTTTGGGCTGATCCTGCGTTGAGCAGGGGGTTGGACTAGATGGCCTGTATGGCCCCTATGATTCTGCGATTCTATGATTCTTTTAGTTGTATAATATTTTGGCCAGTGTCCACTTTGATCTTATCAAACCACCATGTTCTTTGTTGGTCTGGTTTTCTTTTAACACAGACCAGTCCTAGCCTAATTGCTCTCTCCATTGAGTTGGATCACATGATATGGCCAAAGTAAGTGAGCCAGACTTTTGTGATTTTCCAGGGATAGATCAGGGTTCATGCGCTCAAGTATTTCCTTGTTTGTGACTTTTGCTGTCCATGGAATCCACAGAAGCCTTCTCCAGCAGCAGAGTTCAAATGAATCAACTCTCCTCCTGTCCAATTTCTTATCCAACTTTCACAGCCATAAGTGGCTATTGGAAATATGATAGATTGAAGTAATCTGCATTTAGTAATCAGGCTTATGTCCTTCCTTTTCCATGCTCAGTTCAAGCTTATAATTGCTGAACAACCCAGAGCAATTCGATATTTAATTTCCATACTGCAATCACCACTCTGATCCATTTGTGATCCAAGAAAAATGAATTCTGGAATGCATTAGATCTCTTCACCATCAATTGCCATTGTGATTGACATTTCTAAGCCCCAATATATGTGATAGCTAGCGGTTCTTTACCAGCAACATGGACAGTACACCGAAGTAAAGTTCTTCTGTGAACCACTGAAGGTCTTCCACAAGCAGAATGGTCTGTCTGCATACTCTCATTAGTCACCTTGTGATCTGGCTGATAAAAAGAATAATCGGAAGAGGGAATCTGTTTCCTTTGATGGTGCTGGTGACAAAACAGGAGGCATGGAGAAATCCACCAAATTGCTCAGGAGAATTCCGTGGGGAAAGGATCAGAGACCAAATAACGCCATCTGGGTGAACTTCACCAATATGTACCTAAGTGCTCTCAAGTTGAAGCCAACTGGTAGCAACCTCCAGCAAGGAGCTTTCAAAGCAAATGAGAAGAAGGGGTAGCTTGCCGTTGCCTTCCTCAGCCACCTTCCAAGGAGACCTCTGAGTACCAACCCTGCTTGCTTCTGGAATCTGTTGAAGTTGGGCTATGCCACATCACTTTCCCTTGAACACAATCTGTAATATACCGTGATAATTTTCCAGTGTCAAGAATCTCTTTGGCTGCGTATTTCAGTATTACAGATTAAATTACAGCTACCCTTTCAATCTTTTTGGCTTGCCAGACAATTTAGAATAAAGTCAGTAAACTTCATCAATAGCTTTTTCTGGGAAACCTAGGATACATTTCTAATAAATGTACTTTAAAGAGGACAGTTTCAGTTTACAGGTAACCGTCGTCTTGTATAGTAGATTCTCAAATACTGTGTAATGTGTTTGGAACCAAATAACTGCACTTGTTTTTCTGTTAAGAAAGGTACCCCTGATTCCACCCATTTTGCTGCCTTGGCATGTGAAATTTAATTGCTGCGCCTTGTTCTCATTATCTGATTGTTTGGCCCTGCACTTAGGTTGCCATGCGCAGTAAGTGAAGGAAGTGACCAAGGGACCAAGCCCTATGAAGATAGGTTGAGGGACTTGGGAATGTTCAGCCTGGAGAAAAGGAGGTTGAGAGGGGACATGATAGCCCTCTTTAAGTATTTGAAAGGTTGTCACTTGGAGGAGGGCAGGATGCTGTTTCTGTTGGCTGCAGAGGAAAGGACACGCAGTAATGGGTTTAAACTACAAGTACAATGATATAGGCTAGATATCAGGAAAAAATTTTTCACAGTCAGAGTAGTTCAGCAGTGGAATAGGCTGCCTAAGGAGGTGGTGAGCTCCCCCTCACTGGCAGTCTTCAAGCAAAGGTTGGATACACACTTTTCTTGGATGCTTTAGGATGCTTAGGGCTGATCCTGCGTTGAGCAGGGGGTTGGACTAGATGGCCTGTATGGCCCCTTCCAACTCTATGATTCTATGATTCTATGAAGTGAATTCTAACAAGCAGTCCCAGCCATAGAATTATGTCAAAATGGATCCTTAAAGAAACATTGTTTATCTTGCAGATTGAATTAAAATAAAGACAACTGTAATGTGCACTTGGCTTAATAATAGCTCATTGAAAGGGACTAGGAAGCAAGAATCCTTGTACAGTCTCAATATCATGCATTCTATCTGCCTGGATTTTCTGAGTTCGGGAAGGGTATTTATTCTCAGTAAGAATCACACATGCCCTTTTCCTGGTTTCACTGATGTGCCTGAGTTGAGGCTGTAATCTGGAGAACCATGTTTGATCCTCCACTCCTCCACATGCAGCCAGTCACAGTTCTCTCAGAGCTCTCTCGACCTCATCTACCTCACAGGGTGTCTGTTGTGAGGAGAGGAAGGGAAAGGTGTTTGTAAGCCATTTTGAGACTCCTTCAGGCGGTAAAAAGCAGGGTATGAAAAACCAGCTTTGCTCTTCAGTTGGAAGTTGTGGGCCTCGACAGTTTCTCAGAAGAAACTTAAACATGGAAACAAGGAGGCGTTGCTTCCATGTAAACTTGCTTAGAACTGAGCTTGTGTACTGGTAAGAAGAAATGGTTTGTCGATCCAGTCTCATGATCTGCTTTCTGGTTGGTCTCAGTAGCATCTTATACTTCAGTTCGGGAGGCATGTACATGGAGAGTCAAGAGTAATTTTTCTCATAAGGGCAAATGTAATGTGATGGCATCTGAAGGAAACTTGAGGTGGGCAGAGGGCAGGCCAGATAAAGGGAAGCAGCTGGTTACAGCCAACCAAGGAAAGCCAGCATGGTGTAGTGGTTAAGAGCAGCAGACTAATCTGGAGAACCGAGTCTGATTCCCCACTCCTCCACATGCAGCCAGCTGGGTGACCTTGGGCTAGTCACAGTTCTCTTTAGACCTTTCTCAGCCCCACCTGACTCACAAAGTGCCTGTTGTGGGGAGAGGAAGAATAGGCAATTAATTGTAAGCTGTATTGAGACACACAAGGTGACCTGCTGGGTGACCTATTATTATGATGGATTTAATTTGTATACTGCCTCTCCCCACAATGGGCTCAATGTGCTTCATAACAGTAAAAGTAAGGTAAAGGTAAAGGTATCCCCTGTGCAAGCACTGAATCATGTCTGACCCTTGGGGTGACGCCCTCTAGCATTTTCATGGCAGACTGAATATGGGGTGGTTTGCCAGTGCCTTCCCCAGTCATTACCGTTTACCCCCCAGCAAGCTGGGTACTCATTTTACCGACCTCGGAAGGATGGAAGGCTGAGTCAACCTTGAGCCGGCTGCTGGGATTGAACTCCCAGCCTCATTGGCAAACAGCTTCAGACAGCATTTCTGCTGCCTTACCACTCTGCGCCACAAGAGGCTCATAATAGTAAAAGTACATACACAATAAAATACGGTAATAAAACACAGATTAAATATCAATCCCCTCTCCAACTTGGCCGGTTACCCAGACTAAAGATTTAGTATAAATAAAATAAATAGGAGGAACCAAGGAAGAAGAGACCTGTGTAGCTTCAAACAGCTCTGGCGGAAGGGTTCTGTTTACAGGCCCTGCAGAATTTTGGCACCTCTATCAGGGCCCAGATCTTGGTTGGCAACTCATTCCACCAGGTAGGAGACCAGGTGAACATTTTTGGGGCTAAGGACAACCAACAGATTGGTGTTTGCAGAGCTCAGTGCTCACTAGGGGAAAATATTCAGACTGGTCTTGGGCAATTAGTTTTCTCAGGACTCTTTTGGTCTCACCTGCTTCACAGGGTGCCTGTTGTGGGTATTAGAGAAAAGCAGAGTATAAAAACCTTCTTTTCATTCTTCTGGTCCTTCTCCCGACCAAAGGAACCCTGGCAATCTTGCTAATTAATACATGCTGAATTCCAGGCATTCAAGACAATGGGTCCCTGATAGGGTTGTGTGCGGCGGCATCCAGGCCGAAGCAGCCAGCCCCGCAGCATGGAGAGGGAGGGGAGGGGAGGTGTCGGTGCACAATCTGGCGCCTGCACGCAAGCTCAGAGCTCTGCGCCTACGTGTGTGCGCTGACTGACGCGCTTGCACCTCCCCTCCCCTCCCCCTTGTGCCATGGCGCTGGCTGCTTTGGCCTGGAATAGCTGCTTCGGACGGCGTCACACACAACCTAGTCCCTGATCCAGGATCCAGGGCTGGATGCAGAGGCCAACCTGGAATGTATTCCAGAGATCTGGATTGGAGTGAATAATTTGTTACAATGAAATATATATGTGCATAATACTTTCAAACCAACTTTAGGTTTAAAAGAAGAGTTAAAAAGGAAAGAAACAACAATAGTCAGAATAAGCAATGTCAATTTAATTAATAGTTATTAATGGACTAAGTTAAACTAATAACACTAACAGTTTCTAGATTGGGTGAATATATCAACCCATTATTGTCCACTTTAAGTTCAAATCAGCCTGGCCAAGGATATACTATGGTTACCAAATTTGCAGTATGTTGCTGGTATCTCAAAATGTTATCAAAGGTTCAGCGATTACTATTTGCTTATGCCTGATAGAATGAAGAATGGCTTAAAACAACTTTATGAACAGCAGAAAAACTTCTTGTCCAGGGATCTTTAAATCTTGTTCTAGTACTAAAGTCATGTATCCTCAAAATGCGACTCTTTGTTAAATACAAGGGGAAACTGCTTCTCGGTTAAGTATGAGGGAACATTTATCAGGTCTATCGCTACATTCTTTCCCCTGCTGCACAAGCATAATAATCTTCTATAAAACAAAAATAAATCAGACAAATGTGTAGAGAGCCAGTTTGGTGAATTCTGGAGAACAAAGTTTGATTCTCTTCTCCTTCTCCATACCTCCACGTCTGCTGGGTGACCTTGGGCCAGTCACAGTTCTGCCTGAACTCTTTTAGCCCCACCTGTTTCACAAGGTGCCTGTTGTGAGGAGAGGAAGGGAAGGCAATTGTTAAGAGATTTGAGACTCCTTAGAGAAAAGTGGGGTATAACAACCTACACTTCTCTAGAGGTTGTTCTTGAAGTTAGTCTCGATATTGGTTTATTATGGATATTTCATTAATGGGTCCATCTGTTAATGTTCTTTATTGTATGTATTACTGATCAGTGGACTAATACTGGAAGCACGGCTTTCCGAGACCTCTAGGGCAGTGGCTCTCAACCTGGGGGTTGGGACCCCTTTGGGGGTCGAACAACCCTTTCATAGGGGTCGTGGCAGGGCGAGCAGCTTGGTGTGGGGGGGGTGCCGCCACTGTTGCCGCTCCTCCTAAAGGAGCCAATTTATATACAATTCATAACCAATTTATATACAATCACAAACAATGGATCTTCATGCCATTGGTCAGTTTCAGTTTAATTTCTGTGAAAGAACACTTGCATAATTTTATGGTTGGGGGTCACCACCACATGAGGAACTGTATTAAAGGGTCGCGTCATTAGGAAGATGTACACACTCACCCGGGTCTCCTCCCCTTCCCACATCTTACAGGACCATCATCGGTCATGGGGGGGAGGGGGAGTTGACATTACCATATATGGTCATATCACCCAATAAATGCTTAACAAAATATATTTAAAAATTAATTAACTCCCGCCTACTTGGGAAACCCAGGGCTTTCAAGAAAGCCTGCCATAAGCTGTATGGGAGAGTTGAACAAGAGATGGCAATTCTCTATCTTTGTTAATTCAAGTCATCTGAGCACCAAAGCATGTGACCTCTTCATTCACAAATAGCCTGTCGACTGCTCACTTGAGTAGAGAGCTTAATGCACACAAGTGATTCTTTTCTTTCATCATAAATACCAGGTCCTGAGCTGAGTCAAGTTGCTTTTTTAAACGGCACTAGCGGATAAGTGTCCTCTCTGCAAATTCCCTTTTTTGAAGTCACTCCCTTTTGTGGTCAAATTAAAAGACTCGGTTCCACCATAAGGATGCCTCTGTTCAATGATACTGTGTGGTTCTTCTTGTAACTAGAATGAGTAGAAAAGAAAACATAGTGTTACTAAACAAAAGGCAACAAAACTAACCAGTAAGTAGTTAGAGCCCCAAAGATTAGGGGTCCACAAAATATAAATGATCAAATTATGACATTTATTGTGCACACCTTATAAAGTTAAAAACTTAGAAACACAAAGCCTGTAGGCTGATTATTGAAATAACATAGCTGACAGATTTGTTGCTTTGTCTGCCAAACACTAGAGTTCTGTATTCATACAATCCTAGACCTAATGAGTTTTTACCCCAAAATGGGTCTTCCTCAGAGGTCTAATCCTGAACACACATGTAATGCAATACAGAATGCAGATAGCTGTCAATTTCTTTTCCAATTTTTCAATGTATTCTCTATAATCGCTTAAAATGGAGCTGATAGGAGATGTCCATTTTCATGTGTAACTCTCCTTCTCCAATACATTAGGCCTCACATTGTATAATTTGATTATTTTGTGGACACCTGTCCTTTTGGGTCCTAACAGCTTGATAGAACTTGGATTCTGGGTGATTTTCCCCCCTGCTCAGCAAAGTGGATGTCGGTTAACTTCTGGAGAAGGATTTCTGGTTTAGTGCAACAAATGAATATTCTATACATTTCACTTGTTTTGGAGTGGTTGGGATATGCTCAAAACAAATACACAAAGAATTACCATGTAAGTTAAATATCCAGAGTGTTGAGAGCCAGCTTGGTATAGTGGTTAAGAGTGACAGCTTCTAATCTGGTGAGCCAGGTTTGATTTCCCACTGGGTGTCCTTGGGCTCGCCACAGCAATGATAAAGCTGTTCTGACCAAGCATTAACACCAGGGCTCTCTCAGCCTCACCCACCTCACAGAGTATCTGTTCTGGGGAGAGGAAAGGTGATTGTAAGCTGCTTTGAGACTCCTGGTAGAGAAAAGTGGCATATAAAAACCAACTCTTCTTTTAAAAATAAACCAAAAAATGCTGCTTAAAAATATACATTGGCTTATGTGTACAGATTCCCTTTGGACACATTGATTTGGAAAGGTTATATGCATGGCTGTGTTGGGATTATTTATTTACTCTGCATTTCTCACCATTGGGGACCCAAAGTGTAAGACTATAAGAGAAGCCATGGTGGGTCAGGCCAGTGGTCCAACAGTAGCCAAAACCCAGGTGCATCAAGAGGTCCACCAGCAGGGTCAGAAGTCTATAAGCCGTCCCATGTTTCTCCCCAAGCACCAAGAAGACAGAGCATCACAGCCCTAGACATGTCCAACACACTGTCTCACACAAGCCCTCAGAAACTGGATACATTTGCAGAATCTTAGAATTTGTGCCGTGCTTAAACAACTGAGGTCAAAAGAATGTGAAGGTCGTACATGTTCCAGGACCAGTGCAGGTAGAAACCTGGTGACTGCTGGCATTTCTTTTCAGCTTAATATCTGGATGTGAAAGTTAGTGTTACAGAGAAACACTGTGAGTCAAAATGACCCTGGGGCAGATTAGAATCTAAATATTTGCCAGATTTTCAGACTGAAGGGCTAGTTACCTTGACAGGGCTCCCCCACCCCACTCATAAAATACCAACTAGATGACATTCCTACTAGAGATGGTATCTCCTTGTTCATTGGTGACTGACTGACTGCTATAGCAGCATATCCTAAATGCCAGTTTGGATGCCACAGTGGTTCATATGTTGAACGACAGGAGCCAGCAGAATTATGTTCTGTGAGGCCAAGCTGACAGATTTGTTGCTTTGTCTGCCAAACACTAGAGTTCTGTATTCATATCTGAACGTATAAGCCTATTTCCTAGGTGAAGCTTGACCTAGATTCTCGCTCGAAGTATCCAATCTGTTTTCCAAGCAGGGAGGAGGGGTTTTGGAGCTTAAGGATGGCTGACTTTAGCATTCCTGGCTGTTCATTGGTCCCTAAACCAAATTCTGACATATGTGGAAGAACATATTTTGTTGATAGACATGCAAATGCTATAGCCATACCTATGTGTTGGGTACAGCTGTACGACTATTATTCTTGAGGATTTTCAGTGTTCTGATAGCAGTTGTGGAGGCGCTAATTTCAAGGGAAACTACAGCATGGAAAAAGGTAAGGGGACCCCACAAATTTCCATCTCCTAGCTGCATTTCAAAGCAGTTTGAGAACAGGTGGAGAGGAACAATGTCAATGCTCCTTCCCCTTCCTTGTCCATTGCCGTATTTCCCCTTGAAATTGCAGTTCTCAAAGCTGTGATTGCAAAAGGAGGAAAGAAAATCAGTGGAAAGGCTAATAGAATTTTATATGACTTGCATTTCCAGCCTGTGATAGCCTGCTTCTCTAGTAGTAAGGAATATTCATTGCTAAGTAGCACACATACCTTTCTATGGTCTGGCATTTCATAAAGACTCAAATGGAAGTGTGTGCCGTCTGAAAGCTTTGCCCATAAGGCTGGGAGTTCAATCCCAGCAGCCGGCTCAAGGTTGACTCAGCCTTCCATCCTTCCGAGGTCGGTAAAATGAGTACCCAGCTTGCTGGGGGGTAAACGGTAATGACTGGGGAAGGCACTGGCAAACCACCCTGTATTGAGTCTGCCATGAAAACGCTAGAGGGCGTCACCCCAAGGGTCAGACATGACTCGGTGCTTGCACAAGGGATACCTTTACCTTTACTTTACCATGGGAACACAGAACTGTCAGACTGTCAGTTCATAAGGAAAACAGTTCCCTAGTGAGCACAACTCTAGGTGAAATAATATTGCTGTGATTAGGATTGAACAGGGATGCTCGGATCCATGTAAAGCAATACCAATATTCGAAAGCATTGTACAGTAGGGGTGTGCATTTGGCTAAATCTGAGCTGTAAAAATACCCCCCTCCAATACCATGTTAGTACTTTCCAGCTGTTCTTTCAGCTGGGTACAGATTGGGACTGAATTTCAGTTATTCGAAATGGCCAAGCCTGAAAAAGCCTAAAAATATTTGGGATTGTTGAGACTGCCAGTTGAAATTAAAAGGTGTTTAAACAAGGAGGCAGTCCCATTAAACACATTTGTTCACCTCTGTTGAAACTAATGGAAGACCCCTGTCTGCTGCTGGTTGAGGCTCATGTGAATTGTAGTCCATGGGCATCTGAAGAGCCACAGTTTGGCCACTCTTGCCCCATGGGGACCATTGACTATAATGGTTCCCACAGGGTATAATAGAGCTATAAAGATTTGCTATTCCTGAATATTTATCAAATCCAAATACCATACTGGTATTGAATTTTGGGAATATTGGAAAATACATTTTTTTGTTGTTTGGTATACCTGAGCCTGAAAAATGCCAATTCCTCCCTCCCCCATACCCCTGCTGTACAGGTATAATAAATGTTGGAGAACAATTAGAGTTGTGTCTGGATTATGAACCAAGTTAAGAGATTACAGACAGGTTCTCCAGAGACAAATGCCAAAAACTGTAAGCTACTTCTTGTTTTATTATTTGTTTATTCTGCTATGACAGATGAATACGGCTTCCCCCATACAACCCACTAGGGAAGATTCTTCCCCAGTACAGTTGACTTCTGCCGGTGCATGTGGACCTTTAAGTGGGTTGGAGAATCTGGCCTGGTGGCTCATGAGCCCATATAGAAAAGTCATATTTTTTTCTCTTTGTTTTTGGAAGATCTGCTTATTCTCTTCTGTAGGGACTATTTTGTCCTGTGTAGGAACACAATGTTGACATTTGGTTGTGCGTTCCTCACTGGTGGGTCATTCTTAAGGAAAACATGCCAAAAGGTGATTGTGGACTAATTGGGGTGTGGCCCAGTGGAGGCTCTTATTGGCCCACAGAAGCATTAGAAAAGGGGTAGAAAAGGGAAACTAAAATTATTAAGGGAACGGAACACCTTCCCTATGAAGACACGTGGAAGAGGCTGCGGTTCTTTAGCTTGAAGAAATGGTGACTGAGGGGTAATATGCTAAAAGTTGACAAAATTATGCATGAATTAGAGAAGGCAAAAAAGGAAGTATGCAAGAAGTTATGGGCACTCAATGAAATTAACAAGCAGTAGACTTTGCCTGATCTCGTCTTAAATTTGGAAGTTAGGCGGGGCTTTTCCTTGTTAATATTTGGATGGGAAACAACCAAGGAAGTCCCAGGTCACTACACAGATACAGGCAACGGCCAACCACTTTTGTTCATCTGGTGCCTTGAAAACCCTTTGAGGCCACCATGAGTTATCTGCAATTTTAAGGGCCTTTCCCCCCCTTTTCCCCTCGTTTTTTCTTAAGATGAAATCCTCCGAGTTCCTTTGTGAGAAATGTTTTGGCTCTCTTAACCAAGTTTCTGAACTTGATGTGTGTGGGCGCATGTTTAATGCTTGCTCTCTGTTTGTTACAGATCTCTTGAGTGACTCCTCTTCTGCGTGGAGACCAAGATGTCCAGTTCAGCCAGGGATCATCTCCTTTTCGTGCGACGGCGCAACCCCCAGCTACGATACACTCTGAGCCCAGAGAACCTGCAGAGCTTGGCATCTCAGGGCACCATGCCGGAGAATATGACCTTGCAGCGTGCCAACAGTGACACGGACCTTGTAACTTCCGACAGCCGTTCTAGCTTGACCGCGAGCATGTATGAATACACTCTAGGGCAGCCGCAGAACCTCATCATTTTCTGGGATATTAAAGAAGAAGTGGATCCCACAGACTGGATAGGACTTTATCATATCGGTAAGCGAGAGCTTCCGTTTCCTTTCTTTGGCAGGTTTGTGCTGGAATTCCTCTTCCTCTAGGGTTCTTCTGACGATTGTCAATTTGTAGAAATCTGAGATGATAGCTGTGCATCATTTATTTATTCTATTTTATATATTTATTTATTTAGATTTTTATATCGCCCTTCCCTACCACTGGGTGGTTTACATAAAACATTTTGGAACATTTACATATAACAGTATCAATATCAATATAACAATAACAATAGCATATCAGCTAGAACAACTAGAACAGTATTTCAACAACAACAGCTTTGACACTCCCTTGGTAGGTTCGAGCTCTTAGTTTGGGGGGGGGGGAGAACCTGTAGATGTTATGGGGTCAGTCAGCTTCAAGCAAATGCCTGGTGGAAGAGCTCCCTTTTCAGGGCTTGTGGAATTGTGGAAGTTCTGGCAGGGCCCTGATCTCTTCGGGAAGTTCATTCCACTAGGTGGGGGCCAGGACTGAAAAGCCCCTGGCCCTTGTTGAGGTCTGCCGTGCCTCTTTAGGGCCAGGGATCCACAGCCTGTTGGAAGTGGCAGAGTGTAGAGCTCTTCTGGGGGTATAGGCAGGGAGGCAGTCTCTCAGATACACTGGGCCCAGACTGCGTATGGCCTTAAAGGTGATTACCAAAACCTTATCATGGCTATAAAGCATGGGGGGGGGGGGAGAAGTGTTAGTCATTAACAAGGACTCAGTTCTATTCCGACCTGAGGACAAAAGTCTTCGTATTCTGAGCTCTTACATATTGTTGAATGGACTTGTAGCTCGGTCATTTCATGGGGTGTCTGTTTTGCATATTTGGGGTTTTCTTTCAGTAAATGGCACTGATTACCACATCATATGGGAGTATTCCAAAATGAAAGACTTTGGCTCAAGGACAAGAATCGACCATAGGTGAATTTCTTACAAGCCCAGGGGACATTTTGGCAGTGTAGTTCCAGCTTAGTTGATAAGAGAAATGTTCTTTGATGTAACTGAAATGACAAAAAAGCCAGCATCTTTTCTCTTATGTGGAAGCTTTAACCTTCTAAGTAATAATAGGAAATACTGAACAAGTGACAACAGAGAGTGATTAAATTGTAGAGTTCATGGCCAGAGGATTTGATGGCCACAGGAATAAACAGCTCTCAAAGGGATTCGATAGATTCATGGAGGATAGGTCTATCAGTGACTAATAGACAAGGTGACCGAGGGGAACCTCCACATCTAGGGCCTTTTCGCACGGGGATCTTTGTTGCAAATTGTTTGCGGAATGAAAAATCGCCATTTAAAATAGTGGAATTCGTCGTTATGCATACCTGCCTTTGTAGTGGAATCAGTTGCGTTTTTTAGCGTTTCCCACAGGCTTCCGGTCTCGGCAGAAATCGCTAGAAAGGAAGCGCTATTGCCAAGCTCGTCCCGCCCCTGGCCGTCAAGCAGCCAATGGGCAGCCGTTAGCATGCTCCCAAACAGCCCCTTTCCCTTTAAGAAAGGTTTAAAAAAAAAAAAAAACAGACCCATAGCAACGAATCTAGGTAGATTCGTTGCAACGGAGAGACCCATCCAGCTGCCTAATGTGAGCTGTCGTTTGATTGTATGATCGTTGGCACGCTGCCTCGAGTGATAAAAAAAAAATCCCCCCCCCCTCTCACGGGCCCGATTTTCGGCTGAATTAATGTGTAAAAAATAAAGGGACTTTATTTCAGCAAACGGGCTTTTCTGTGGTTTGTGCTTAGTGACTAAAGGTGAAGGACTGAAGCCAGGGAAGCCTCTAAACAGAAAGAGGCTCGCTGGTGCGTTTATCCCCGCTCGCTCGGAGAAAAAAAAATGGCGATCGCTTCGCCGGAAGTTTGGAGGACAGGCTCAGGAGGAGGGACTTTGAAGAACCCGCAACAATGGTAACGCACAGGTCTTTAGCGCTAGTGTTGCAGATTGGTTGCAGGAGGGTATCGCTATCCGGAGGGTGAATCCACTTTTCTGGATTCCCCTGAAAGCGCTACAACAAAGCGCTTTTTGCTGATTGGTTTCAGGAGTGTTGCAGATTGTCTACGACGTCGTGCATTAAGGCAAATTAGTAGTGTTTTCAATTAGCAACCATTGTGCTATTTTGAAGCCGTGCGAAATGGCCCCCAGAGGCACTAATCCTCTGAATCCCAGAGACAGGAGGGAACATACAGGGAAAGCCTCGGTCTCTGTGCCCTGTTGTTGGTCATGCAGAGAAACAATTTGGCCACTGTGTGAGGTGGGATACTGGACTTGATGGACCTCTGGTCTGATCCAGCAGGGCTCTTCTTGTGTTCTTAGGAAGGCCTCGGCCTCTATGCCCTGTTGTTGGCCCTCCAGGGAAACTGGTTGGCCCCTGTGTGAGTCAAGATGCTGGATTAGGTGGATTATTGGTCTGTTCCAGTAAGACTCTGTTTTTGTACTTAAATTCTGAGTTAAGATCAGAAGGAGCTTAAGCAGGAGCAGTTGACATTAGTGAGGTAAACGGATGGAGCTGTGTGCATCTTGGAAATTAAAAAAACAAAACAAAACATTTTTTGTGATGAGTCCATTAAAGCAAATAAGAAATCTCATGGGGGTGAGAATTGGAGGAGGTTAGCAAGAACAATCTTTGCCCTTCTGTGTAGTCGTGGAAGGCCATGCAGATGGGCAAATAGGAAACAGTGTTGCTGTCTCCCAGGTGGGAACTGGGAATACCCTGGAATTACTCCTGAATTATACAGGTTAGTTCCCCTGAAGAAAATGGATGCTTTGACTCTATAGAATTATACCCTCCTGAAATCCCTCCACACAAAATCTGCAGGAATTTTCCAATATAGATTTAGCAGCTCTCCCCAAGGCCTGGCTAGGAGTACTGAGATATGTTACCAAAATTACTCTGAAGTTGTCTCCATATCTGTGTTGAGTTCATAGACCAGGCTTTCTCAATTAGAGTTTCTTGACTGTCCTAGAAGGATTTCCCAAATGGATGGGAGTTAATTGATTTTAAATGTATTTTAAAAATCTTTTAAACATTTATCCGGTGATATGATCATATATAATCATGTTGAACCCCCAGTGATGGCTCTGGAGGGGGTGGGGAGGAAGGGAGGGACCCCAGGTGGGCATATATACAGCTATGCTTCCCAACCATATTCTACACGATCACACCACTTCTAGGGTTTCTTGAAGCTTGAAGAATGTTTCAGGAGTATCTCAATACAAAAGATGAGAAAAGCTGCCATAGACTCACAAACCAAGCTGTGCGTGTTAAACACCATCCAGTCACTTTCAGCTTAATGGAAAGTGTACAAACTTTGACATCTAAAATGTCCTATCATTAACATTCCAAAGCATATGGGAAGGTCGATGTCATTATTCAAACTGCTGCTTTTTGATCCATCACAAGAGTTTGTCATGGCTATAACGCCTTGTAGGACTTGAGCCTTGTAGAAAGATAGCATTGATATCCTGAGCCAGATGAGATGAGGACTCTGAATGCTCTGCTGAAGAGAATTGTAAATTAATTAACAGCATTTTGCAAATGGGTTAGAACAGGTGTAGTCAACCTGTGGTCCTCCAGATATCCATGGACTACAATTCCCATGAGCCCCTGCCAGCGTTTGCTGGAGGACCACAGGTTGATTAATCCTGGGTTAGAAGGTCAGAATCCTGAAGGTAGTAGCATGCTGCCGCCAGATTTTCTTGCATCAAAAAAACTCTACTTTCATTATGATATCCTTTTCTTGGATGATTTCTTTTTTTCAGTGAAAAAGATTTTGCAATCCATACCTTTGTAAATCTTTTAGATTGGGATTCATCCTATTTTATTTCAAGTCTGTACACGTTGTAGTGTCTTCCCCCTCCTGTTTTTACCCTTATCCTGGTTTATCTTTATGTTTTTAAATTTAAATGCTCTGGTCTGTGACCATTTAAATAAAGATTGATTAATCAATTCATTTGCCTCATAGTGTTTCCTATGCCAGGGAAGAATCTGCCAATATTTCTAGCTTGTTGCTGCCAAACTTCTGGAGATGACTACAGGTGTAACATTTCAGGAAATCTTGGAGCTGCAAGAAACATAGTACTCCCTTACCTGCGTATTCTGGGGGGGGGGGGGATTGAAATATATGCAATGCTTACTGTTTTGTCAAGCCCCCCTTTTTGCCAGGCCTTCAAATCTCTAGAAATGACTTGACAAAATTTTCTTTCTGAGTGTGTGGGCCTCCCTACATCCAAAATTATGGAGAGCGGTGTGTGAAGAAGTTCAAGAACAGCTTCCATTATCTGTGCACTAGTTGCATACATAAGAGAAGATTTTAGAATGCACTCCTACCCAGGGTTTGAGTTTTGGGGACACCTGGCCCTGCCTAGAGCTCATAAAATGAAAAGAGGCAAAGCAGAGCAATGGGCAATAAATGTGAGTGCTTTTCAGCCTCTTGACACACCAACAAAGACAGAATTCTGCTGCAGGCAATAGGCATTCCCCTATGCCCTGGAAATTCTTTTTGCCCCCTAGATTTCAAGTCACCTTATAATAGAGAGTAGCACAGACCCAGCGGCATTGCCACTCGGTGGCTTGGGTGGGGGGTTCCCGAGAGTCTACATATACATACAACAGTAAGGCCAAAGGTGATCCACGATAATCCAGGAGGGCAGGACCTTGTCGGACAATTAAATTCTGGGACAGCTAGGTTTGAGTCCGGTAGCACTTTAGAACCAACAAGATTTTCTGGGTAAGTGCTTTTGAGAGTCAAAGCTAGAAAAACTTGTTGGTCTCAAAGCTGCTATTGGATTCAAATCTAATGGGATTCTAGGAGTAATTACCTCAAGGGCAATTAGACATTTTTTGGGGTGGTGGGTAGCCTAAATCACGAACACGTGTCTTTACATGTGATGGCTGTGATATTATTATCTATACATTCAATGCCAAGATGTCCTCTATCCCTCCCTCTGTGTATCTTTGTTTTGCAAACTTGGCTAAAATACGTAGTATCTGTGGTAGGGAGGAAAAAAAATGATCAAATAGCCACCGTCTTAGTAATTAAATTAAGGTTTTTTGTCACTGAATGAAAAACTGCTGTACATGGCAAGGGAAATAGATCAGGAGACTGATGAAATGTCATTCAAGTGCCATTTGATGCTATTCATAGAATATCAAGTTTCTTTATGGATCAGTCACTTCTGACTGGATGGATGGAATATAACCAGGAAGGGAATTTGGTGTTTCCGCACCTGGTGCATTTTATCAGCATTCGGCCCCAGCTCTTAAAATTCAGACAGCACTCTGAGCCATGGTGAAAGGGCTGTTGTATTAAAGAGGTGAAATTCCTGGGAAGCAGCCAAATGTCATGTACCACTAGATGACCCTGGAGGTCCCTTCCAATTCAGTGATTCTATCACTGTGTGGGTGACAGGGAGGTGCCCTTCCAGAACGGTTCACTTCTTTAGTTAAATCAGTGCAGTTCTATTTATAACCTGACATTGTTGTGTGTGGAATACAAACAGGAAAAGTTGGGAGTTTGCATGGAGTTGTTAGGAGAGGAGTTGTTAGGAGGCTTCCCAACTCTGAGTTGGGAAATTGCTCAAGATTTTGGGGCAGAGCCTGGGGAGGGGGGAGATTGGGAAGAGGAGGGAGCTCTGCATATCAGGAGAGTCCCCTCTCCATGAGTGTGGAGAAACCTCAGCTTTGTCTGGAGGTAGGAAGATCTTGCTACTTTGGAGGCTGACATGAACCACCCACGTTTCTGTTAGATGCCATAAAAAGTTGGGACTTGCAAGGAATTATGGGTTAAGAGCAGAAAAAAATGAGTAGGGAACTTCTCTCTGACCCAAAGCTTCCCCATGCATGAATCATAGAATCATAGAGTTGGAAGGGGCCATACAGGCCATCTAGTCCAACCCCCTGCTCAACGCAGGATTAGCCCTAAGCATCCTAAAGCATCCAAGAAAAGTGTGTATCCAACCTTTGCTTGAAGACTTCCAGTGAGGGGGCGCTCACCACCTCCTTAGGCAGCCTATTCCACTGCTGAACGACTCTGACTGAGAAAAACTTTTTCCTGATATCTAGCCTATATCGTTGTACTTGAAGTTTAAACCCATTACTGCGTGTCCTTTCCTCTGCAGCCAGCAGAAACAGCATCCTGCCCTCCTCCAAGTGACAACCTTTCAAATACTTAAAGAGGGCTATCATGTCCCCTCTCAACCTCCTTTTCTCCAGGCTGAACATTCCCAAGTCCCTCAACCTATCTTCATAGGGCTTGGTCCCTTGGCCCCAGATCATCTTCGTCGCTCTCCTCTGTACCCTTTCAATTTTATCGATGTCCTTCTTGAAGTGAGGCCTCCAGAACTGCACACAGTACTCCAGGTGTGGTCTGACCAGTGCCGTATACAATGGGACTATGACATCTTGTGATTTTGATGTGATGCCTCTGTTGATACAGCCCAAAATGGCATTTGCCTTTTTTACCGCTGCATCACACTGCCTGCTCATGTTTAGTTTACAATCCACAAGTACCCCAAGGTCTCGTTCACACACAGTGCTACCTAGAAGCGTATCCCCCATCCAGTAGGCATGCTTTTCATTTTTCTGACCCAGATGCAGAACTTTACACTTATCTTTATTAAATTGCATCTTGTTCTCATTTGCCCATTTTTCCATTGTGTTCAGATCTCGTTGAACTCTGTCTCTATCTTCCGGAGTATTTGCCAGTCCTCCCAATTTGGTGTCATCTGCAAACTTGATGAGTAGTCCCTCCACCCCCTCATCTAGATCATTAATAAATATGTTAAAAAGTACCGGGCCGAGCACCGAACCCTGAGGTACCCCGCTACTCACCTCTCTCCAGTCTGATGAAACACCATTGACAACAACTCTTTGAGTGCGGTTCTCTAACCAATTCCCTATCCACCTAACAATCTGAAAATCCAGATTGCAGTCCTTCAACTTATCCATCAGAACATCATGGGGAACCTTGTCAAAAGCTTTACTAAAATCCAAGTAAATGACATCAACCAAATTTCCCCGATCCAGCAAACCTGTTACTTGGTCAAAAAAGGAAACTAGGTTGGTCTGGCAGGACCTGTTGGAGACAAATCCATGCTGACTTCCTTGGATCACCAAATTGTCCTCCAGATGGTTGCAGATCGCTCCCTTTAATATCTGCTCCATTATCTTCCCCACAACAGAGGTCAGACTCACTGGTCTGTAGTTTCCCAGGTCATCCTTCCTCCCTTTTTTGAAGATCGGAATAACGTTTGCTCTTTTCCAGTCCTCCGGGACATCTCCAGTCCTTAAAGAGGTTCCGAAGATGATGGACAAGGGCTGTGCAAGTTCTCTGGAAAGTTCTTTGAGTACTCTCGGGTGCATTTCATCTGGACCAGGGGATTTGAACTCATCCAGTGCAGCTAAATGCCTCTCGACCACCTCTCTATCCATGTTAACCTGCCACCCAGACACTATCCTTTGGCTACAGCCATCTCTAGATGTGCCTAAACACTTTGACCTGTGGGAAAAAACAGATGTAAAATAGGCACTAAGCCTTTCTGCTTTCTCTGCATCTTCCGTTAGAGTTTGTCCATCCGCACCCAACAGCGGGCCTATTGCCTCCTTTACTTTACGTTTGCTCCTCACGTAACTGAAAAATCTTTTCTTGTTACAATGGGCTTCCCTGGCCAATCTTAGCTCACTCTCAGCTTTGGCCTTTCTGATGATTGATCTACAGTGCCTAGTAACCTGTAGGTACTCTTCTTTAGAGCTCTGTCCTTCCCTCCATTTCCTGAACATTTTCCTTTTCTTTCTTAGTTCCTCTTGAAGTTCTCTGTTCATCCAAATAGGCTTCTTAGAGCTCCTGCAGTGTTTTCGTATTTCTGGAATAGTCATTGATTGAGCATGCAATAGCTCTTGTTTGAGTAGCGCCCACCCTTCACATGCTCCCTTCCCTTCCAGCATTCTCGTCCATGGTATGACACTCATCATGTCTCTGAGTTTATTAAAGTTTGCCCTACGAAAATCCAACATCCGCGTCTGGCTACAAGCTTCCTTGGCTCCCCATCTCAAAAGGAATTCTATGAGGACATGGTCACTTCCCCCTAGGGTCCCCACCTCCTTCACCTCATCCACCAACTCTTGCCTGTTGGTCAGTATTAAGTCCAGTATGGCTGAACCTCTTGTGGGTTCATCTACCATTTGATAAATGAAATTGTCAGCCAGGCAGGTCAGAAACTTGCATGACTGAGGACGCTTCGCAGAGTTTGTTTCCCAGCAAACATCTGGGAAATTGAAGTCACCCATGATGACAAGGTCCTGCCGTTTGGATATTTTCTCAAGCTGCTCACAAAGTGCAGCATCCACATCCTCTCGTTGGTCAGGCGGTCGGTAGCAGACACCAACCACCACACTGTTTGTTTTCCCCTCGCTTATTTTCACCCAGATGCTTTCCACTGTAGATATGCTCTCCTTCACTAGAATTTCCTGACAGGTAAGCCCTTTCCTCACATACAATGCCACTCCTCCACCTCTTCGATCTATTCTGTTGTTTCTGAACAGTTCATATCCATCCACCATTACATTCCAGTCATGAGAATCATTCCACCAAGTTTCTGTGATGCCTACTAGATCATACCTTTCCATCAGCATGAGAAGTTCCAGCTCTTCCTTTTTATTGCCCATGCTTCGGGCGTTAGTATAAAGACATCTGAATCCTTTTACTTTTGGTTCCCTATGAGCTGGCCTTGCCGGTTGGGCTGCCTCCGATAGTTTTCCTTCCATACACTCCCTATGTTGATCGTCTCCTTCCCCTAGTGGCTTTAGTTTAAAGCTCTCCTGATGAATCTCCCCAGGTTCCTGCCAAACACATTCTTCCCCAGTTTCGATAAGTGCAGTCCATCAGGTGCTAGTAGGCCTTCCTCAAGAAAGCCTATCCCATGGTCCCAGAAACCAAATATCTCCTGCCGGCACCAACTACGCAGCCAGTGATTCACCTCCATTATCTTCCTCTCCCGACGCATTCCTCTTCCCTTGACAGGCAAGATTGAAGAGAATACCACTTGTGCCCCCATTTGCTTGAGCTTCCTCCCCAGATCTTGATAGTCTTTTTTAATAGGAGCGATGGTATTCAGGGACATGTCATTCGTTCCCACATGGACCATCACAAATGGGTAGCGATCCGTAGATTTGAGGAGTTTGGGCAGCCTTTCTGAAACATCTTTAATTTTCGCCCCTGGCAAGCAACACACCTCTCGGGTTAGGGGGTCGGGCCCAGCCACATGGCGGTCCATTCCTCTTAGCAGGGAGTCTCCAATTACCAGTACTCTCCTTTTTTTTTTTTTCTCAACTCCATTTCCTTCTGTCCCCGTGGCCTCTTCCCTTTGTCTTGGACTTTGTTTTGGCACATCTTCCCTCGTTGACCCTTGCACCTCCTCTGCAAGGGCCTGAAATCTATTCTGGAGCTCCAAAGGCCCCGAAAAGTGTCTCGCCCTTCGCCGTTCAGTCTTTTTCCGAACTGCCTGCAGAGGCTCCCTATTGTGGTCAATCTCCTTGTCCTCTTCAGGACTGGTTGTATTCTCTTTATTCTCTTTATTCCATGTTGCAGAGCTCTGGACTACGAACTCCTCCCCTTTCTTACTTTGGGTCAGAGTAATAATTCTGTTTTCTAGTGCCCTAATCTTTTCCTCCAAAAGTCTTACCAGCTTACACTTGGGGCAGCTGTAGTGGATCTTGTCTTCTGGGAGGAAGGCAATCATGTCACACTCACTGCAGATGATGGGATGAGTGTCCTGGAGGTCCATTGTAATGTCTAGGCAGTGGAAGTACTAGGGAAATATAATCTACTGATATAATCTACTGATTCTAATTGCTCGGCCAAGAACCCCAGGCCAAGAGCCACAGGCCAAGAGCCCTTTGTCTCTCGAGCCTCTGGTGAGGAGTAGCCCTTCTTTAATCCTCCCAACAATTACCCAGCAATCACCTCACCCAGGCAGAACAATAGCCTCACCTGGTCAGCAGCAACTGTCCCCAGTAGCTCTCTCCACGTGCTCTCAGTTGTCTGAGCTCTGCCTCTGGTGAGGAGCAGCCCTTTTTTAGCCTCCCAACAATTACCCAGCAATCACCTCACCCAGGCAGAACAATAGCCTCACCTGGTCAGCAGCAACTCACCCCAGTAGCTCTCTCCACGTGCTCTCAGTTGTCTGTAAACTCTTCAGAGCTCAGCTAGAACAGTTCCCTTTCAGTCTTCTTTTCCTTTTCTTCTTGAACTGGTTCTTAATTGGCTGACTCTCAGTGGCTCCCGGAGGGCATGCTTAGTCCTCATCAAACGTGTTTTTTCTTTTCCTATTTAAAATTTACAAAGATTTTTCTGCATAGTTGGCTGATTCACTGCATGTGCAAAAGCTCATGGGTTTTGATTGAGTGTGTGGCTGTGTTTTACTGCCCTGTTAATAGGCCCTTGATCACCAAATTTGCTGTCAGAAGGATTGATATTTGATCCCGTTTGTTCTTTTCCACTTCTGCCTTGACTTGTCATCTTTATGGCAAACTTGTGATCAAATCAAGGGTCACCCCAGGCATGAAAGTCTGGGAAAGGGACCACACAAAAGACATACTCTGTTCTTGGGGTTCCTTTATGATTGTCTGCCTTTCTTTGAGGAGACAGACAACACATCCTCATTTTGGTTGCACATTGACAGTGGTGTCATCACATCTCTGGTGATGCAGGGACACCCTGGAATTTGGGGGAGGGAGAATAACCTCTGGTCAAAATGACTTATAGAATCATAGAATCATAGAGTTGGAAGGGGCCATACAGGCCATCTAGTCCAACCCCCTGCTCAACGCAGGATTAGCCCTAAGCATCCTAAAGCATCCAAGAAAAGTGTGTATCCAACCTTTGCTTTAAGACTGCCAGTGAGGGGGAGCTCACCACCTCCTTAGGCAGCCTATTCCACTGCTGAACTACTCTGACTGTGAAATTTTTTTTCCTGATATCTAGCCTATATCGTTGTACTTGAAGTTTAAACCCATTACTGCGTGTCCTCTCCTCTGCAGCCAATAGAAACAGCATCCTGCCCTCCTCCAAGTGACAACCTTTCAAATACTTAAAAGAGGGCTATCATGTCCCCTCTCAACCTCCTTTTCTCCAGGCTGAACATTCCCAAGGCCCTCAACCTATCTTCATAGGGCTTGGTCCCTTGGCCCCAGATCATCTTCGTCGCTCTCCTCTGTACCCTTTCAATTTTATCTACGTCCTTCTTGAAGTGAGGCCTCCAGAACTGCACACAGTACTCCAGGTGTGGTCTGACCAGTGCCGTACACAATGGGACTATGACATCTTGTGATTTTGATGTAATGCCTCTGTTGATACAGCCCAAAATGGCATTTGCCTTTTTTACCGCTGCATCACACTGCCTGCTCATGTTTAGTTTACAATTCACAAGTACCCCAAGGTCTCGTTCACACACAGTGTTACCTAGAAGTGTATCCCCCATCCAGGGACTTCTACCATAGATAGCTTGTGCAAAGCTAGTGTCCAGAGTATCCAGAGTGTCCCTGCATCTCCATCAGTGTGATGATGTCACTTGCAGTGTGTTGCTGTGTTGCCTCCAGTGCTGGCGTAGGCCTCTCTTTGCTCCTGGTAAGCCCCCTCCCCACCCTGCTATTTGTTTGCTTGTTGCTGATTATTACAATTCCTGTTGCTGTTTGTTGCTGAGAGCCAATTTGGTGTAGTGGTTAGGAGTGCGGACATCTAATCTGGCATGCTGGGTTCGATTCTGCACTCCCCCACATGCAGCCAGCTGGGTGACCTTGGGCTCGCTATGACACTGATAAAGCTGTTCTGACCGAGGAGTGATATCAGGGCTCCCTCAGCCTCACCCACCTCACAGGGTGTCTTTTGTGGGGAGAGGAAAAGGAAGGCAACTGTAAGCCACTTTGAGCCTCCTTTGTGTAGAGAAAAGCGGCATATAAGAACCAACTCTTCATCTTCTTCTTCTATTACAAATCTTTTGCTTTCTTTTATTATTGCTCATTTACTTGATTCATAGCCTCTGTGGGGACCCAAAGCAGCTTGAAACTGGGAGAGTGTGATTGTTCAATGCTACCCAGCAAGATTCCAGGGCAGAATGGGGAATCGAACCTGAGTATTCCAGACCTGTGTAGATACGGTCTGTATGTGGGCTGGGGGAAATATGCCTTTTGATTCCACCCTCTTGGAGGGCAAGGATCTACATTAGAGTACCTGGCTGGCAATCCCCAGCAGGTGGAAAGAGAGACTTACTGAATAGGTATCCCCTGCCAACGTATCATCACTTAGGGTTGCCAACACCAGGTTGGGAGTTGGGATTGGAGCCAGAGCAGGTCAATGGTTGAGGAGGGGAGAGATCTCAGCAAGGTATAAAAGCATAGAGCCCACCCGCTGTAGCAGCCATTTTCTCCATGGGAGCTTATCTCTGTATTATTGAGATAAATTGTAATTCCGGGGGATCTCTAGACCCCACCTGAAGGTTAGCAACCCTAATGCCACTTTTGTTTATGCATCTTGAAGTGATGTTGCGGGATGCTGTTTTGCCCCTCCCCATTTACCCCTGCTGCCCCATTGAGTGGCTGTGGGAGACAGAGGCCACGGGTAGAAGGTTGTCCCCCAAAGTGGATAATCCACGTGGGTGGTGTAGATGGCCATCTTTAATGGATACTTGAGAAAAGAGTATGGTGGCGATTTGGAACTGATTTTTCCTTCTTGGAACCCGAATTAAGCAAATTGATTGTGTTGTGCTGTATTCTGTTTGATCGTTTACACACTGGAGGTTTCATGTCGGGCTGTAGGCTGGAGTTTTAGTTGTGGCAGGTTGCCCCACCTCTTCCTGCACTCACATGGGGGAGCATTTGGCCCAGTGTGCCTCATCTGCCCCTGATTTGTGTTCCTGCAAGGGAGCTGGGGCAGTGATGTTCCCAATACATAAATGGTCTTTACGCTGTAACACCATATCAAATAAATAAGGATTTTTCTTTTGTTAGCTGCTTTAGGGCACGGAGATTTAATTTGCTATTTTGACCGCTTACCAGAGTTGCTCTGCATATACACAGGGGTTTTAGCAAGCTGGAAAAGTCAGATGTGCTTTGTGTTCAGCCTGGGAACATTTGTCGCTCATACAAAGCAATCCAAGACAGAGCTTGCACCCTTTTACTCCCATTAACTTCAGTGGCTTTGGAAGAGTGTAACTCTATTAAAGACTGCATTAATAGTCTTTCTTATCCGCCTAAACATTCCATAAAAGCACTGGTTAATAGGCAAAGAGGCTTTAGAGTAATAGCAAAGAATAATAACAAATGTGCAATTGCCATTTTTTGCAGCTACTGTTTTTTCTTTTTAGGTTGGCTGTTCCCTCATTTCCTTGTTCAGAATGTTTTGTCTTAAATGCATTCAAAAATACTTTCCTCCCCCGCTGCGCTCCCATCTCCAGAGGACGGTAGACTGGAAGGAGGGGGTATTTTCAGTCACCTCTCCCCTGGACCCTCTTCTCCCCTGAGGCTCCCTTGGTTCCATTCCATCCTTTTAGTCCCCAGGCCAAAATATTCCCCCCCTCAGGCTTTTTTTAAACTAAGGAATTTTATCTTTCTTTTTTAGTTGTTTTATCCTGTGTTTCTATCCTGAGGGCTGTTCTGTGGTTTGTTTGTTTGTTTGTTTGTTTGTTTTTTTACTGTTCAGGGATAGTTTCATGACAATGGCTTTTCAATTGTCTTTTCATTTATTGTGCCTGGTGGTATACTGTTTGGCCTTCGGAGCGACCTTGAGTTAGGTCTGTGGAGAGAAGGGCATATAAATTCCCTAGGTAAAATAAATACTCCCCTGTTGCTGTGTCACCAGTCTAGCAACATTGTAAGCTCCTACATGGTGTATAGCAGTGGTTCTCAACCTTCCTAATGCCGCGACCCTTTAATACAGTTCCTCATGTTGTGGTGACCCCCAACCATAAAATTATGCAAGTGTTCTTTCACAGAAATTAAACCCAAACTGACCAATGGCGTGAAGATCCATTGTTCATGATGGTATATAAATTGGTGTCCCCCCCCCCAGAGTTTCTCCGTTCAGTTCTGGCTCCTGTCCCACCATGCCAATCTTGCTCTTTTCCGCTGCTCCAGACAGACGAACGCTCTATCTCAATCTACCCCGCAAGGCTGTTGTGTGAATGGTGACCCCCCCCACCAAGCTGCTTGCCTTGCTGCGACCCCTGTGAATGGGTCATTCAACCCCCAAAGGGGTCCCAACCCCCAGGTTGAGAACCGCTGGTGTCGAGTAATAGCAGAACATTTCTACTTGTGGTGGTGACGATCATCCTAATTGTTGGTGGTTGGTCAATTGTTGGTGGTTGGTCTCATTTCATTTTTGTATACATGCTATGTAGATACATAATGTAAGACTTTGGGAACTACCCTTGTAAGCACTGCTAGCTGCAGAAAACCCCGTTTAGTCAAGAGAACACAAGGCCCTGAGAGGGAGAGTGATTCTTTCTTTCTTTACTGATTAACTGCATATTAGCATGTTGCCTGTCCTACTTTTCTTTTGGAGCAGGAATGTCGTAATGTGAATTATGACTCAGAAAAGACCAGTGTCTTTTTTGTTCTCTCAGGAAAAATCTTATTATGATTCAGCAGTCAAACAGGAGAGATACTATAAATATAGGAAGGCAGAGGGAGATGGAAACATTAATGCTTCTGATTCTCAATGTGGCCGGATCTATGGATACTGAAATATGGATATTAGAGCCATGGCCAGGTGAGGCAGATATTCCTACAAACCTGAGAAAACCAGATCTGCAGAACATTCTGGAAACTAAAACAAACAAACATGTGGAGAGATTAACTCTCCAAAGGATACAAGGAGCACCTGTAGCTTTCAGAAATCAATGCCAGGCAACCATATAATTACTGCCAGCCTTCAAGCCTTGATTCCTGCCAGTAAAAGTCAGGGAGAGATGGTAGCATGCTTTCCAAGGCTGTTTTGGCTTTTGAGGGAGGGCTTACTGATGCTGGGCCGTTCATTAACTAACAAGAGACCCACTATTACACAACTTGGACATCTGCCCCAAGCTTCACTGCTTGCTATTGTTCATTAGCAACCTCCCCACATGAAGTTTGTTTTGTATAGTGGCTAGCTCTTCAGACTAGAATCTTGGAGACACAAGTTCGAATCCACAGTCTGCCATAGTGCTCTCTGTGTAACCTTAGGCCAATCGCATATTCTCATCTGAACCTGAGTTCTTGTGATGATAAAATGGATGACAGGATAATGATATAAATCACTTTGGGTTCCCACAGTAGAGAAAAGTATGGTATAAATGAAGTAAATAAATAATACAGTTGAAGATTTGGGGGGGGGGAGATGAAAAGTGGGTTTACTGGTTGACAGGAAATAGAAAAAGAAACAGGGAAAATCAAGGATATGGGGGGCTGCCAGGAGACGGAAAAGAGAAAAACATGTTGGGATGTGATACAGGGTAAAACCGTTTTGTTGTTGTTGTTGTTGAGGAAATTTTGCCTGGGGAACTTCCATACTGTAGCCATTGTAGAAATTGGTGTCAGCATTGATATTTTTATTTGAGAATATCTGCCTAATTGTGAACAAAATTAAATAAAGAAAACACCCTACATTAAATGGGTTTGCCCTCATATTAATATCCTATTTGGGGCTATTGTAATGGGACACAGTTTATAATGTGTCTTCCCTAAATCTGGATCCTAATACATTTTTGTCAATTTTTTTTGTCATTGCGTATTATTTGTATTAAATAAAGACAGACCAGCTTTTCAGTAGCGCATATATTATAAGGACTATATCTGACAATTTAGTTAGGCGGATTGGAGCTTATATTAAAACCTGCTTTGGTTGGGGAAATGTGGAGGCTTTCCATTTCAGGGCAGACAAGATTAAAAAAGATTTTTTTTCCACATAAGCTGCCTTTAATGCACTTACATTTGTCGCACTGATTGAGCAGAGAGATTGGAAAAACTAGATGCCTTATGCTGTATTTTAAAAAAAACGTTCAGTTTCTAAAGTGATAGTTAAATTGAAAAATTCTATAAATTAGGCCTGCCTCCATACAGGTCTTTTCTCCATGTCGTTCTCCCCCCCCCCCCTAATTCTGACCCCATACTACTTTGGGTTATCCTCCTGATTTCAGCATCCATTTTCGTTGCTTCAGTCATCCCACCCACCCAACTTCTCCCCAGTTCTTTTGAGACGAGTTTTACTTCACTCTTTTTTCTGGAAGCTGATTTTGAGTCATCGTTTTCCTTGTGTGCGGTGTTTCTGTTGGTTTCTTTTGACTTACCCACCTCTAGACCACTTTTCAATGTCAGGATTGTCATTTCCGTGAAACCACTCCCTTTCTTCCCCACTCACCCCTGAAGAAAATATCGATATACCGTTGTAATAGTATGGCAAGCAGGTTCTCTAAATTCTTGGCTTTCATATTAAAAAAAAAAAAAAAAAGCTTTCAGAGGTATGACTTTCCCCCCCAGCTTTCTCAGGGATGTTGAAAGCACCAAGAGAATCTTTGCTGTGTGAAAGCTGCTTAAATACGACCCACATATTGGTATCTTTAAGTCAACATCAGTACAGTACAAAAGCAACAACATAGTCTATGCTAGGTTTTGTTTTGTTTGTTTTTTAAACTACAAATGTGCTGCAAAAACCAGGCCATCAGTCTGATCCAGAAGAACTTGTCTTATGTTATTATAGATAGATTCATGGAAGATAAGACCATGAATGACTACTAGCCATGGTGGCTGATGGGAACCTCGACATTCAGAGGCACAAAACATTTAAATGGCAAAGCCAGGAGGCAATATCTGTAGAATGCCTTGGCTCCTTTGCCCTATTGTTGGCCCTCCAGAGGAATTGGTTGGCCACCATGTGATGCAGAATGCTGGAATACATGCACTTTCACTGGTCTGATCCAGCAGGGTTCTTCTGATGTTCTTATTGGGGAAGGCTTGCCAGATTAGAAGCCACCATTCTTAGCCTTACCATGCTGTAGATGCCATGAAGTTTTTGCCTATTGGCCAGTTAATTCTGGAGAGAGAGTGACCCTCCCTTATATAAAAATTCTGAATAATTCCAACAGAAACCTCAAGAGCTTCATGAATGCAGAGTTTTTAAGAAGGAAAGATTCTCACATTCTTGAGTTGACAATGAATTTTACTCAAAGTACAAACTGGAACAATTATGTAGATGATTTACATTTGGGGAAAATACTAAAAGAGCTTAGATGAAGCCCAGCATAAGTTTTGAATGGAGCTTTGGCAGGCAGTCTCCCAGCACTTGTCTCTTGTAGGACATAGAAGAGGCCTTACATTGCTGACAGTCCCACATGTTATTCACAAGGGCTATTCACAATTACATATGAAAATAAATTCTGATTTGTTGCCATGAAGTCAGTGTACCCTAGTGATTGTGTTGCTCAAACTTCCTTGGCAAAATTGGGGTTGCCAAGCAACTGGCAGAAGGGTTGTGGAGGAGGTAGAGTTTCAGAAGAAAAATTTAAAAGAAACATAAAGCATTGTCTACTTAAAGAAAGTTCTTACCATAGAGGTCCTGGTGATTCCTAGGGGCTATCTGGAAGTAACAATGGGTAGCTCTAGGAATTTCTGGGAGCTCTATGGTAAGGACCTGGGAATGGGGATTCCCTATCCCATGGTGGGCTTGGCAGCTTTTGCATAACTGATCTGTTTTTCTGCGACTATTGCACAAGCAGAGGGCAATTTGTATATCTATTCATTAAGAGAAGACAAAAAGAATTGCAAAAAAAGAAAAAGAAAGAGACTATAAAGGAGCTCATAACATGAAGGGGTAGTGGAAGAGATCATCAATGCCTAGAGTTTAGTCAGAATTCTATTTAAATCTCTGGTCAGGCCAATTAATTAATTCTTGAGCCACCAGTCCACCTTGCGGTTTTTCTCAATGTACTTTTTACTGCTGAAAAAAGTTCAGACCCAAATGGATCTTTTTCAGACCACACTGACTAACATTTACATCACCCCCCCCCCTTATGCTTTTTTCTAAGACCTTACAAACAACCATAGAGTCCTGCTTACTTTTGGCAGTTCAGCTTCTCAGTATGTATTTCCACTGCAAAGACGTCTGGCACATCAGTCGGATTTATGATCTTTAGGACAAAAACCATCATTCTGTTCCAGCCTGGTTTTGTGAGGCAGGCTGCTGCTTCTCCAGATGGAGAGATCAGTGAAAAGAAACGTTTGCTGAACATAAATCACACCGAGAGATGACTGTTAATTCAGAGACATCTTTTATAAGAGCACTTTCTCCATCTTAGTCCTTGCGCTGCATTTGAATTTGCTTTTGAGTTTAAAATTAAAAGGATATAGGATTGGTCTCAATCAGAGCCAGGGCCTTTTCAGCCGCAGCATGGTCAAATGGCTCTCCCAACTGAGATCAGTGCCCTGTGGGATCTTGAATGGTTCTGCAGGGCTTGTAAAACAGAGCTCTTCCACCAGGCCTATGGTTAAGGCCTAGAGCACCTTCGAATTATGCTGGCCTTCCTGTCAAAGCTGCCAGTTATATACCAGCTTGGGCTGGTAGGCCTTTCCTTCTGCTTGTCTTTCTCCCTCCTAAGATAATCAACAGAACTAGGCAATTAATTATACGTTTTAGATTGTTAACTATATATATTGTTTTAGACTTTTAACTACATTTATTGTAGTTTATATGTTTATTTTTGTACATTTTCTTATGAGAAGTAAATAAAATAAATCCATAAAATCAGAGTCCAGTAGCACCTTTAAGACCAACAAAGATTTATTCAAGGCGTGAGCTTTCGAGTGCAAGCACCCTTCGTCAGACGAAGACCTGTCTGACGAAGGGTGCTTGCACTCGAAAGCTCACGCCTTGAATAAATCTTTGTTGGTCTTAAAGGTGCTACTGGACTCTGATTTTATTGTGCTACTTCAGACCAACACGGCTACTCATTTGAATCTAAAATAAATCAGTAAATGTAAATAAGTAAATAAATAATGAGTAAATAAAAATAAAGAAGCACAGTAAACCGAGTCCTGCTTTCACCCTCAAGCTTGTCCAGATTAGAAACTCAGACTTCCCATTATTGCTCACCTTTGCCATCACCCTCAACCAAGGGTTGCCAGGCAACCATGGAATCAGGTGTACCTCTACATCATGTCTGGGCAAAACTAACTAAGCTGAACGCACATTACCTGAGCTATAGCAGGCTCTTCAGAACATATGCAGAGTTCCTTGTGGTTAACAAGAAGTCAAAGGAATCCTTAACCCTAACCTAACTTCCTGTGGACCTAGTTTCTATTGAAGTTTGAAAACTGAAGACAAGGGAAAACCCCAAATGTCCTGAGATTGATGCTAAATGGGGTTGGACCTAAAATACCTTCCTTTCTAAGTTTAACAAGTGGATTTCTCCAATCCCATACAAATTGGATTCTTCCCAGACTTGAAACACAGTTCAAGTTCTCTCCTTCAAAATGTACCAAGTTATCTGAGGTTAAATGCTGACCTTATCCAGTGGACAGGTCCATATCTGCATGACAGTTTCATAAAAACTGCAGCCAGCATTTTTGGAAGGGAGTCAGCCAGATGTGTGAGCAAATTTCTCCAGTTATTTCATTGTATGCTTATCAGAGGCAAAGGAATAGGGTAACGCCTTTAATTGGTAAACAGGAAACTAGAAACATGTAGGAGCTCTCACTGTCTTGGCCCTGTTTCTGAGATACAAAGCATGGCAATCCGATGGCTTTTTTCCACATTTCTTTTTGCCCTTGATAACAGGAATCTGTAATTTACAACTCAACTGTTTCCTTCCGAATTCTTCAGTTGTATAGAACATTCCACAATGCCTGGCTTTGTTGATTGCTTTGATTTGTTTTCCTTTTCTTATGAAGACGTTGCTGAGAAAAACACACACACATTCATCAATGTACTGGTAGTTTTAAAGGGGAGGCTACAAGAAGTTAAAAATTGTCAATTTTATTCAGGAGATGCTCATTTAATTGAACATAAATTTCAAGAAGTAGAATCGTCCCTTGGAAGTAATTTTGAAAATTATCTAACTTCTATCAGGGTGTTTTTTTTTTTACAGGCCCAGGAGCTGTGGATGCAGTTGTGGAATTCTCATGGCTGCAATTATTTCCTTCTTAATTTCACCAGAACTGTGTGTTATATATTATTCTGAAGGGATTTGAATTCCCTTTGAGAATTACGTTCAGGGTCTTGAAGTTGTTTTAGAAGAAGAAGAAGAGTTGGTTCTTATATGCCGCTTTTCTCTAAGGAGTCTCAAAGCAGCTTACAGTCGCCTTCCCTTTCCTCTCCCCACCACAGACACCCTGTGAGGTTGGTGGGGCTGAGAGAGCCCTGAGATTACTGAAGAAGAAGAGTTGGTTCTTATATGCCGCTTTTCTCTATCCAAAGGAGTCTCAAAGCAGCTTACAGTCACCTTCCTTTTCCTCTTCTCACAACAGACACCCTGTGAGGTGGGTGAGGCTGAGAGAGCCCTGAGATTCCTCAGTCAGAACAGCCTTATCAGTGCTGTGGCTAGCCCAAGGCTGCATGTGGGGGAGCGCAGAATCAAACCCGGCTCTCCAGATTAGAAGTCCGCGCTCCTAACCACTACACTAAGCGGGGAGCTTAATACAGTAACAAAAAAGATTTTGAAAAACCACTTGAAAGGTTTATTTCAGGAGCTTCTGTGCATGAAATAGACATTGACTGAAGCCATGCACAATTGCCGTAATCTCCCTTATTCTCTGTTCAGTGTACAATTTCTTTGTTTATTCATAGTCTTCCTTCCTTACTGAGACTCGGGACAGATTACTGAATATAACCAATGATGCTGTCAAATGGGCCAAGACATCTAAGGAGCTTGGCAGTAGACTCCAGGCAGAGGATGGCGTTCAAGTTGTGTTGCAATCACTGTGGGTTCATCTGGCGTAGGTTGTGGCCGCAGTTGGAACAGTCCAGTTTAAAAGCTGAATTATACGTGCATATCATTATCTTTTAATGGTTCTGTAAGGCTTAATGCACCTAGAATCTATGCTGAGAAAGATGGAACTTCTGATTTAGGCATGCCTATCTGAGCTTCAATGGGAATTATAGTTGAAGAAGTGCTTAGGATATTGAACCGGTGAGCAGCTGACCATTAATGTGTGAGACGTTATCAAGTTTTGAAATATTTATGGGGAACTACTCTGTGGGAAGCAGAAGAGAACCGGGACATCAGGAAGGTAACTACCTCAGCAGCAAAGTTCTTTAAACTCTGCGGATTATAGAACACAGAGTCTAGGGTGCAATCTACAGGAAGAAAAGCATGTTTAAAATCTCATTTCAGCACACATGTAAGTTACTGAAAGACCGTTCAAATGTATGCTGAAGAGCTCTCGTGCTGACATTGAACCATCTTTAAGATCTGTATGGAAGACTGCTTTTTTTACAAACACTTTACAAACACTTCTACGTGTGGGAAGACAGCATACTCAGGACAGAATAATCTGGCCTAGATGTGCCATGTATAGGAATCACCCAGACCCTCCTGCTAGATGTGAAATCATGTGAAACCACACACACACCAGAAATGGTCCAGCGGCATTATCTACAGAGCTGGGGTGGGCATCCACTGCCAAACACCCCCCACCCCCCACAACACAGTTCATTTAAAACGAGAGGACTTACCTCTCTGGACTGCAGTCTCTACCATGTGCAATGAACCATGGCCAACAAGGGCTCCTCCCCTTTCCATCCTCTCCAGATTTATCATTGGACATTTTGAGAAGGGGGTGGCTGGGTCGACATATCATCCATTAATTTTTTTAATTAAATTTAAAAATTTTTACAAAAATTAAAAATTAACTAACTCCCACCCAACTGGGGAAACCCTTCTGGGGCATTAAGAAACCCCAGGGTTTCACAAAAACCCTGTTGAGAAAGCCTGCTGTAAGCTCACTGAAGACACTAGTTTTAGAATTCTATTTAGGGTTGCCTTTTCCATTGATTCCAGTAGGATTTTTGTACGCTTTTCTAAATTGTTTCTGAATGATCTAAATTGTCTGGCTACACATGCAGCTGTGTTATAGTGAGTCAGTCAACACGATAGGATTTGTTTTATTTTCTCAGATCCCCCCTTTCTCAGTGTACTTTTTAAATTACCCTCCCCCCCCGCGTTTTAACTATGTATGTGACCCAGTCTTCTTTGGCAGCCATTTTGTGGCTGCACCCACCACATTGTATCAGAATTCCAAAGGTGCACACAGGCTCAAGAAGGTCAGGGACCCCTGACTGGCATCTGGTCACAGGAATCTTGGGATGAGATCTTTCACATATGGGGGGGGGGGTTTAAAGTGAGGACCCGCACTGAGAAGGGGGTCTGAGTAGAAATCACCATCCTCCTCTTCTGCAAACAGGAATGCTGTTCTGTTGGAGGAAAAGCACAATTGGATCTGAATGCAGATGTGTTGGTCTAAAAGTGCTTTTTCAATAATCAATCCTTTTGGGAGCCAATTATGAAACTAAGGTGTGGGACTGAGGCCGTGTTTTCAGATGCAGATGAGCAGTGTATTAATTTTTTAAAAATTCAAGGCAAAGCAGGCATTGTTATAATTATAGTAGGAAGACCATTTTGCCCCTTTCTTTGACCTCCTGATGAAATCTTATAACATATCTTTACTGGAAAGCCTTTCTGTTCAATTGGGCTTATGGCAAAGGGCAGGTCTTGAGGCCTTTGGAATTGAATTGTGTGGATTTCATATGGCTGATAGTGTTATGTTCCATAAACAAATGCAGTGAGAGTTGACGGGGCCTATGAAAATATGTTTGTAGGTTGTAGCATTACTACACCTTTTTCCTTCCTGGAAGATTTCAGCAACCCATTCCTGAACTACTTTAGTTTATGATTATTTCCTTTGAATTCAATATAACATCTTTCCGGTTTAGCCTGGAGGGCTCTGCTTGACATATAGAAGATCCCAGGTTTTATGCCCTCACCTTGATACCTTGGAGAGCGGCTGCCAGCCTGAGTGGACAATGTTGATTTTGAAAGACCAAGGATCTGGTTCAGCATAAGGCAGCTTCATGTGTTCATGTGCATACACTAGCATTCCAACTGGTCTCAAATATATTGTCCCATTGACATTGCCTAACCCACTTTGTAGAGAGGACACTTTGCATGTTAGGGACCCAACATGTGGATTGAAGTCACCCACCTTCAATATGCAGAACCAATTTGGCAGCAGTGGGTTGACTTAAATTGAAACTTGGTTCTGTTGCTGATCTCCTCATTGATGAATTCTGTATGAACTTTCAAGGAATTTCAGGAACGCCCAAACCATTGTCATAAGCTGGTCTCTTCTGGATCAGTGTCAAGGAGAATAGTTTAGTGTTTCTTTAGTTCTAGCCAATTTCTTTTTCATCCAGTTTATATTTGTGGTGGGGACAGTTTGTGTGTTCCCCCCCCCCCCCTATTTGTTTAAAAGTTCCCGTTTGAAATATAACAGCATTACTATGGTTCCGGAGGATTTTAGAAAGTATAGTTTTCCCACCATACTGAAACATCTGCTGTCTCATTGTATAATGTGTATAATATAAACATGAGGTTCTGCTTATTTGTATTTGGGCTCAGTCCTAGAAAAATCTTAGGCACCTGCTGATCGCTGCATTTCTCAACAGTGTTTGAAGCACTGTGGTAATGTTAAAAAAGAAAACAGGTGGCAGACAGCAGTCTGTCATTGTTCCCCTCATAAACCAAGGAAATTCTGGTCAACAAGCACTTTTAAAAAACTATAGGATATGCTATGATGCCCACGGATACAACATTGGGGGTCTCAATCTGTGGTATTACCCCCCCCCCCATTTCTTCATGTCAGCATTTCAGGTGCCACTCGTAGGGTTGCCAGCCTCTAAGTGGAGCGGGCAGTCTCCCAGAATGATGACTGATCTCAAGACTACAGAGATCAGTTTCTTTGAAGAAAATGGCTGCTTTGGAAGATGAATTCTGTGGTATCACACCCCTGCTGAATTCCTTAGACTCGATCCTCCTTAGTCTCAGTTTGGAAATTTGTAGGAATTTCCCTTCTAAGAGTTGGCAAATAAGATTGTGAGAGCAGCCATATTGGATCAGTCCAATGGCCCATCAAGTCCAACACTCTGTGTCGCATAGAGGTCTACCCGTGGGATGAGAACTCTGGAAGCCCTCCCACTGTTGATCCCCAATATGGCTCTGCTGATGGGACCTCCTGATGGCACCCTAGTTGCGAGGTATGACACCAGGTTGCTGAGAGACAACCCTACTGATAAAGCTGCAATACAACCTTGGGGCAAATAAAAATATTTCCTGAAAGACCACCCTAGTGTTTCTCTTGCTCACCAATTTACAACAGTACCAAAATATATCAGAAGTGCCTTTTTTGATGCTTGCTTCTTGTTTGTGTAGGCCAGCCTTATCTCAACATTTTTACCATTGTAAAACCCCTGAAACAACCTTCAGCCTTCAAGAAACCTCAGAAGTGGTGCGATCGTGCAGGATATGGCTTGGAAGCATAGCTGTGTACACGTTCACCCGGAGCCCCTCCCCTTCCCACTCCCTCCAAGCCCATCATTGGCCATTTTGCAGGGTGGGTGCGGGTCAACATGATATAATCATATCACCTGATAAATGTTGTCAGCCATTCAGTCATGTCCAACTCTTAGTGATCCCATGGCACAGCTGTTGTCACGATCCCTGATCCTGCACCACCTCCCTCGGCCATATAGTGTTCTGGCCGGTGTCCATCCGGATTGTGTCCAACCACTGTGCCCCTTGTCGGCCTAGTTTCCTTTTTCCACTGACCAATCCTAGCAGAATTGCTTTCTCCATTGAGTCGGATCACATGATATGGCCAAAGTGAGTGAGCCGGAGTTTTGTGATTTTGCCTTCAGTGATATATCAGACTTTATGCACTGTAGTATTTCCTCGTTTGTGACTTTCGCTGTCCAAGGAACCCATGGAAGACTTCTCCAGCACCGGAGTGCAAATGAATCGATCCTTCTCTTGCCTGATTTTTTCATTGTCCAACTTTCACAGCCATAAATGTCTACTGCAAATATGATAGATCTAACTATGTCATCTACATTTGGTAGTCAGGCTTATGTCCTTGCTTTTCCATGTTCAGTTCAAGCTCATCATTGTTGAGCGAACCAGGGCAATTCAATGTTTTATTTCCATACTGCAATTGCTACTCGCATCAATTTGTGATCCAAGAAAAATGAATTCTTGAACGCATTCGATCTCTTCACCATCAATTGTTATGGTGACGTTTCTGGGTTTTTTTGCAGCGGTCATTATTTTTATCTTTTTAGTGTTTAAGAAAAGGCCAAATTTCTTACTTGTTTCACGGACCTTTGTAATCAGCTGTTCTAGGCCTTCCTTAGTTTCAGACAGTTTAACAACTTTTAAAAACATTAAAAAATATTAATTAACCCCCACTCCAGGGCTGCCAAGAAACCCCAGGGTTTCCACAAAACCCTGGCTCTGTACAGGTTGAGTACATAACCTGAAAAAAGCCACTATTGGGAGCTAATTAGTCACAGCCAAATGAAGACGATCAAAGAAATATAAAGTTTGTTTTCCTTTGAAAATGTGGATGAATTATAAACGGGGCTTTAAGTAGGCATTCATATTGCCATTCATGTATTTGCGCACAGGATTAAACTAAAATACTCTTTAGAGCAGGGGTAGTCAACCTGTGGTCCTCCAGATGTTCATGGACTACAATTCCCATGAGCCCCCACCAGCAAATGCTGGCAGGGATCATGGGAATTGTAGTCCATGAACATCTGGAGGACCACAGGTTGACTACACCTGCTTTAGAGGCCTTGATCCTTCACCTCGTTGCAAATTGCTCAGCGTGTTGCAATTAAATCTGGCTTTTGCATAAATTGTTTCAGGCTGTTCTCAACCTTCTCTTTCTATCTGCATTCTTTCGGAAGGGTTAGGGCTGGGTTACCTTGTGTGAGCCCTGAATTATTTTCTTCCAGAATCTCATTTCCTTGAATACTTTTAGTTCTTTTTTCTCTTCAAAGAGGGAGTCCTGGAGCAATTTGGCTTAGGGTAGGAGCATCAGGTGCATCTGAAGAAGTGAGCTGTGACTCACAGAAGCTACCACTTGGGATATACCTGGAGATTTTGGGAGTGGAGCCAGGGGAAGGCAGGGAAGGGACTTCAGCACTGTACAAAGCCATGAAGTCCACCCTCCAATGTAGCCATTTTCTTCAGGGGAAACAATATCTCTCATCTGGAGATCAGCTGTGGAGTTTGGGTGAGTCACTGCTCACTTCTTCAGATACTTGTATCTGCAACAAGAAGTGAGCAGTCAGTGACTCATGAAAACTCATACCCTGCCACAAATTTTGTTAGTATTTAGGCTGCTGCTGGACTATTGCTCTTGTACTGATGAAATAAGGCTCTTGATATTAATTACTTGGCCAAGAATTGATTCTAGAACCAGATTGGCTAACCTCATGAAATAAATGCATAGGTTCTTGAAAGGAGTCTGAAATTACTCTTGTTTCACATGACAACTTCATTTCTTAGGTAGGCATTTCAGGTTCTTTCTGATTTTTCCTTCTAGTGAGTTACTTGTTGAGTTTACAGCAAGGACAGGAGAATGTGTTGTTTAAAGGCGGACCCAAAAAGAATGATGAATCTAGGACCGCACTTTGCCATAGGGTTGTAACCTTCCTGGTTGGGTCTGGATACCTTCAGCTTCCACAACTTACATCCAGAGAGAGTGTTCCCTTGGAGATCATGACTGCTCTGAAGGGTGGACTGGCAGGGGCTTATGGGAATTGTAGTCCATGGGCATCTGGAGAGCCACAGTTTGGCCACCCCTACTCTATGGCTTTGTAACCTGCTGAAATCCAATCCTTCCCTGATTCCTGGCTTTACTCCCAAAATCTCCAGGTATTTCTCAACCGGGTGGTTTCGTGAGTCACTACTCACTTTATCAGATATCTGAAACATGGGTGTCTGAAGAAGCGTTCTATCTGATCTATCTTGATCTATCTGAAGAGGTGTTTGGTGACTCCCGAAAGCTCCTTCCCTGCCACAGATTTTGTTAGTCTTTAAGGTATGGCTGGACTCTTGTTCTTTTCTACTGCTGTAGACAGACTCCAGGTAGTTCCCCACCCAGAGTTGGCAACCGTATTTGGAAGTTACACACTTCCAAATGTGTTGAAGATGTTGGTTCAGAAAGATGTAACTCTAGGATTGCATTGTAAATTCTGTGCCATACTATGGAAAGTATGACAAAGGAACCATGGAGTCAGCTAGGTAGCCGTGTTGGTCTGAAGCAGCAATTGGGAGTCCAGATAGTATCTGAAGAACCATGCATGCACACGAAAGTGTACACTACATGATTTTTAGAGCAGTGGTTCTCTAGAAGTTTCAAAATTAAAGTTCTGATCTGTTTGTTGTTGAGCTAGGGCAGAATTTAAATAGCCCTGTATTTCTGGGACTCTGTAGATTTGAACACTGTGATATTTGGCACCGCCTTTAACTTGGTACACCTGTCTGGATTCTTCTTGTCACATAGACACTTTCCCTGGGAGGTCCAAATTTGCCCGCTTTACGGGTTGATTAAAAACAAGCACACACCCAAGCAAAAACCTTTAACTTTTTCACCTTGCTGGTTAATTGTTGGCTGCTGCAATGGAATATCCTGTTTGTTCCCCTTCAGTAGGCCCAAGAAATACTGATGTCCTTGTCTGCTAACCATGTTCGCCTCTTATAAATTTTAAATCAAGAAAAATAGGGTTTATTAAAACAGAAGCATGAGTGACAAGTTCATGACTCTTTGGCATCATTCAGCTTGATCTAATGTAAATTTAAACATTTCAGATTAAGACATAACGGAGAGGCAAACTTTGAGTTACATAATTTTCACAGTGGAAGACAGTGGCTTGTGGAGGGTGTGGTCAGGATGCACATCAGGAGGGGCAGACATGGATGGGGAGGGTGAAGTGCCCAAAATTATAGCAGTTGTGTCTGAACTGGGACTGTGTCTGTCTGGCAGGCACAAAACTCCCATTCACTTCTGGCATCCACAACAACTCTGTGATGTGTGGTTTGGCCCCAGTTTGGAGGAACAAATACAAATAAAAGTATTACTAATCACTTCACAGCCAATTGACATCTGGAGAGCTGCAGTTTGGCCACCCCTGGCTTACAGTGTTGATTTACAACCTGCATTTTGCCCTCATGACAGCCCTGTGAGGTAGGTTAGTCTGAGAAATAGTGACAAAGCTCCTGTGGCAGAATTGGAGATTTGGATTTGGGTCTCCCAGATCGTTACTACCGGAAGGAGTCTTAAAGTGACTTATAATCACCTACCCTTCCTCTCCCCACAACAGACACCCTGTACAGTATGTGGGACTGAGAGAGCTCTGAGAGAAATGCGTCCAACCCAAGGTCACCCAGCTGGCTGCATGTGGAAGAGTGGGGAACCAAACCTCATTCTTCAGATTAGAGGCCTCTACTCTTAACTACAGCACCAGAATGTCTCTCAAATAGACTCTGTTCTCATGCAATTAATTTAGACCAGGTATTTATGAGAAAACTATTTTCTTAGCATGCAATTAAGGTCACATTTGCTTTGAACAGCTGCAGCAGTACTAGAGATTCAAATCTTGTCATGTAGGCAAAAGCATAAAACACAAATTCGCTGTCTCTCCAACGGAGACTTTTCAAAACTTAGTGGGTTTTTGCCTGAGGTAATGTGAGTTGGAGGGGAGAAAGGGCTTATGATGCTATCGTCTTTATGACTCATTTTAAGTTTTGCTGGAGGTAAGCCTCCATAAATTTCGAGTCTTGAGTGTTTTATAAGTTTACATAAGGAGTTGTTCGCAGAAACTGATGAGATAATCCACTGGATGAACTACATTTTCCATTTTAACAGATGTAAGTATCTGTGAACCGTAAATTTGTGCCAGAAAGGGAAGACTGTCCTATAGAATGAAAAAAAAATCTGTGTTTTTGGTGTTGACAAAGCAATAGGGACGTCTTTCTTTGAGGGAGATCAAGATCAAGAAGGTGCTGTTGTCTCCAACAGGTCCTGCCAGACCAACCTAGTTTCCTTTTTTGACCAAGTAACAGGTTTGCTGGATCGGGGAAATTCGGTTGATGTCATTTACTTGGATTTTAGTAAAGCTTTTGACAAGGTTCCCCATGATGTTCTGATGGATAAGTTGAAGGACTGCAATCTGGATTTTCAGATCGTTAGGTGGATAGGGAATTGGTTAGAGAACCGCACTCAAAAAGTTGTTGTCAATGGTGTTTCATCAGACTGGAGAGAGGTGAGTAGCGGGGTACCTCAGGGTTCGGTGCTCGGCCCGGTACTTTTTAACATATTTATTAATGATGTAGATGAGGGGGTGGAGGGACTACTCATCAAGTTTGCAGATGACACCAAATTGGGAGGACTGGCAAATACTCCGGAAGATAGAGACAGAGTTCAACGAGATCTGAACACAATGGAAAAATGGGCAAATGAGAACAAGATGCAATTTAATAAAGATAAGTGTAAAGTTCTGCATCTGGGTCAGAAAAATGAAAAGCATGCCTACTGGATGGGGGATACGCTTCTAGGTAGCACTGTGTGTGAACGAGACCTTGGGGTACTTGTGGATTGTAAACTAAACATGAGCAGGCAGTGTGATGCAGCGGTAAAAAAGGCAAATGCCATTTTGGGCTGTATCAACAGAGGCATCACATCAAAATCACAAGATGTCATAGTCCCATTGTATACGGCACTGGTCAGACCACACCTGGAGTACTGTGTGCAGTTCTGGAGGCCTCACTTCAAGAAGGACATCGATAAAATTGAAAGGGTACAGAGGAGAGCGACGAAGATGATCTGGGGCCAAGGGACCAAGCCCTATGAAGATAGGTTGAGGGACTTGGGAATGTTCAGCCTGGAGAAAAGGAGGTTGAGAGGGGACATGATAGCCCTCTTTAAGTATTTGAAAGGTTGTCACTTGGAGGAGGGCAGGATGCTGTTTCTGCTGGCTGCAGAGGAAAGGACACGCAGTAATGGGTTTAAACTTCAAGTACAACGATATAGGCTAGATATCAGGAAAAAGTTTTTCTCAGTCAGAGTCGTTCAGCAGTGGAATAGGCTGCCTAAGGAGGTGGTGAGTGCCCCCTCACTGGAAGTCTTCAAGCAAAGGTTGGATACACACTTTTCTTGGATGCTTTAGGATGCTTAGGGCTAATCCTGCGTTGAGCAGGGGGTTGGACTAGATGGCCTGTATGGCCCCTTCCAACTCTATGATTCTATGATTCTATGATTCTATGATTCTAAGATGGGTGGCCATGTTTGTCTGTCTCAGGGGTGAGGGTCTTTTCAACAGTGAACTGGCAGAGAGAGGAGAGGATGCATAACTCTTCTTTCTCCTACGGCTTCTTCAAATCATGTCCACATATGGGTTGGGTTGGGAAATACTTGGGAAATACTTGGAGATTTGGGAGGTGGAACCTGGGAGGAGGCAACATTCGGTGAGGGGAGGGACCTCATTGATTTATAATGCCATAGAGTCCCGCCCTCCAAAGTAACCATTTTCTCCAGGGGATCTTATCTCTGTCCGCTGGGATCATAGAATCATAGAATCATAGAATTGGAAGGGGCCATACAGGCCATCTAGTCCAACCCCCTGCTCAACGCAGGATTAGCCCTAAGCATCCTAAAGCATCCCAGAAAAGTGTGTATCCAACCTTTGCTTGAAGACTTCCAGTGAGGGGGAGCTCACCACCTCCTTAGGCAGCCTATTCCACTGCTGAAATACTGTGACTGTGAAAAACTTTTTCCTGATATCTAGCCTATATCGTTGTACTTGAAGTTTAAACCCATTACTGCGTGTCCTCTCCTCTGCAGCCAGCAGAAACAGCATCCTGCCCTCCTCCAAGTGACAACCTTTCAAATACTTAAAGAGGGCTATCATGTTCCCTCTCAATCTCCTTTTCTCCATTCCCAAGTCCCTCAACCTATCTTCATAGGGCTTGGTCCCTTGGCCCCAGATCATCTTCGTCGCTCTCCTCTGTACCCTTTCAATTTTATCGGCGTCCTTCTTGAAGTGAGGCCTCCAGAACTGCACACAGTACTCCAGGTGTGGTCTGACCAGTGCCGTATACAATGGGACTGTGACATCTTGTGATTTTGATGTGATGCCTCTGTTGATACAGCCCAAAATGGCATTTGCCTTTTTTACCGCTGCATCACACTGCCTGCTCATGTTTAGTTTACAATCCACAAGTACCCCAAGGTCTTGTTCACACACAGTGCTACCTAGAAGCGTATCCTCCATCCAGTAGGCATGCTTTTCATTTTTCTGACCCAGATCACTCGTAATAATGAGAGATTTTCAGGCAGGATATGAAGACTGTCTATCCTGTCCTCACATGGTTTTTCATTCATGGGATTATACAAAGTGTCAAGAAGGTTTAAGACAGCTTGGTGTAGCGGTTAGGAGTCCAGACTTCTAATCTGGTGAGCCGAGTTTGATTCCCCACTCCCTCACGTGCAGCCCGCTGGGTGACCTTGGGCTCGCCACAGCACTGAGAAAGCTGTTCTGACAGAGCAGGAATATCGGGGCTCTCTCAGCCTCACCTACCTCACAGGGTGTCTGTTGTGAGGAGGGGAAGGGAAGGCGATTGTAAGGTGCTTTGAGACTCCTTCGGGTAGAGAAAAGTGGCGTATAAGAACCAATTCCTCTTCCTTCTCGTCTTGCTCCTCCTCTTCTTCTGAGCATAGAGAGGAATGCTGACTGTTGTCGTGGTTCGGTCCTTGGTGGCTTGGGAACGGGACCGAACCCCGCCATCAGAGGCGCCCGCGATCACGGAGGTAGGGCATGGTGATCATAGGCAAGCCGGCAGCTGGGCGCCCCACCCGATCGTTGAGGTGGCAATGGCCGCTAAAGAACCTCAATGTCCCCCTCCACCTTTTGACAAGGGCCCGGAGATGGCCCTTTGTTCCAGGAAAATGGGCCATCAGGAACCCCGGAAAACCTCGCATATGTGCATGAGTCATGATTGTATCAGCATGTTCCCTCCGCAAGTACTGGGTGGGGCAATACAGCCTAAGGAGGTGGGTTTTGTATAAAAGGGAGCTTCCACCTGGAGTTCGGTGGAAGCTCTTACTCCACACCAGCGGACTCCACGTTGCTGAAATAAAGCTTGTTCCTGTTGTATCGTTCACCAGGCCTGGCGTGACGTTTTCTTCAAAGGGGCACCCTGTTTTTTCAGTTAGCAAGCGGGTTCCCGACATCGTAAGAGCTTCCCACCGAACTCCAGGGTCGGCATCGCATCCGAGCGCTTATCGGGACGGATCCAGAGATGGCGTTTTCAAGCAACGGGGCGGTCTCGACCCCCACGAACCCCGGGAACATGAGTTTAATGTCCCCGGGAGATTTCCTCCGAAAATCGGGGGGCCAGGAGCAGCTGTCCGGGACCCCGAGACCCTCGGCAGCGGCGGCCAAGGGAAGGCGCCGGGCCATGGGTTTCCCAAGCACGGCGGGGAGCGCGCCGAGGTCTGGGGGGTTGGCCCCAACCTGGGACACCCAGCTGAGGCAGGCGCTTCGCCCGGTAGGACCTGAGGAATCCCTAGAGGACCTGCGGCGGGCCATGGCGGACTTGGCCAGGCGCTTGCAGGCAGCTGAAGCCCGTGAGCAAGCTCGGGCCGGGCCCGGGGGGACTGGTAATACAACGGCGGAGGGGATCGCGTCGAGTGAGGACGTCTCCAGCGACGAGGACGAGCCCGGTACTGGTGAGCGGGCCCCGGACCCCGACCCGGAGCAGTTTTCAGTCCCGAGTAGGCGAGACGGCCAGCGGAGAGGCGAGATAGCAGAGGATCTCGGGGGAGCGGGTGAGCCGACGGGGCGGCGAGAGCCGGACCAACGCAGGAGCGACGTGCAAGGCAGGGAGCGGCACGGCGTCGTTGGGCAAGTTGGTAGCCGGTGGAGCGGAGCAGGACGAGACGGCGGACGCCGAGAATCCCGGATCCGGAGGGGGTCGGACTACTCTCCAAAACGTTCCCCCCCAGAGCTTAAGGCGCGTTTCGACGGGACGCCGGACGACCTCCCGCAGTTCCTCCTCCACGCGCTGACGCATGCCCGGAGGTATGGGGACCGGTATGAGGACTCCGAGGACTTGGTCTGGGGGGTGGCCTCGTGTCTCCAGGGCAAGGCGGGTCAGTGGTACCTAGGGTTGGCCGAGCGCGGCGACCCGGCAACTCGGGACCTGCAGGACTTCGTGGTCGCGCTCCGCCGACGATTCCAGGACCCCCAGGCTGAGGACAAGGCAAAGAGTCGGATCAAGGGACTTCGACAGGGTACTAGGGGGGTTATGGACTATATAGACATTTTCCGGAGGGAAGCAGGCAAGGTGTTCTCCTGGAACGAGGAGACCCAAATCGAGTACTTCCGGGAGGGCCTTAACCCGAAGCTCAGGGAATGGGCCGTGATCAAGGGGACGGAAGAAGATCTGTCTACACTGGAGGGGTGGTGTTTTGTGGTCGCCAAGCTGGAAGCCAGCCTGGGTTGGGCCGCCGCACCCCCCCGGGAGGCCAAAGGCGGGTCAGCCGAGGCGCCGAGACCGGGCCCCGACAACTCTCGCCCCAAACGACCCCCGAACCCCGAGCGGGAAAGGAGACGCCGGGAAGGTCTGTGCCTGAAATGCGGGGGGTCAGGACATTTCGCAGCAGCGTGCCAACGGCAAGGGGGGGAGGACCGCGGGCTCTCCCAGGGGGGAGGTGCGACACGCCCCCAGCAGGCACGCCGGGCGGAGGACCTCCGCAACGAACCGGGAAGCGCCCAGGCGACGGGAAACGGCCAGGACCTGCTGTAGACGGCGCCGGGCAGCAGGTCCCGCGGTGCGAGGGGAAACCCCTGCAGCATGAGGCGCGACCTCCGAACGTGGTAATTTTAGAGCTCCGGAACCCGGAGAACGGACTAAGTTGGGTGGGGGAGGCTCTTTTGGACTCTGGATGCGACCACAGCATGGTCCACCCCCAGATAGCCCGGGCTTTGGGGCTACCGAAGCGCATTCGGAAGGTTCCCCTGGTTTTCGTCCAGATGGACGGCAGCCCGATTCAGGGGGGACCTTTCGGGGAGGAGGTGGGTCCTATCGCCATCCACATAGGGGACCACCAAGAGCTGCGGTGGCTGATCCAGGTCCCCGTAGCGGGATATCGGGCGGTGTTGGGCCTGGATTGGCTGAAGGAACACAACCCCGTGGTGGACTGGCGGGCGGGGACCCTGAAGTTCGACTTGACGGTGGGTGCACGGCATCGGGTCCCCCACGAGAATTCCAGCCACAAGAGGACGGCGGCGCGTCCCAGGGGAGCGGCGGCGGCGCAGCAGGAGAAACCAGAGCCCGAGGTCCCGCCAGAGTACCGAGACCTCGCAGCCGTTTTCAGCGAGCGGGAAGCGGACGAGCTACCCCCACACCGCCGCACGGACTGCGCTATCAACATCCCAGAGGGGGCGGTACTACCCAAAGGGCGCATCTACAAGATGAGTGAGGGTGAGCTCAAGGACCTCCGGGAGTTTTTGGGTAAAAATCTGGCCCGAGGTTTCATCCGGCCCGCTTCCAGTCCCATGGGAGCTCCAGTCTTGTTCGTCCGGAAAAAGGATGGGTCCCGACGGCTGTGCCAGGACTACCGGGGCCTCAACGCCATCGCAGCGGGGAACGCTTACCCCCTCCCGCTGATCCCGGATTTGCTGGCCCGGCTGGGCAAAGGGACTCTGTTCACTAAGCTGGACCTAAGGGAGGCGTACTACCGGGTACGCATCCGGGAGGGGGATGAGTGGAAAACAGCGTTTAACTGTCAATTGGGACAATTCGAATTTAAAGTGATGCCGTTCGGTTTAAGCGGGGCACCTGGGGTTTTCATGAGTCTAATTAATGAGGTGTTGCAGGACCTTCTGTTTCAGGGGGTGGTGGTTTATTTGGATGACGTCCTGATCTACAGCCAAGATCCCCAAGAGCACGTGACCCTGGTGAGGGAGGTGTTAAAGCGCCTGCTGGCAAACCACCTATACGTGAAGCTGGCTAAGTGCGAATTCCACCGTCCCTCCCTGGACTATTTGGGCTACCGCATCTCAGCCCAGGGCATAGCTATGGACCCCGAGAAGGTGCAGGCGGTGCTGGCCTGGGAAAGGCCCCGCACCCGGTAACAGCTACAAAGCTTCCTGGGGTTTGCTAACTTTTTTAGAGGCTTCATCCCCAGATACTCCTCCGTAGTGGCTCCCCTCACGGACTTGCTAGGTACCAAGGGGAGAGGTCCTCGCGCCACGCGGCCCAGCGCAGCGCTCGGCTGGAATGAGAAATCGGAGGCAGCGTTCCTGGCCCTCAAGCAAGCTTTCGCGTCTGAGCCCACGCTACTGCACGTCGACCCAACCCAGCCGATGGTGGTACAAGTCGACGCCAGCGACGCAGCAGCCGGGGCGGTTCTCCTGCAGCGAGACAAGGCGGGACAGCTGAGGCCGGCGGCCTACCTCTCACGAAAATTCGCCGAAACGGAGCGGAACTGGTCTACCTGGGAGAAGGAGGCGTTTGCGATTAAGTTCGCCCTCACCGAATGGCGGCATTGGCTGGAGGAAACAGAGGAGCCGTTCGAGGTCTGGACAGATCACAAGAATCTGGAGGCGCTCCGGCAACCGCGATCCCTGAACGCCAAGCAGATGAGGTGGGCGGAGTTCTTTTCGCGGTACAATTTCAAGCTTGGTCACATCCCCGGCAAAGAGAATTTCCTCGCGGACGCCCTCTCCCGTCTGCCGCATTATGGGGAGGGGTACGCTCCCTGCACCAGGTCCGTGTTTGGTGAGGAGCAGCTGGGACGGGGGGTCGTCACTAGGCGTCGGGCCAGGGAGGAATGGGAGCCCGACCCGGCGACCGCCCCGCTCCGAGACCGCCTAGTGGCAGCCTACGGGACAGACGAGGAGCTGGCTGAGCTCCGGGACTCTTTGATTTTGGACTCCGGTCTCTGGCGGAGGGGGGAGGCTGTCTACGTCCCGGAAGGGCTACGACGGGAAGCCCTCAGCCTCTGCCACGATGCTAAGACCGCCGGGCACTTCGGTTTCGTAAAATCCTGGAAGTTGGCCCGGCGGCGGTTTTGGTGGCCCAGTCTGCGGCGGGACACAAAAGCTTACGTCAGTGGTTGTCCTGTCTGCCTGACCTGCAAGCCGGGGGTTGGCAAGCCGAAAGGTCTGCTGCACCCGCTCGAGGTCCCGACCCGGCCGTGGTCAGTGATCTCCATGGACTTTATAACAGACTTGCCTCCCAGCAAGGGGAAAACGGTGATCTGGGTGGTGGTAGATCTATTTTCCAAACAGGCCCATTTCATTCCTTGCGCCAGTGTCCCCAGTGCTTCACAGTTGGCTCGGATGTTCCTGGATCACGTGTTCCGACTGCACGGGCTGCCGGACAAGGTGATTTCCGATCGGGGCTCACAATTCGTGTCCCGGTTTTGGCAAGCTTTCCTGCGCCTGTTAGACATCGAGCAAGGGCTGAGCTCCGCTTACCACCCCCAGACGGACGGGCAGACCGAGCGGGTTAATCAAGTACTGGAGCAGTACTTGCGGTGTTTCGGTTCCTATCATCAAGACACCTGGGTGCCCCTGCTCCCCCTGGCCGAGTTCGCGTACAACAACGCAGACCACAGCAGCACGGAGATGTCGCCTTTTGCCGTCGTCTACGGGACAGACCTGAGACACTTCCCGGAGCTTGGAGAGGTCCCCGCCCGGGAATCGGCCGACCTTCGCGAGTGGGGGAAGCGTGCCGGGAGCTGCTGGAAGTCGCTGCAGGAGCAGCTCCACAAAGTCAAGGCAGCGCAGAAAGAGGACGCCGACCGGAAGAGACGACCAGCTGAGGAGATCCGACCGGGGGATCGAGTTTACCTTTCCACCCGGAACCTACGGTTGAATTTGCCCAGCAAGAAGCTAGGCCCTCGGTTTTTGGGGCCTTTCGAGGTCTTGGCCCCGATCAACGAAGTTTCGGTCAAGCTCAAGCTCCCCAAGAACCTCCGGCACATCCATCCCGTCTTTCACGTGAGCCTTCTAAAAAAAACTCCGGACGGTGACGTTTGGCACCCCGTGTTTTCCCCGCCAGCGCCCGAGGTCCTGCCGGGGGGGGAGCACCACGAGGTGGCGGATATCCTGGACTCTAGACTCCACAGGGGGAAGTTGCAGTACCTCGTGGAATGGAAGGACTTCGCTTTGGGGGACCGGGAATGGGTCTGGGCAGCGGACGTCCTTGCGCCCCGACTCACTGAACGTTTCCACAAGCGGTATCCTGGCCGTCCCGGGGGGTTGGAGAATGGACCTTTGGGGGGGCAGAATGTCGTGGTTCGGTCCTTGGTGGCTTGGGAACGGGACCGAACCCCGCCATCAGAGGCGCCCGCGATCACGGAGGTAGGGCATGGTGATCATAGGCAAGCCGGCAGCTGGGCGCCCCACCCGATCGTTGAGGTGGCAATGGCCGCTAAAGAACCTCAATGTCCCCCTCCACCTTTTGACAAGGGCCCGGAGATGGCCCTTTGTTCCAGGAAAATGGGCCATCAGGAACCCCGGAAAACCTCGCATATGTGCATGAGTCATGATTGTATCAGCATGTTCCCTCCGCAAGTACTGGGTGGGGCAATACAGCCTAAGGAGGTGGGTTTTGTATAAAAGGGAGCTTCCACCTGGAGTTCGGTGGAAGCTCTTACTCCACACCAGCGGACTCCACGTTGCTGAAATAAAGCTTGTTCCTGTTGTATCGTTCACCAGGCCTGGCGTGACGTTTTCTTCAAAGGGGCACCCTGTTTTTTCAGTTAGCAAGCGGGTTCCCGACAACTGTACACGCTCATATGCCTCTGCTCGGAATTTATCTCTCAGTTGTTTTTCCTTGGGAAAAGATGCTCTGGGACTCCCTTCTACATTTTTTTGTTGGCATTATGTACACCATGCTATTGTTATAGAAGTGTAGGCATCTAAAACAGAAGGCGAAGTCCAGCCAATCATAAGCACATTATGTCCATTTTAGTTCAATAGGGAAGTATTAGTATCTTACGAAACTCATGGCACTGAAGAGCACTTAGTTTTGGCTGGCTCATGTGGAGTGATTAATCAGTTAGATAGCCTGGCTTTCGTCCATGTTTGCATTTTTGTTTTGTTTTGTTACAGTCTATTACACATACTGAAATTTGCTTTTATATTTGACGGCTCCAAGGTTTAAGGCTTGTGACTCACAGAAATATTATACACAGAACAGAATTCTTGCAGAGTGTCAACAAAAATGATGAATGTGGTCTATTTTAAGCATTTAAATAGCAAGAAATGAAGGTTCTATCTTGTTAAAATGGCAATAGAAAATCTACGTCTGCTCCCACAGGCCAAATAGCTTGAAACAGGGGTCCCTGACCATTCTCAGCCTGCGGGCACCTTTGTAATGTGGACACAACGAGGTGGGTACACATGATGGTTGCCACAGGAGGCAGAGCCAGCCACAAGAGGATTGCTACAACTTACCTTCAGTCACACAGTGAAGGTGCTTGTATCATGGGGGCAGCTGTTGACAAACCAATATTTTTAAAAATCTGCACAGCCAATCAGAACTCCAGTGGCCAATCAGAAGGCTTGCTGAGTAAAAGCTCCACCTTCCCTGCCCACTTTCTTAGCCAGAAAATTGACGACTGGCATCTATGTTTGGATGTTTGGATGCCAGTGGAATCCATGCATTCCACTTTGGGAAGCCCTGGCTTAAGAAATAACCAAAGACAGGGAAAGGTTGTGGCAGCATCTTTTAATGAGTACAGATATTCAGCTGTGGGATTTTCATTCTTTTCCCATCATTCAGATTATTCCATAGAGTCCATAGAGTGATCAAACTAATTGTGTTGTAAGAAACAAGTTCATCTTTTATACTCCTTATATCTCCTTCTTGACTGGTTTTTGTGCCTTGATTGGCCTGGGAAGCAAGGAAATTTAATTAAAAAGATGGAATTGTAGCTACCGCTCAACAGCAAATCTAGAGCTGTCCCTTGTTTCTCATCAGCTCTGGGGATCAATTTTTTTTTCTCTTTTTCATATTGCAAAAGTATGTTTACCATCCATTTTTACTCTGGTTGCCATCATCTTTAATCTCACATTTAAGTCATTTTTTTGAACTTGGCAGTGCACCCCTAGAGATTCTGTAGAGGAGCCTCTGCATCAGACATTTCCTGAGCCAGCTCAGTGGGAAGGTGGTATTTTAAAAAATCAAATAAATCAGTCAATTAAATAAATAAATCATTGGACTTGTTTTTTCTGCATGCATTAGCTCTCTCTCCTTTTTGCATAATAATACCCATTCTTTTCCAAATGCCTTTGAAGTGGACATTTCCTTTCACTGCCTTTAAACAATGTTCCTTTCCAGACACAAGGAATTAGTTTAAAAGCTGTTGTGCAACTTTTTGGGAATATTCGGCACCATTTTGGTTCTGCTGAAACAATTTCTTTCGTACAGGGTCAGCTTGTCTCCAGGCACTCCCTCGTGCCTCATAAATCAAACTGTTCCTTTTAAGAGCACTGTCTTGTTCAGAGATCTCTGCCTGCCTAGCTGGCTAAGTTTATCAGATAGGCAGTATTTCTAATAATGCTGCACTAGACATCCTAAGCTTCACCTTCTCCCTTAATAATGTTTGATTCCCCCCCACCCACCCCCAACTTTGTGACTTCCTAGCGCTGTTGATGCCAGGTTGCTCTGTGACTAGTGGCTTTCTCATCCATGCTACTGACCAGCAGGAGCAGGAGTCCCCAAAATGGTGCTCACGATTTCCAGAGTTACTGGTTGTCTGTTGTATAGAACAAAATGCTGGGCTAGATGGACCACTGGTCTGACTCTGAAACAGCAGGGCTCTTCTGTTGTTTTTGGTGTAGTGGTTAAGAACGGCAACTTTTAATCTGGCGAACCGGGTTGGATTCCCCGCTCCTCCACATGCATCCAGCTGGGTGACCTTGGGATCATCACAGTCCTATAGAATGCTATTCTCACAAAGCAGTAGTGTCAAGGCTCTCTCAACCCCGCCTCCCTCACAGAATATCTGTTGTGTGGAGAGGAAGGGAAGGCAATTCATTGTAAGTTGCTTTGAGACTCCAAGTAGTGAAAAGTGAGGTATAATACCTAAGACTTATACTTGGGCTAAGATCTGGCCCTCAAGGTTAAGCAACATGGTATGGAGGTGTTGACCCACATTTCAAGGGTTTCCTGCAACATGTGCATAGCCTCTAAAGCAGCGGTCCGCAACCTTCTGCAGGCCGCGGTCTGCTGCGATGCGGTGCGGTGAGAGGGCGACCCGGGGCCCCGCGCACGCACGGCAACCCCTGCGCAAACGCGAATGCGCGGACTTGACGCATGTGCGCGTTTGTGTCCAGCGGGGGCACAAAGGCACACGCGCTGTTGCGCACGTGCACACGTGTGGACTTGCCGCGAGTGCGCACCCCCACTGGACACAAACGCGTATGCGCGGCAAGTCCACGCATGCGCGTTTGTGCCACCGGCATGCCGGCGGCTGTGGCTCCCTCTCCCCGCCCCTTAAGGCCACAAGGAAATTGGCTGCCGAAGCGGCCGATTAGCTTGCGGCCTGGCAAGCTTCTCTTCCCCCCCCCCCCTCCTGAAGCAAGAAGCTTGCCGGGCCGCAAGCTAATCAGCCGCTTTGGCGGCCGATTTGCTCGCGGCTTGTCGAGCTTCTCACTGCGGGGGGGGGGCGGGAAGAGGGAGCCGCGGCCACGACCCGAGGGTTGGGGACCACTGCTCTAAAGCATGTGAGGCAACATGTAATTAATTTTGTAGATGTTTCATTCCAAGAGTTAAGACACCTTCCAGGAATGGTCTGTTCTATTTCTTCTGAACTTCATGTATAGTAGAGTTATAAACCGGGCAACTGGGAGGATATTATAAAAATGCAATAAATAAATATGCAGATTCAAGAAAATTCTGCCTGTACAGGGTTTAGGATGACAAGCTTCCCATTCTTTTGGCTAGAATTTGCATCATTAAAATCTGAAGAAAAGAAAAGGGATAATTATCTCAACCGAATCCTAAACATAACAAAGTTATGATTTTACGATGTTTGGCTTTATAATGTTGTAATTACCCCAAGATGATAGGATGGGGATGTATACAATATCTATCAGTCTGTCTGTATGTCTATCTTGAACACATGAAGCTGCCTTCTATTGAATCAGCCCTTTGGTATATCAAAGTCAGTATGGTCTTCTCAGACCGGCAGCGACTTTTCAGGATCTCGGTCAGAAAATCACATTCTACCTGGTCCTTTAAACTGGAGGTGCTGGTGATTGAATCTGGGACCTTCTGCATGCCATGTACATGCTCTTTTATAGTAGCAGAGCTTGATTCGAGTCCAGAGACACCTTAGGGACTAATAAGTAGTACTTGGTGTAAAGTTTAAGAGCGGTGGTTTCTAATCTGGAGTGTTGGGTTTGATTCCCTGCTCCTCCACCTGCAGCCAGCTGGGAGACCTTGAGCTGCTCACTGTTCTGTTAGAGCTATTATCACAGAGCAGTTCTGCCAGAATTATCTCAGCCCCACCTCCTTCACAGGATGTCAGTAGTGGGGAGAAGAAGGGATGGTGATTGTAAACTGCTTTGAGAATGCTTCTAGTAGTGAAATGTTGAGTAATAAAAACCAACTCTTCTTCTGTTCCTCCTGCTGCTTGGGGGGGGGGCAATAGTTGGAGGGCTTCTGGAATTCTGGCCCCACTCGTGAACCTCCTGATGGCACCTGGGTTTTGGTCAGTGTGTGAGAGAGTGTGGAACTGGATGGGCCATTGACTTGATCCAACAAGACTTCCTTTATGACTAGAATAGTGATGCTCTGTATTCTTGGTGCCTGGGGGCAACCATGGGAAGGCTTCTGGAGTTCTGGCCCCACTGGTGGACCTCCTAGACCCATTATGCACAGGGGGAATAACGCACATTCGGGGTGGAATGGCAGCGACTAAAATTACTGATAACGCACGGAGCCGGCTGCAACCGGCCGCAGCTTTGGTGCATGCCGCCGAAAAAGCCGCGTTAGCGAAACGCGGAAGAAAGCGCAGCTTCTGGGTGACCATGGCGCAACCAGAAGCGGTGCCGGGATCGCCGTGTGCATAATCGGTTACTCTGGGTTTTGCCGCCGTCATGCCCCGTCCCATGCATAACAGGTATCCTTCGCGTCTTCCCCCTCCGCGTTTTCCATGTGACCCAAAATCGCTGTTTCGGCGGCCGTGCATAATGGGCCTTTATGACATCTGAGTTTTGGCTACTGTGTGACCCAGTCAGTCCGGATGGGTATTGGCTTCATCCAGCATGGCTTCTCTTATGTTCTTATGGCTGGGACAGTGATGCTTTTATTCTTGGTGTTTGGGGTAGGGGTGACAGAGGTAGGGGTTCTAAAATTCTGTCCCTAATGGTGAACCTCCTGATGGCACTTGAATTTCGCTTCTCTTACATTCTTATGATTTGGGAAGTGTTAACTTTTGACAGTCAAAGATCTCTTTTCTTACCCCCCAAAACTTTGGGTTTCTAAAGTGCTATTGAACTTGAATCTCTTCTACTTCCATAAATGAACATAGCGACCAGCATTTATCTTATCTAATTTATTGTTCATGCAGGAATACTTTCCAGTGGATGAGCAATAGGGTTGTGAGTGTCCTGCATAGTGCAGGGGTTTGGACTATATGACCCATGAGGTCCCTTCCAACTCTTATTATTCTATGATTCAGGCCCCTCCTGGGTTATCCATTCTCCAGGGCTTCTCCCCCGGCACTGATCAACTGGTTGTCAGTGGATTTACCGGCAGCGAAAGTAGCCCTCACTGCTGCACCATCAGTGTGGTGACATCACTTCTGGTGCACAGCAGAAATGGCATCATCACATTGCTAGCAATACAAGGGCACTCTGGTATTTGGGCAAAACCTCTGTGGTTAAAAACAACATGACAGCCCTACATTTGTATTGCAAATTCTTGCCTACCAAATCCCTGTTAATCGTATAAACATGTTCACTTGAAAGTAATCCCAGTGGCACTTTTAAGGCGTTATAATTACACATAAAGCTGACAAATTTGAAACAAGGAGCATTATCATCTCAGCAGCTACAGTGTTCCAAAATAATAGCTATCTGATAGTCATATAAGCCACAAAATGATTATAATGGGAGCTAGAAATTAGTTGAACCGCAGCTATTTCCATTTTTTTTTTGTTTTCATCTTAAGGAGGAAGAGACATAGTGATGATATTTTCCACCAAAGCTTTCTCTGCCACGAGTCCTTGTCCAGTGTTCCTAGAACAGAAACATTTATCAGGGAACCATGCAAAATAAAGCAGGAGGGCAGACATGCAAGAGGAAGGAAGGCGACTAAGGGAGATTTTCCGCCAAAGCTTAGACTGATAACTGGAAAGAGGCAGGAAGCAGGAGATCTTGTCCTTGCTACATAAGCAGTTAGGAATGTTGTGAAATACAAACCCTAGGAGAACTGCACAAGCCAGCGCCTTAATTATATGGAGGCATCAGGTCGCAGCATTTCAGGGAGTCAGTGTGTGGCGGACTGCCAAGTCATCCTGTTTTCATGAGCACCATTAAAAATGTACCGTCATGCAGATATAAAATTTGAAGGAATTGGAGAGTTTCGGTCACATTGTCCTAAAGAGGAGAAGGGGAAATGTGCCCTTGAAAAGATCTAACCTATCGTGGCTATTTTCGTGTGCTGCTTAAATTGAAAATGAAATGGGAGACACCTGTTTAGAACAAGGACAAGGAAATTCTGTTGCAGCCCTGCAATATAACCAACTCCAGCCAATTTTCAGGCATCTCAGCCTGAAAGTCTCGACGTTGCTTGGTCTTGCTTGGAAATCAAAACTGGATTGCAGCAAGGCATTGGATTACTGTTTTCCTGCATCTTCCTCCGCCGCTTGCTATGTCCTTTCTCTAGTCCAGCCTTTCTCAATGTTTTTTACCATTAAGAAATCCTTGAAACATTCTTCAGGCTGCAAGAAACCCCAGTAGTGGTGTGATCGTGCAGAATATGGTTGGGAAGCAAAGTTGTGTACATACCCACCCAGAGCCCCAGCCCTTCCCACCCAGAACCCCGCCCCTTCCCACCCCTCCAAGCCCATCACTGGCCATTTTGGGAGGGGCAGGATCTATTTGTCTGTCTGTCTGTCTGTCTACCTACCTACCTACCTACCATTGTGTTTCTGTGCCACCGCTCCCATTAACTGGCTCGCAGCGATTCACAACAGTATCCAAAAAATTCGCCCCAAAAAAGCAAAACAATATAAAATATAAATATGGTCATATCACCTGATAAATGTTTAACAAATTTAAAAAATATATTAAATAGTAATTAACTCCCACCCATTTGGGAAATCTTCTGGGGCTTCCAAGAAACACCAGAATTTCATGTTGAGAAAGCCTGCTCTAGGGCTATATACTTTCTCTACAGAAAAATAAATACAATTATGTTAAAATTAGGATGCTGGCAAACCCGTGAAGCTGAGAGTGTGTGTGTGTGTAGATCGCGGGAACACGGGTGCCGAATCTTTCAGGTGACAATAATTTTCCTGTACCCCAAGTAACTTCTCTCTTCCTGCTTTTCTTTCAGTGAGGTTCTGAGACCAATCCTGCCCACTGACAATGAGTTCTGTATTGGAGGGGGGGGGTCACAGGGCTAGTTCAGTGAATGCACAGGTTCTTGGGTCTTTGACAGCGTTGCCAGCAGGCTTCAGGTATGACCTGAAGATCTCCTGGAATCTCTCCTGCCTACAGAAGTCAGTTTCCCAGGGGAAAATTACCGCTTTGGAAGGTGGACTCTTTGGTCCTGTGACACACTGAGGTGCCTCCTCTCTCAAACGCTCCACTATCCATAGGCTCCACTCACAAATTCTCAGGTATTTCCAACCTAGGGTTGGCAACCAAAGGGTATTTCTTTATCTTTCAAGGCCAAATTGTTGAAAACAGATGAACTTTCCAGGGGCAATTGAGAACACACTAAAAAGTCAAGGATGTTTTTGGTTGCTGGTGCATGAGTGGATGTGCTGGGTAGGTGGGTGATCAGGGTAAGAAAGGAGAGGAGTGGTGGGGTGGTCCTGGCCAGTCACTAGCCCAGTGCAGGGAAACAGATTCCCCTCTATGTTTCTTTCCTGTTTTCATATATGCTCTGCCGCTGTGACAAAATGTCACAGAATTTTCTTTAAAAAAAATTGAACACTGAGAGGGATTTGTTGGCACACTGATTTCAAATATAAGCTCTGTTTATCCAAAACCTGAATGTCACAGTGAAGGAAAATGTCTAGCCACGTTGAGAGCTTCTTTGAACATCTGGGTAGAGTATGGGATCATGCATGCTGTCCACACTCCAGGCTTTGAATGATTATGAACCCTGTGCCTGTTCAGAGAGCACTTTGAACTTAACAGAACATAAGTGAAGCCATGCTGGATCAGGCTAGTGACCCATCCAATCCAACACTCAATGTCATACAATGGCCCAAACCCAGAGGCCCACAGGAGGTCCACCACTGGGGCTGGAAATCCAGAAACCTTCCCAGTCACCAAGAATGCAGAGCATCACTGCCCCAGCCATAAGAATGTAACAGAAGTCATGTTGATTCAGGCCAATGGTCTGTCCTATCCAAGACTCTTGTGTCACACCCAAGGGACCATCAGGAGGTCCAGCAGCAGGGACATAGGCTTAGCTCTGTACACCAGTGGTCCCCAACCTTTTTATCACTGGGGACCGGTCAACGCTTACAATTTTACTGGGGGGGGTAGTCTTTTGCCGAGGGACATCGCCACCACCACCTGAGCCCCTGCTCTACTTGCTTTCCCGCTGGCACCCTTGAATTCCGGCCTCCCGCTAGGGGGCGCTGCCAGCAGCAGCTGCGCAGTGCCATGCTGAGGGGGAGCCCCAGCCATGGCGGCTGCTGGAGAGCACCAAAGGTGAGCCGGCGGCAGAGTGGCAGGGCAGCCCCCAAGGCAGCAGCCGGGGAGGAGGATGAGGAGGAGCCGCGGCCCGGTACCGACTAATCTATGGACCGGGGGTTGGGGACCACTGCTCTACACATTCCTCTGGATTTTTGTTCACGGATAGCTCCAGGACTTACAAGTTTTAACAACAAAACATTGTTGGATGGGGGGGGGGGCATCAGGCTGCATGAAAAATACTCATTCCTCAAATGCTCCCAATCTGGACATATCATTTGCCATTCAGGGTCACCAAGTCAGACAGCGCTGGAAGGAGAAGCCCTGGAAGAATATGTCTTTGGCGCAAAGAAGGCCCTAGCTCCCATCTGCAGCCTCTCCCATTAAAAGGATCATTTAGGACCTGGGGAGTTGCTGCCAGTCTGAGTAGACAATACTGACCTTGATGGGCCAAAGATCTACTTTGGTATAAGGCAGCTTTCTGTATTCACTAGGACCCATTATGCACGGGGTTTTAGCGCGCATTCGGGGTGGAATGGCGGCAACTAAAATCACCGATAATGCACGGTGCCGGCCACAACTGGCAGCAGATTCGATGCACGCCGCCGAAAAAGCCGTGTTACCAGAATGTGGAAGAAAGTGCAGTCTCTGGGAGACCAGGGTGCAACCAGAAGCGGCGCCGGGGTCGCCTCGTGCATAATCGGTTACTCTGGGTTTTGCCACCGTTGCGTCCCGTCCCGTGCATAACCGGTTTGCTTCACTTCTTCCCTCTCCGCGTTTTCCATGTGACCCGAAATCGCCGTTTCAGCGGCCGTGCATAATGGGCCTAGGTGTGACAGGAAGATACTATGGAACTGTAGGGCACTATGTAAAGAATTTGGCAAACAGCAGACAGGAAAGCAACAGTAATTGCAAATGAGTGTGGATAGGGGAAGTTCTGCAAGAGAGAAGTTTGTGACCATCCGCACCCCATTGTCCTTTTTAAATGATCGGACATAGATAAACTGTCCAGACCCAGCTCATTGCACTGATTTCATTTGGTGACGAGACTGTGAAACTGAATCTGGCGATGGTACTTATTTGACGATGGTACTTATTAGAACAGTGATGCATTCAAATCATGAGCAGATTGTTAGATTATCATTACTACTTCAGCACATCGTACTTTGATTTTAATTTATAAATGCTTCACCACACAGACTTGTATGAACAATTAGTTCGTCTTGTCATGCTTGGGTTTCGATGACCGAATCATGGCACATTATAAGACCAGTGGCCTAAAACTTGGTTATTTAAATAGACTGGCACACATAGTTTACCAGAAATATATGAAGGATATATGAAAATGGGAACTGCCCTGAGTAAACTGAAATTTTGCATACAGTTATTTCCATTTTAGGAAATGCCAGTTTCTACAACAATCTAGAAACTGGAAATGTGTTGGCATAATATTTACTTCAGAGTAGTGGCCACCATTCTAGCATAAAGTATGCCAAACCTGCTAATGGGATAAAAAGTTAGTGTTGGGATTCTCATCTGGCTTTTTAATTTTGGGGGGTTACTTTTTATGTTGAAAATTACAGAAATCTAATTCAGCTTACTCTCATCTGTAGGGAACTGCTTGTTAGCATGGTAGTTCTTCAGAGCTGTTTACCCAGGAACTCTCTGGCTAAAAACTTCATAGCTGCTGCTAAAAAAAGACGCCTCATTTCCTATTGTTGTTCTCCAGAAATGCATAATGCTTTTCATTTCTGAGTCACGGAGTAGGGTTTCTGTAGGGAAATCTAATCCTCAGTTCTCTGTAACCCTTTTCTTCTTATGTGCTGGAATCGTAGGAGCAGTTGTGTCACCACCCTTTCCTGTTCCTCATCATCATCCATCCTTTAAGCTGATTCAGGTCTGGCCTGGAGTGCAAACACAACATAAGTAGGGACCACATGATTGGGGCTTCTTATGTTACCCCAGTGATGCAAAAAACATTAAAATAAATTACAGAGCTGTTGGTCTCGTATTACAGTATCCACTTTGCTATTAGTGTAGCTTAAGAAGAAGTTCCTTTTTGCTTTTAACTGAAATTTGAGGTCCTATGATCTAAATGGGTGGTCTTTATCAAAGGTTGTCAAGCATGGCCCTGGTAACCAATGGGTGCTATTGGTGATGACACATGATGTCACTGATGGGGAAAACCCAAGGAGATGTCATGCTTCTCTAGGAATCACAAGAAACTCTATGGTAAACTATAGAGTTCCTGGTGATTCCTACAAAGGACTTTTCTCCATCTTGCTGCAGCAGTGGTATTGAGAAACAGAAGCTGGGAACAGGGAATTCCCCACCTGTGGTGAAGGCTCAGCAGTCTTATCTTTAGCCAATCACAGCCCTATCCATATCCTTATCCATACGTACATTGCAGAGCCACAACTGCTGAGTTTCAAACTTCTGGAGAGCTGCCTTTTTGCTGTTTTTGGAAGCTGTTGATGCTAATGTGCATGTATAGAGAGAAAGGTTGCAAGCTGAAAGGAGCAGCATGCTAGTGAAATGAGGTGAAGGTTCCCCTATGACTTTAATTATTTGCCTGTTCTTCACTATGGTACACCTTCTGGTGTTTGGCTTGTGTTTACTGTGCCGTTTTCTTGATCTACCTATTGACCCTGCTTCAGAGCTCTGGCTCCTTCACTTCGTGTCACATGACTGTGATGTCACATACGACGGCATACGTGCCTCCTAGGGGTTAAGGCTATGTCCTGCATCTGGAAGGGTAGCAGGGCACTGATCTAAATGAGCTATTTTTGTAATGTCCCATGCGGTAAGGAATCTGTGTCCAGATGAATTCCTTCACCTACCCAGAGCTGATTTCTGTTTTAACTGACATCTGTGCTCTTTGGTGTTTTGCTTCTTCTTCACTTGTAAATTTTAAAATGTTATTTTCATCTGCACTTGGAAGATAAACAGGGAAATCCCCAATGCCCAAAGTTGCCAGTCCGTTTATGGGTCAATGAAGCATTTGGCTGCTCTTCAAATATTAATGGTTTATGATTTTACTTAACATGATGATAGAATCTTTTAAGCCATGAAGATTTTATAACCTATCCTAAGGGTGTGCTATTTTGGTATCCACATGTGTTTCCTCCAAGGGCCAAATAAAACATCCCTGGGACCACTGAAGAACAGGAAAACTGTGTGTGTGTGTGTGTGTGTGAGAGAGAGAGAGAGAGAGTGAGTTGAAGTCCCTTTGCTGCACGTGCTACAGTCACAATCCAAATTGGGTACTGCGCATGTAGGAATTGAGAAGAACCTGCTAGCGATGATTGTTACACATGATTTAGGGTGGAGACCTGCAGCTTTGTGGATTCTATTATTTTTTAAGACATAATTGTTGTTGCTGGGTTGTCCAGATGTGTTTTCTTTGTTGGTTAGAGAGAAGTCAGGTGCTTTGTTTGGTGGAAATGCTAGTGGGACACGACTTTGGAGTTCTTTTGTTTGGCTCTAAACTTGCCAATAAAAGGATACAGGGGGGTGAGTTTGTGGATGTTGGTAGGGATCAAGATTCTTGCCTTCCTTTCCTTTGGAAGCCATATTGCAGGGGTGGCCACATTGTGGCTCTCCAGATGCCCATGGGCTGCTTATGGGAATTGATGTCCACGGATATCTGGAGAGCCACAGTTTGGCCACCCCTGCCATAGTGGGTGCTCTAAATGAGAATGTTGGTTAGGTTTTTGATGCTTTGGCAAAATCTTGTGACCATCAGTTGATCTTGAGACATTCTGTGTTAGCCCCCTGAAGAGGATTATTATTAATTAAAACACAAGACTTCGTATAGTCAGACCAAGCTTAAGCTGGTGTAGTCAAAGGCAACATGCTCCTTGTTTTTCTATTTATATAGTAACATCTGCATGGAAACGTGACATATAATGGAGACTGGACATCAGGTTTTAAGAAAACATATGAGAAGCCACATTGGACCAGGTCAATGGCCCATCCAGTCCAACACTCTGTGTCACACAGTGGCCCAAACCCAGGGACCAGTAGGAGGTCCAGCAGCAGGGCCAAAACTCCAGAAGCCCTCCTACTGTGGTTCCCTAAGCAGCAAGAATGCAGAGCATCACAACCCCAGACATAAGAAGCTATGTTGGATCAGACCAGTGGCCCAACCAGTCCCTCAGTCTGGATCACATAGTGGCCAAAACCCTGATGCCATCAGGAGGTCTACCAGTGGGGACAGAATTCCATAAGCCCCCTCTCTGTTGCCTGCCTCACTGTTGCCATCACTGCCCCGGACACAGACCTTGTTATAGTACCTCATTTAAAGTAGAGGCAGCCGTCCTTGTATTTGCTTATATGACTAATGTGTGTTAGTCATTTCTGGCTTCTTTTTTTTTTTAAAGAACACCTCCGTGTTTATCTGTCTGATACTGCCCTCAACCGTGACCAGTTCTTCAGAATTCTCCCATGGATAACCGTAAAGGAAGGAAACTGAAGGAGGATGGAGGCTTTACATCCAGTGCTCTTTATAGGGGAGTGTGGCTACAAATAGCGTAGTCTGAAGGAGACAGTATTAGGTGATGGTACACAGAGATAAACTCTTGGAAGATCCTAAGAGTTTGTTAAAGCTCTTTAAAAATAATCCTGGGTATATAGAACGCTTTATAAAACAGGGGGAAGATGAGCTGGGTGGCCCTGTGTCCGGGGATTGCCTTTTCCAAGGAGAATGCTTTACTTAAAATGGAGAGCAGGGTTGTTGTACGGGTAACATAAAGCTTGTTTTCAAAACCAGACCTCTATTCTAGAGTATCTTCAGATTGATAAACAGATCTGGACTGGACCGAAGGTGTCAGTTTACTACGTTCCCATGCAGGATAAAGCAGGTAAGACTAGGAGGCAGCGGGGCAAAGCGATCCTAAATGACTTTACTCAGAATCCTACTCCAGGCTGTTCAATGGGGCTTACTTCCAGGAAAGTGTTCTTATTTGAAAGTGGTCTTGATTTTAAAGTGGTTTTAAATGTCTTGATTCAATTGATTCTCCCTCCCTTTGTGGACAGTTTTTACCTATTTAAATTCCTTTTGCCTCCAAATATTCTGTGCCGAATTCAAATATTTTAAGATTTGAACAGAACAAAGTTTGAGTCTAGTAGAACCTTTAACTCCAACAAAATTTTATTCTGGGTGTAAGCGTTTGTGTGCATGCACACTTTAGATTTAAACATATGGACCCAGCTATCTAAAGTTTTTGTGTTTTGTTTTGTGTTTTAAAAGTCATTCTGTGCCTTAGACCTGTGGTCCCCAACCTTTTTATCACTGGGGACCAGTTAATACTTGACAATTTTACTGAGCCCCAGGGAGGGGTAGTCTTTTGCTGAGGGACGTCGCCTAAGCCCCTGCTCCACTTGCTTTCCCGCCACCCACTGGGGGGCGCTGCCAGCAGCAGCTGCGCAGTGCCACGTCGAGGGGGAGCCACAGCCATGGCGGCTACTGGAGATCACCGAAGGTGAGCCGGTAGCAGAGTGGCAGGGCAGCCCCAAAAGCAGTAGCCGGGGAGGAGGACTAGGAGGAGCTGCGGCATGGTACTGACTGATCTACGGCCCGGTACCGGTCCCCGGACCGGGGGTTGGGGACCACTGCCTTAGACCATTTACCAATATTGAATTGAGGGAGAGGATTGGGGAGGGGGGTAAGAAGAAAGAAAAATCAGTTAGTATAAATAAATAAATGAGGAAAGGGTCACAGTTCCTTGGGACCGTGCTAAGTATATTTAGCCTGGCTTCTTTTGTTCATCAGGATTATACTGCCTAATTATCCAAAGGTCTCTGTAAATGCAAATAAGGTTGACAGACATGTTTTCTTTTTTAAACACACATAATTCACTTGCGGGGATCATTAGGGATGCCAGCCTTCAGATGGGACCTGTGGATCCCTCAAAATTACAACATCTCTGGACTACAGAGATCAGTTCCCCTGGAGAAAATGGATGCTTTGGAGGGGGGCCTTCATGGCTTTGTACCCGACTGAGATTCAGGGATGCCAGTGTAAAGTTTCAGCCGATTGCCTTCAATAAGAAAACTCCATTTGCAGGAAAATCTCTTTATTGAAAGGAACAACGATGCTAGTTCCATGGAAGCTTTGCTAAGACCAAACTTCCACTGTCTGTTGCTCTGCCTTAACTTCAAAGTCCCCCCTGCTCCCGCCACCAGTCCATTTGGGTGCAAAGATTCCAGGATGCCATCCTTCAGCTAGCTAGAGAGACTCAACCACCCTCCAAGGCTGTAGTAAAGATAGTGGTGCCAGGCAACAGGACAGGACAGGAAATTCCCCACTAGCCAGCTAACTCCCTACTGCCCTAATTCACACCTAGGCATCTTAAGGTAATCAGTTGGGCTGTCTGTGGTAATGCTACTGCTCTTGGTACAATCCAATACAAGAACTCAATTAATGAACTGTAAGCTTAGAACAAATAAAGGGAAGCCTTTCTTCAGTTAAAGTCTAATTAACGTATTGAATTCACTGCCACAGGAAGTGGTGGCAGCTACAAGCATAGATGGCTTCAACATGGGCTTGGCTTGACCATATGGAACAGAGGTCCATCAGTGGCAGTTAGCCAAAATCTCCAGCTGGAACACTCTGGGTGGGACAGGGATGCTCTGTCTCCTTGGTTCTTGAATGACAACGTTGGGCGGGCTTGTGGAGTTCCAGCCCTACTGGTGGACCTTCTGATGGTGCCTGTGTTTTGGCCACTGCATGACACAGATTGTTGGATTGGAGGGGCCATTGGCCTGATCCCACATGGCTTCTCTTATGCTCTGGCTGCTTCTTTTCAGGCCTTCCCCACAAGACTCTCCTCTTAGCGCTACCCCACAGGGGGGAAATCCCTCTCTGATAGAGCCAGAGGGCCAAGGGCCCACAGGGTTGCATGCATAATAAGCTACCACAGGAAGCTTAAGTGGAGACCACAGAGGGAGAGATCCTCCATGAACTGCTCTGTGTGTATCAAACTTTCTGCACACAACAGCAGCCACTGTGTAGTGCAGACTTCTGTTTATAGGGTTGCCAACCTCCAGGTGGTGGAACACATTGCAGAGGGAACTCTCAGGAGAGAGAACAGCAATGCAGAGACAGTACTGAGAGTACAAATTCAGGCGTGGTAATCAAAGCTGCAGTGTATTATCAGGATTGTGAACTCCACAGAAATCAATTATACAGAAACAAAGTCCCCTGGAAAGCAAAGACTGGAATACACTAATGCATTTAAGCACTTTGAAAATCTCATGCTTTCTAAATATTAATTCATGTTAGGCTCTGCGGCTCTGCCTTTAACGTATAGCACTGAAGCGCTGCATCAGATCCAGGTTTCATGGGTCTGATAATATATTGCACCTTCGATCACCACGTCTGAATTTGTATTCTCAGTACTGTTCTTGTGTTACTCTTAAAGCTCCAGGTGGTGGCTGGGGATCTCCTGCCATTATAATTGATCTCCAAGTGACAAAGGTCAATTCACCTAGTGAAAATGGCTGCTTAGGAAGGTGGCATTATATCCAATTGAAGTCCCTTCCGTCCATAAAACCCTGCACTCCTTAGGCTCCACCCTCCAAATCTTCATGTATTTCCCATCCTGGAACTGGCATCTCTATCCCTTCAGCCTTTAGGGTGACCTAGGCCTGGAGGATCATTGTCCATTGGGTCCCGGTGGGTCGGACATGACTTCTCACCTAACAACAGCAACAAGAGAAAAACAAGAGAACTTGTAGCAGGCTTGTCAAATCCACGTTGGGAGACTCCGGCAGATTTGGGAGGCAGAGCCTGCGGAAGGGACCTCAGCGGAGTATAATGCCATAGAGCCCACCCTTCAAAGTAACCACTTTCTCCAAAGGAACTGATCTCTTTACTTTGGAGGTCAGTTGTGATTCTGGGAGATCTTCAGGCCCCGTCCCTGGTCTGGATTGGGCTACTTAGTTTTCTTGCTGTTTTATTATTATTTACTAGTAAATAAGCCCGCTGCAGGTTTAATGCAGCGGGCGCTAGCGGGGATTCGGCGGTGGCAGGGCCGGCGTGGGCGTGGGAGTCAGTGAGCGGGCGAGTGTGCGAGTGGGGAGTTGAGTCAGGCGTGGTGCGGCTCGTGCCCCCCCCCCGGCGCTGGGTACCTGGGGCCGCAGACTGTGCTGTTGTCAAGGTGCTTGTGAACCCACCTGTGTTAATCCGTGGAGATGTGCAGGCTCCACTGAGGTGCCTCTCCTCTCTGCGGTCTTGGCTCTGCTTCCAAGTAGACAGAACTGCAGGAGAGTCAAGCGGAAACCAAGACATCTTCTCGTTCTCTGGGGGGGGGGTCCTGCGATAGGAATGTGTTTTGGCCGTTTAAATATAGCCACGGTCCCTGCAAATCCAGCAATGGAAAGCCGTAAGCAGCCGTCTGGCGGGAAGAGGAATCGCAGCAAGCTGTTGAGAAGGGGGTTGGTTGGCGGTGGGACCTAGCCTACTCGTGCGGCGGTGACGCCAGCTCCCGCCAGCAGAGTATGCAATGGGGGCGTGGCGCGGCACGCTCGTGGGCGTGCGGGGCAGATGCCTGGGGTGCAGCGGCGTGCGGGGCTTCGGCCTCGGCGGTTGGCGGTTGGCGGTGCGGGGCGCTCTCGGGCGTGTGGGGCGGCTCGAGGCATGGCTGAGGCGTCGGAAAAAAGTCATGGAGCGCCATCAAGGAAATGGCGGCAGGCAGGTGGACGCAGGCAAGGTGGAAGGTGGGCGGATCGGGAGGCGGCAAGGGACCAATTGTGAGCCGCACTGTGCGCGGCTCGCAATTGGTCCCTTGCCGCCAGAGTGTCAATCGGAGAGCCCAATCGGCAGGCGCTTTGCGCCTGCCTATTGGGCCCTCCGATTGTCAGTCCTGGGGAAGGGGCCTATGGGCACCCTTCCTCATCACGGACAGGGCCCGCCCTGGGGGCCCTTAACAAAATATTTAATCCGCTCCGCTAGGAGCGGGTTAAAGATAATAATTTAATGGCTTTTATGAGTTAAATAAGGTTAAAACTATGCATTGAAAACTCATAGGGCTTGTTTTCCCATACTGCAAAAGCAGCATGTATGCCTGCGTCCCTCATAAGCCATGGAATAGATTTGAATTGTCATTGAGTTTGGTTTTGGGGCTGTAAGATAAGAACACAGCTTATGTGAGAACACACTATCACATGAACACATGAAGCTGCCTTAATCTTGTATCAGACCCTGGGTCCATCAAAGTATTGTCAACTCAGGCTGGCAGCTATTCTTCAAGGTCTCGGGCAGATAAAGGTCTTTCCCATAATCTGCTACCAGATATGCTGGGGATTGAACCTGGGACCATCTGCATCCAAAGCAGATGCTCTCCTATCCAGCCACAGCCTCAGTGTTTAACTCTTCATATCTGTCTCTTTCGTGAGAGTGCCAGCATGGTGTAGTTGTTGAAAGCAATGGCTTCTAATCCGGCAATCCAGGTTTGATTCCCTGTTCCCCCACATGCAGTCGGCTGAGTGACCTTGGGCTCGCCACAGCTCTGATAAAGCTGTTCTGACCAAGCCTGTCAGAGCTCTCACAGCTCCACTTACCTCACAGGGTGCTTGTTGTGGGGAGAGGAAGGGAAGACGATTGTAAGCCACTTTGAGACTCCAGGCAGTGAAAAGCGGGGTATAAAAATCCATTTATATTCTGCCTTCCTTGCTGGGATGCAAGATGGAGTGCACTTGTGTCTTGTGTACATGATCCTAGCCTGATTGGTTCAGCTTAGACCAATCATGTCAGATCTTGGAAGCTCAGCCCTGGCCAGTGTTCATGTGGGAAACCCCCAAGGCAGTCAGGGACTCTACTCAGAGGCTACCCACCTCTGTTAGTCTCTTGCCTTGGAAACCCTGTATGGTTAACATAAGCTGGCTACGACTTGGCAGCAATGCCCCCCCCCCCTGCCCTGTACATTTACAGTGTATTTCTAAATTCCCTTTTGAGTTTAGGAAACCTGTTTGGAGATTTGAATGCAAATGGCAACATGACTGATACGCGGCACTAATTTGAAATCCCCAGATTACATAATGAGGCTGGGTACTGCAGAATAAATAGACCGGGGCCATAAACAATTGTCCTTATACTTAGCTATTTCTACAGATTTAGTGTTTTCATTTGGGAGACCATATGCAGACTGCCTTTGGCTAGAACAGTCTCATTAAAGACAATCTGAAAGTAAGTTATCAAGTTCTTACTCAATATGATGCTTAAGCCATATGTTCTGGTTGTGTGTGTGAAGTGCCAATAAATCACAACCAATGTGGCTATCCAAGCGAAGGGGCTTTCAAGGCAATGAGAAGCAGAGGTGGTTGCCAACCATCCATACGTAATTTTTTTTGGAAAGTGTCTACCCCATACAAACGTTAGTGCTGTCAATTTACAGATGACTTGTAGCAACCCCAGCCAGGGACTTTCAAGGCAAGTGATTCCTCTGCAGAGCCTTCCTTGGTGGTCTCCCATTCAAGCACCAAACCTGCTTAGCTTCCAGGACCTGAGACACAGAGGTTAGCCATTGTCTTCCTCTACAGCAGTGGTCCCCAACCTGCAGGCCGCGTCCGGGTGCCGGGCTGCGAAGGCCTTGGCGCCGTGCCGCAGCTCCCTCTTCCCGCCCCCCCCGAAGCGAGAAGCTCGCCAGGCCGCGAGCAAATCAGCCGCTGAAGCGGCCGATGAGCTCACAGCCCGGCAAGCTTCTGGTTTTGGGGGGGGGGAAGAGAAGCTTGCCCAGCCGCAAGCTAATCAGACGCTTTGGCGGCCGATTTGCTGGCGGCCCGGAGGGGCCGGGAGAGGGACCTGCGGCCGCCGGCATGGCGGCAGCGCAAACACGCATGCGTGGACTGCCACGCACGCGCGTTTGCGCCCCTGCCAGGCGCAAATGCGCGTGCGCGGCAGTCAGCGCATGCGCGGTTGCGCTGGGGCTGCCGTGCGTGCGTGGAGCCCCAGGCCGCCCTCTCCCGCCACTCCGGAGCAGTGGTCCGCGGCAACCGGAAGGTTGCGGATCACTGCTCTACAGAACCTTCCTTGGTGGTCTCCCATATAATTACCGACCCTACTTAGCTTCCAAGATCTGAGACACAGGAGGTTTGCCATTGCCTTCCTCTGCAGATCCTTCCTTGGTCGTCTCCCATGCAAGTACCGACCCTGCTTAGCTTCCAAGATCTGAGGCACAGAGGAGGTTTGCCATTGTCTTCCTCTGCAGAGTCTTTCTTGGTGGTTTCCCATCCAAGTTCAAGACCTACTTAACTTCCAAGATCTGAGAAGCAGAGGAAGTTTGCCATTGCCTTCCTTTGCAGAGCCTCCCTTGGTGGTCTCCCTTCGAAATATCAACTGTTTCTGAGATCTGGTACTTCCTCTATGTCCTTGTTAGTAACTTTTCACAAAGAAATCAACAGAACCATGTTAGTAACTGGATAAACCGTTATCAGTAAGTAATCTTCTTGGGTATTTTGGAATTACGACCACAGCTGACTCAGTTGAAGCTTTTATCTATTATTTGTATACCAATTTGTGCCCCCCCCCCCTCCGCCGAATTTCAGTTTTGGGTCACTTCCCTGGAATCAGTTTGCTTTGGAATGCAGCAGCTGGGGAGGTTTAAGCTGGTTTTTATAGTGTAGGAGACTATTTACGGTGGGTATTTAGCAAGGAAACATGTAGGCATCGCAAGCATATAGAATAGCACAAGCATATTACGATTTTTTTTACCAGCTAGTTTACAAAAATGTAGCAAAAATATACCCTTTCTCACGTCAGATGCAAAAGCCATTTTTCTAGATCTCTGTCAACTCCATATACTTAGACCAAAATTATATTTGACTGCAGCAATCCTATTTCTATGATGCAGGAGAGCTAGAAATCCCATTTTCCTGTTTCTTATATGGCATTTCCCCCCCTCATAATGGCCTCTTCCAGTTGCTGTGTTCAGTTTTGCTTCGATGGCCAGATGCCAGCAGAGAGAATTGGGGGTTCTATGGAGAAGATTAATGAATGGGGAGATCAGGGATTCAGAGCTAACTGTATTGATTTAATGTACTGCTTCGTGTATTCTGAATCTAGAGCAGTGGTTCTCAACCTGGGGGTCGGGCCTCCTTTGGGGGTCGAACAGCCCTTTCACAAGGGTTGCAGCAGGGCAAGCAGCTTGGCCAGAGGGGGCCACCATCTACACAACAGGCTTGCGGGGGTAGATTGAGATAGAGCGGTCATCTGTCTGGAGCATCAGAAAAGAGTGAGATCGGCATGGTGGGGCAAGAGGCAGAACTGAACTGAGAAACCCGGAAAAAAACAGTTTATATATAATCATGGATCTTCACGCCATTGGTCAGTTTCAGTTTAATATCTGTAAAAGAAAACTTGCATAATTTTATGGTTGGGGGTCACCACAACATGAGGAAATGTATTAAAGGGTTGCGGCATTAGGAAGGTTGAGAACCACTGATAGGGTGCCAACATTTAGGCCCCAACTGGAGATCTCCTGGAATTATAAATTAACTCCAGGGGACAGAGATCAGGTCCCCTGGAGAAAGTGTCAGCTTTGGAGTGTAGACCTGATGGACTCATATCCACAGGGTTCCCTCCTCTCCTCAAATTCCATCTTCTCTAGACCCCACCTACTCCCCAAATTTCCAGGAATTTCCCAAGTAGTCCTGTCTGGAGAGCAAACAAAGCTGTGGCTATCCAGACATTTATCATTGACCTTTGAGGCAGTGGCTGACGGTCTCTTCGCAGATGGCCCTTCGCCATTCTTAAATTGCACCCCACACCCAGTTTAGATGTGATTGAGACAAGATTGTGTTTGGCAGCAGAGCTCTGCTTCTATCATGGTGACCTGCCGTTCAACCCTTGTACTTGGACCATGCACCCGGTTAGTGGTTCAAGCTGACCATCCAAACAGCATGACTTAGAGAGTAATAAAGAACGGCAGTTAATGAATATTCAGAACTGTGAGTCGTGGTCACTAATGCTCAAGAGAGGCTTTCAGTAATTGGACCACATGGATAATAGGGAGCACATGGAAATACAGTGAGAAGAAAGCACTTATGATCTGTATGACTCTCAAAAACTCAGACCCTGAAAATCTTCCATGATGATCGCCGTGGGTCTGAAGCAGCATCTGAGTCCAGTTTGATTCTAGGTTTAAGCTTTGTGCGAATGCACACTCCCTCAGCGGGTAGCCATGTGGGTCTAAAGTAACAGAACAAAGGTTGTGTCTGGTGGCACATTGAGAATCAACAAAGTTTAATTCTGGATACAAACTTGTCAGATGCATACATGCACACGAAAGCTTACACCTTGAATCAAGCTTTGTTGGCCTTAAAGGTGACCGTGGACTCAAAATATGTTCTCTTGAATGTCTTGTGGATCTCCAGTGTGTTGCCAGACTTGAATCTTGCTGTTCTACTGCATACAAACTACCCTCGAAAAGGACGTAGGCAGAAGATGGTGGCCTTTGTATGAAGCAGAGGCCTGTAGATGGGCCCCAAAGATTAGTCAGCCAAGAATTTCAACTTGAATCCTTTTGCAAGAAAATGAAAGCCACTTGGAGAAGCAGCTTTCCATTCTGACAGGATGTATAACTGAAGCGTGGCCTTTCTAAAAGAGGTTTGGTGTTTGTGGTAAGTGCTGTCATGTCACAGCTGACTTATGGACTGATTATGCTTGGGCTAGAACACCCGAGATGGTGGTGACAGTTCCTGGCAAGAAATGGAGATCTCACAGAATTATAGCTGATCTCCAGACAACAGAGATCAGTTCCCCCAGAGGAAGTAGCAGCTTTGGAATATGGATCCTATGATCCTTCCCCACCTCAAACCCTACCCTCTTCAGCTGTACCCCCAAATCTCCTCGAATTTCCCAGTCTAGAATTGGCAACCTGGGGTTCTTAACATCATAGAGATGTGACATAGCTAGCCTTTTCCCCCTTTGCCTTTCAGATGAGAATTCTCCAGCAAACTTCTGGGATTCCAAGAATCGAGGTGTGACTGGGACACAGAAAGGGCAAATTGTTTGGCGAATTGAACCCGGCCCCTATTTTATGGAACGTAAGTACTGGTGTGGTTCTGCTGACCGTCTGTTATGTCAGGGAACCCCAACCTTTGCGACCCAATGGGAAGCTGGGGAAGTCTGATGGAGGGTAGTGGGTATAGCCACAACGTGGCCGTGGCAAGAAGCGGAACCAGTTACAGGATGCCAGGGAGTGATTTTATGCATAACTCTGATAGGAGCTCTCTAACAAAGCACAAACTCTTTTTAACAGGCTGCTTACAAATATATATATATAAATAATTTTTTTTGCATATACACACGTATACATTTACCTAGCTAAGAAGCAGACATTGGCAGTATCTTCTAGATATCTAATGGCCAACTAGAAGTCCTGCTGGCTACACCCATTTTCTTTGGCAGAGACCAGGAAAGGTGGTCATTCAAGCAACATGGCGCCCACGTGGAAGAGTGCTCGCATCTTTCATCTGGTTCCCCCCCCTTAAAACACTTAGTAACACTCTAAGTGATGAGCCTCTTGTGGCGCAGAGTGGTAAGGCAGCCGTCTGAAAGCTTTGCCCATGAGGCTGGGAGTTCAATCCCAGCAGACGGCTCAAGGTTGACTCAGCCTTCCTTCCTTCCGAGGTTGGTAAAATGAGTACCCAGCTTGCTGGGGGGTAAACGGTAATGACTGGGGAAGGCACTGGCAAACCACCCTGTATTGAGTCTGCCATGAAAACGCTGGAGGGCGTCACCCCAAGGGTCAGACATGACTCGGTGCTTGCACAGGGATACCTTTACCTTTAACACTCTAAGTCTAAGACTTCCCTCATGCAAAAGGGGGGAATGCTCTTCAGAATTTTAACAGGAGAGAGAGAGAGAGAGAGAGAGATTGGCAGCACCAAAAATCTAATCATTTGAAATTATCAGTAAATAAGAGTAGATAAGTTCTTTGCTAATAGAATAAGTGTGTTTATTTAGCAGCCAAAGCAGAATGTTTTAAAAGGATTGTGAAAAGTCAGCCAAGAAGAGTATGCCAAGAACATACGTGGGTTAGCTGAAATTTGAATATAGGTGATACTTGAGCTGTTAGAAAAATATCTGGACATTTATTGCCTACCCTCCAACAATATGTATCTGTGCCTGCTTCTATAGACTGTTTATAAAAATCTAGTGAATAAGAGGGAGGGAGACTGGCGTGCTTTAAACCTCAGTGAAAAAGAAGATCTGATTTTTTGTACCCTGCTTTTTACTACTGGAAGGAGCCTCAAAGTGGCCTTCAATCGCCCTCCCTTCCTCTCCCCACAACAGACAACTCGTGAAATAGGTGAGTCTGAGAGAGCTGTGAGAGAACTGGGCCTGGCCTGAGGTCACCCAGCTTGGCTGCATGTGGAGGAGTGATTAGGGGGGAATCAAACTTGGTTATCCAGATTAGAGTTTTCTGCTGTTAAACTTGACACCATGCTGGCTCTCTGAAGAGCAAGGGCAGCCGGATGTCCATGGACTACAATTCCCATGAGCCCTTGCCAGCACATGGACATGTAGTCCATGGACATCTGGAGAGCTACAGTTTGTCTATCCCTGCTGTAGAGGCTTAAAAAAAAAGGAGGGGGAATCAAACTCTATAGACTTGACGATAGTTTACAATAATCATACTCTTGTTTAAAATGTGACCCTATTGGTGCCGATTGCACTTGGGAATTCCTTGAAACTTGCTATCAATTAGGCCACCCAATTTATATTGGAGTACATTAAAATATATGAGCCTCTTGTGGCGCAGAGTGGTAAGGCAGCCGTCTGACAGCTTTGCCCATAAGGCTGGGAGTTCAATCCCAGCAGCCGGCTCAAGGTTGACTCAGCCTTCCATCCTTCCGAGGTCGGTAAAATGAGTACCCAGCTTGCTGGGGGGTAAACGGTAATGACTGGGGAAGGCACTGGCAAACCACCCCGTATTGAGTCTGCCAAGAAAACGCTAGAGGGCGTCACCCCAAGGGTCAGACATGACTCAGTGCTTGCACAGGGGATACCTTTACCTTTACATTAAAATATATATTCAAGTGGGTAGCTGTATTGATAGGAAGCAGCAGAACAAATTTAGAGTCTAGTCAGGCACCTTTAAGACCAACCAAGTGTCTTTTGTTCTGCTACTTGAGACTAACACAGCTACCCGTTTGTATCTACCTCCAGAGATCTGCTGGTTTATGCTTTCTGTGTCTGTAATCTGCTCTGTTGTGTCTGTCGGCTGCAGGTTGGATCCCATTGTGTAATTTTTGCCTCATTCAATATCCCAAGTTAGCACTTACATTTCACTTCAGTTTTGGGTTTGGGGTTTTTATATAGACTTCTGGTTGGTTCTACCATCCAGATCCTGCTTTGTTGTTTATTGAACGTCCTTTCTCATTGATTGTATCAATGCATTCCAGATCCCAGGGAGAAAGGTGGAAAATGAATTAATGCATAAAGAAATAATGAAAATAAATTAATACATAAAGAACCTCACAGTGGGAGAAGTTGCCTATATGTCCTGTAGGGTGTCCTGGAGCTTAATTTGTAGCAGGCAGCTAGCTGTGCTGATCAGTTGTATAGCAAAATAAAAAGAGAAATCCATTTATCTCATGGGCAGCACTGTTGGCCTGAAGCAGCAGAACAAAGTACGAAAACATTTTGACAATTCTTAATAGGAATTGGGCAGGGGAAACGAGACAGAGAGGTTTGGTGTGGATTCCATCATAAATCTTTCAGGTGGGATTCCGTGTGTGTATTGTTATGTGTAACCACAAAACATGTTTCAGGCCCTTTACATCCAACACCACACTTGGAAGAATAATGGCATTATTCACCGGAAGTCTCTCTGTTTTTCCTCCTGCCTCTCCTGTAACTTTCCCTATATGAATTCCCAAAATGATTTCTCCTTCATTTGAAGAAGTGAGCTCTGATTCATGAAAGCTCACCCTTGGGGGAAATAATAATATTAAGTATTTTCAAAAATGTATAAGATACATTGCAATTTCTAGACCACCCTCTGGAGACCGGCTCAGGGTGGTGTACATATAGAATTGATCAATAACAGCAATTTAAACAGCAAATAAAACAAAACAATAGCAATACAAACAATGTAAAACCTATTAACAGTTTAGCAGCATCTAATTAGCAGCATCGATTGTTGTTTTACCACCCAGAAGTTGTTCACTGCCAGTAGGTTTTTCCCAGGGTGGGTCATTAGCCCCAACCAAAGGCCTTGTGGAAGAGCTCCATCTTGCAGCCCCTGTAGAACTGTGCCAGGTCCAGCAGGGTCTTGATCTCCTTGGGGAGCTCATTCCACCAAGTGGGGGCCATGATTGAAAATGTCCTGGCCCTGGTTGAGGCCAAATATCCTTCCTTGGGGCTGGGGACCACCAACTACATGGAATTTGCAGAGTCGAGTCTTGTTTGGGGGGGGGGCATAGTAGTCACATGCATAACAGTAGCTTAATAGTAATATGCAGAATTCTGGAAATTGTAGTATCTGTTTTCTTTTTTGCAATGTCTTTTTCTTTAATGAATACATTAAATTGATTTTTTGAATTTTTTAAATGGAAGTGCACCCTGAAACACATGTTACTCTTCACCAAGGTACTACTGGACTTCTGCTTTAATTGATATCACGCTTCCCTTGAAATTCTTGGCCAGTAAGATCTTTTTACAGAATTACCCTTTTGGCCTTTATTGAGTTCTCTGCACCCAGATCTAGTAACCAATGACCATCAGCCCAGAAAGAGCGCTGCTTACTCTGAAAATCCGTCCAATAAGAATGGCTTGATGTCAAGGGGCACAGGTTTGCATGCTATAAAACAGGGGTAGTCAAACTGCGGCCCTCCAGATGTCCATGAACTACAATTCCCACGAGCCCCTGCCAGCAAATTGTAGTCCATGGACATCTGGAGGGCCGCAGTTTGACTACCCCTGCTATAAAATAAAACAGAAAGAGCATTTGCTTTTCTGTATATGCCACATTGGAGTCCAGGAGCATACCAGAGAACAAGATTTTCAAGGTCTAATCTTTTGACAGTCAAATCACCCTTGTTGTTGGGTCTCTAACAAAGGAACCTTTGATTCTCTAAAGCTTATACCTTAAAATTCTTGCTGCTTCCTAACGTGATACCAGGCTCAAATTTAGCTCTTCCCTTGCACACATACATGACTACTCTCCCAAAACTATAGCTATCCCAGGGTGTTCAGGAATTATTTTAGTAATATGAAGACCATTTTTTAACCTTCTCGCGACTTTCTGTAGAAAATAATTCATCTACCTTGAAAATGCACACCTGTGCTGGAAAGCAATGAACTGGCGCCCTCTGGCTGTTGCCTGCAGAAACAAAGCAGACTTTTGAGCTCAGCTCTAACACCCTCAGAAAAGTGCATAGGGTACCTTTTTCTGTATGGCTTTAACTGTCACCAGAGGAAAAATTAGCTGCTGGACTGGGTAATCCTGGTCTATTTTGTCCAAATGCTCTTCTTAGAGAGAGAAGTCTTGCAGGGGCAGACTGCCAAAATGTCCTTGTTCCGACTCTCATCCAAAGTTGAGCAAAGAAGGGGTGTTTTTCGGGAAATATGACTCCAAACTTTTCTCGGCAGCCTCAGTGTGAATTCTTGATTTCCTGGGGCTGGAGTCCCCTTCCCCTACATCTGCCTTTTGAATGAGAGTCCACTGTTCTTCCCCAGACTGCAAGGAGCCTTAGGTGTCACAAGGACCTCCTTTAGGGTTTCCTGCCTCCAGGTGGGGCCTGGAGACCTCCTGCTATTAGAATCACACTCCAGACTACAGAGGTCAGTTCCCCTGAAGGAAGAAGAATGGTTAGTTTTTATACCCTGCTGGTCACTGCCCGAAGGAGTCTCTAAGCAGTTTACAGTTCCCTTCCTCTCCTCACAACAGATGCCCTATGAGGTAGGTGAGGCTGAGAGAGCCCTGATATTCCTGCTTGGTCAGAACAGCTTTCTCAGTGCTGTGGCAAGCCCAAGGTCACCCAGCTGGCTGCATGTGAGGGAGAAGGGGGGAATCCTGCCTTGAGCAGGGGATTGGACTAGATGGCCTATATGGCCCCTTCCAACTCTAGGATTTTATGATTCTCCAACAGTCGTAACCCCCCTCGTAAAGTCTTTCTCCAGCTTGGAGGATGGGACACATAGGGCCTGACACAGTTTTGAAGGAGGACAGAGTAACAGAGGGTGTGGTTAGAGGTGAAAAAAATATAGTTGGAAAGGCACAGATTCCTTAAATCTCTTTGACTACAGTGGCGTTTGAAAAGCCCGGCAAGATGCCAGCTGCAGCCAGTCTATAGGCAGGTCCATATGAAAGTAACAGCCATTCATTTTCGCAAATAATGAAGACAAATGTTATAATTAATATGTTCTGAGGGCTTGCAGTGCAGCTGAAGGGCAGCAGACCGAGGGCGGAAAAAAGGAAATAGTTCTTTGCCCAGTAAGTGATGGAAATGTGGAATTCGCGGCCAGAGGATGTTGTAATGGCCACCGGCACAGACAGTTTTCAAAGGGGATCAGTCAGATTCATAGAAGAGAGGTCTGTCAGTGGTTACTAGCCCTGGTAACTAAAGGGGAACCTCCACATTGAGAAGCAGTCAACTTCTGAATCCCAGGGCCCATGCTCTGTTGTTGGCCCTGCAGAGGAACTGATAGGCTTCTGCAGCACATATACTAAACCTGGAATGATAGAGAGAAGATTAGCAGTGCAAGACAGGATACTGGACTAGATGGACCCTTACTGATGTGATCCAGCAGGGCTCTTCTGATATTCTTATAAATGTCCTGTTCTTGACCCTCCAGAGGAACTGGTTGGCTACTGTATGAAACTGGATGCTGGACTAGATGGACGCTCGCTGGTCTGACCCAGCAGGGCTCTTCTGATGTTCTTGTGAAGGACTCAGCCTCTATGCCCTGTTGTTGGCCCTCCCAAGGAACTGATTGGCCACTTTCTGTGACAGGTTGCTGGACTCGATGGACCACTGATCTGATCCAGCAGGGCTCTTCTGATATTCTGATGTGACTTCAGATGCTAGAAAAGCAGCTGTTCCATTGACTACCTTTGTTGAATGTGAATTTTGCATAAGTCCTTTTTTCTCTCCCCCGCCTTTCCCAGCTGAAATAAAGATCTGCTTTAAATACTACCATGGAATAAGCGGTGCCCTGCGGGCGACAACTCCATGCATCACTGTGAAAAACCCTGCTGTGATGGTAAGTGAGCTTCTTTATTGCTGTCACCAGGTCGGACAGTTTGTTAGCATACTGAAATTGGCTGTTTGCCAGTGTTTTCCAATAAAACGTCTAACCTATGAACTTGTCAAAGCAAAATGATCGGTGAAATCCTGCCTTTGTTGCTTATTTAAGTTGTTCTTTGCCGACAGCAAACACTCTGAGGTTGCAACTTTTATTTTAGTTGTGTATATTGAATGGATTGACCTGTTGGATCCTCAATAAAGGAGTCCTTCCTTCCAATTCTCGTTTAAGAAATTCCATCTTCCATCTAGAAGCCAAAGAAGAAGTGTTGGTTTTTATACCTCGCTTTTCAGTACCCAGAGGAGTCTCAAAGTGGCTTACAATTGCCTTTCCTTCCTTGCCCCACAACAGACACCCTGTGAAGTAGGTGGGGCTGAGAGAGCTCTGAGAGAACTGTGAATAGCCCAAGGTCACCCAGCTGGCTGCATGTGGGGAATCAAACCTGACTGCCAGATTATAGGCTGGCTTGCACACCAAGCCACTATGTCAGTGCTTGGCTCTTGTGGCCCTTCCTTGCCTGGCCAGGGAAATGCCGATCACCACTTTGGGGTTGGTAGGTGAATTTTTTCCAGGGATTATGGCTTTTGGGGAGAGCCATCATCTGGTCATGGAATTGGGATCATTGTGAGAGGGCAGGTTGTTGTAAGCTTCCTGTATTGTGCAGGGGACTAGATGACCCTGGAGGTCCTGCCAAACTCTTATTATCCTGTGATTCTACCCCTCAGGAGGGACCTGAGAACGCTGGAGGATAGTTGGATCTCTTGGAGGATGGTTGGATTCACTTCACTGCATTCCGCATGGTTTAGGATTGCCAGTTTGGGGTTGGAAAATAACGAGATTTGGGTGGTGGAGCCTGAAGAAGGCGGGGTTTGGAGAGTATAGGGACTTCGATGGGGTATAGTGTCTAAGAGAAGAAGAGTTGGTTCTTATATACTGCTTTTCCCTACCAGAAGGAGACTCAAAGCAGCTTACAATTTCCTTTCCTTTCCTCTCCCCACAACAGACACCCTGTGAGGGAGGTGAGGCTGAGAGAGCGCTGATATTACTGCTCGGTCAAAACAGCTTTATCAGTGCTGTGGAGAGCCCTTGGTCACCCAGCTGGCTGCATGTAGGGGAGCGGGAAATCAAACCTGGCTCCCCAGATTAGAAGCCGTGAGTCTTAAACCTGCCCGGTCCTATGAAATGTTCTCTGCCAGTGAAGTTGGTGAAAAAAAGCAGTGGGAAATCTCCCCAGTACAGTTGGCTCTAGTTTGACCTCTAAGTTGAATGTCTTTCATGCCTTGTGGAGCAATTGTAGGTTATCCCTTCTCGGCAGAACTTTGACTACAGGATGAACCAGAAGGTGTATTAACTTCCTATAACTTGGTCTGAACAGCTGTAATAAAGTTTGAATCTTTGAACCAGGAGGTGCTGTTAGATGCCTGAATGTTCAGCCAAGTCCCTGTCACAGCTTAAAATCACTCCTCTCCCCACATCACCAAAGTTTTAGTGATTTTGCCGTTTGATTTTTGTGCCTCTCTTCATTGCCACACTGGGTTTCTGTAGTATTGTGTATTTCTGTAGTAGGGAGAGAGAATCAACAAAAAGTATTTATTTTTTTAAAGCATTGATTGGCCACCCTCCTGCTTTACAGCTTACAATGCAAATAAATGTAAATAAAACATAAAATGTGCAAAAGCATTAAAACATTAAAGGTCGCAAATTAAAATCACAATTTAAAAAATTCTAGTAGGTAAAAGATAAATCAGATGCTGTTCTGAATAAAACTGTCGTTAGCTGCCTCCTAAAAATTGAGAGCGAGGGGGCGTCAAATGCAGCTCCCTGGGGAGATTATTCCACAATCATGGGGCTGCCAGTGAAGTCACCAGACTAGCTTCTTTGGTTGATGGGGAGGTTAAGAGGGCCTCTCCCTGTGATCTTAATTCCAAGGCAGGAAGAAGTTACTCCTTTTGCTTAGCATACTGTTCCATCTGTCTAGATCTGAATACTATTTGTGTATGTATTGCCACAAAATATTGTCCCTCTTTTCAGATGGGGGCAGAAGGGGCTGAAGGGTCTGCAGCAGGTCAACTCTGCCGAAAACTGGTTAGCTTTACGCTATCAGGTAATTTTTTAAAATCTAATTGTATTTCCTTTAGTTTAATTAAGGTAAACAAACTCAACTTGCAGGATGTTTATTGAGAAAGCATTAAAATAGAGAAAATTTGAATGAATTTTTGTGGCTGAAATTTCTGTTGGAAATAGTGTGAATGTGTGTGTGTGTGTGTGTGTGTGTGTGAGAGAGAGAGAGAGAGAGAGAGAGAGAAGAGTACATGATTGCCTTTCTTGGTTTTGTTTTGGAAGAGGCTGAGTATGCTTCTGACTCAAACCATGCTTGTACAGGAAATGGATAAGGGATTTAATTTTTCTATCCCTGCATGGTTTTTAGTTATCACAACTGCCCCCAATAATAGCTCCTTAAAGAGAAAAGGGCGGGTGCATGTGTTTTGCCCATTGTTGTGTTAAGAGTAGCACATGGATAGGGTAACTTCCCCTCTCTTCCCCAACAGGAGCTCCATCTAGCTGAAGATGCTTTCTAAAGATATTTTTAAGAATATGGTTTTCTCAGCGTCTTACCTCTTTTGACTTTGTGACCAGAAGTAATTCCTTCCAAGAATAAAAAAGATGGAAGAGAAGCAGTTGAGGGCAGGGAATTTACTTGTCTCCCTCATGTTTTGGTCGATTTGGCCCATAACAAATATGAACCCAAGGGAAAATCATAGAATCATCGAGTTGGAAGGGGCCTTCAGGGTCATCTAGTCCAACTCCCTGCTCAATGCAGGAACTCACAACTACCCGCCCACCTTCTCACAATCTGCCTAAGTTCATAAACTCAGTATTTCTGTCAGATGACTATCTAGCCTCTGCTTTAAAACTTCCAAAGAGGAGGAAGAAGAAGAACTCATTGCCTCCCGAGGAAGCCTGTTCCACTGAGGAACTGCTCTGTCAGGAACTTCTTCAAGATGTCTTTTGAATTAATTTTAACCCATTGGTTCTGGTACATACAGTGAGGTAATATCAAATTGACTACCAGAGGGGAAAAAACACAAGCAGAAAAAATTAAAAACCCCAGAACACACAAGTGAAGGAAATGAGAATGTGAATGGGCCCATAGTATAGTATAGTTACCCAGTGCTCAGGGCGGAAGTGGTGGTGACTGGTTAATGAGACACACTAGCTACACAAGCTTAACTGCTTCACCTTGTCACTCTACCCAAGAGAATCTGCAGTTGTCTCTTGGGCCACAGAGCCATCCTGTGAAGCAGTCAGACAAACCATCCAGCTGTCTGGGTGACCTCCAATCAAAGTGGCTTTTGACCACCTGAGGTCGGCCGAGGGGAAAGGAGGCCACTAGTGGTCAGAAGTCCAACCAGGGCTAGCAGCAATAAACTGGGTGGCTGGAAAGTCAGGATCAGGCTATGTGTGAGCCTACCTGGATGCAGAGATATGATGGCCACAGCTATTCCCCAGGCAAGCCTGGTTAACTGAGTGTTCTGTATCCAGTGCCAAATAATAGAAGTTGGGAGGTCACATTATTTTTTCTGATGAATTTAGCAAACTCCCCAAGCAAAGGAAACTGGATTTCAATTTCTTCTTTTCCTGACTTTCTGTTTACAGGGGAATGATTTCAATATTTCACCTGGATGTAAAAATCAGATTTTAACACCATTTCTGGCTGTAAAATATTTTGTGGCCAGTTTTTGCATGTCGGTTTAAGATGGAATTGATTCAACTCTTCTAATGCAGGTGCAGAAGAGACGCTGTAAGATTTCTCATAGCAACTTAGATATAAGCACCAGGGTTGGACTTGTATGTGCAGAAGAGTGAGATGATCGATTCCAGAGGTGCTGGAATATGTGGGCGATGAGAGGGTACCTGTACATTTCCCCCTGCGAGGCTAAGGGCAGTTCAGTTGGTGATTTATCCCAGTGGGAAAATTGTGGGTGAGGAAAGGGATAACTTTCCTTTGGTGCCTTTTCCCTATTTCTGTTATAAATCTCTCATGGCAGCTAAATGTGCAAAATCCTTATCCATAGTTCCTCTACATACATACATACATACATACATACATACATACATACATACATACATACATACATACATACATACATACATACATACATACATACATACATATCTTTATTACAGTCTATATATTTGTGAAACAGCTTGGGAGGTGGAACGTGTCTGGCTGTCCAAGTTGGAATAGAACCCATCAGGATGCAGCCAGCAATGCTGGCTGCACCCTTATTGGCCCTGCTCCTACAGCTCCCGCCCTCCCTCCCTGGACGCTAGCCACGTTCCTCTCAGACATGCCAAAGACAGAGAGAGACACACAGAGTCCTGCCAGACCCAACATGAGCCCTCATTCCCTCCTATTGTTCCTGCTGCGAGGGAGGCAGAGAGACACACAGAGAGAGGTGCCGCAAGCTGTTGACAGAGACACAGACACAGCCGCCCCTGCTGCGACAGAGGGAGAGACAGACAGAGAGAGCTGCCCCAAACTGCACACCAGCCCTCCTTCCCTCCTGCAAACCAGCCCTAATTGCCTGCTATGCCTTCTGCCTGGAGGCACACTGAGACACAGGGAGAGGGAGAGAGACACAGAGAGAGATCTGCACCTCCAGGTGTCCCCTGGGTCCTAGCGCCCATTGCATTCCTGCTTGCAATGGGCTTTCTTGCTAGTAATATTCATAAAATTAAAGTAAAGACGACATTGACAGAATCCAGATCTTTGAGTTTGTTTCCAAACCAGGCTGACATTGTTCATGGTGGCTGGGTGTTCTAGATTGGCCGGATGCCTCTGAATTACTGTGCAATTTTTTCATTGCTGCACACAGTTGCCAATGAATCATAAAAGTTGCCCTTTTCCTATAGCTAGGTGATTGACATACATTGAGCTGCCCTGTAGAAACATTCTGTGATAACCTGGGTTAATATAAGTGAAAGGGAATGCTTGATGTATTTTCTCTTTTCTTTTTCCCTTGATGTATTTCCTGTCTTTTGAAGATCTCAGGGCAGTCGGACTTAAAAAGGGGATGTTCTTCAATCCTGACCCTTACTTAAAGATGTCCATCCAGCCTGGGAAAAAGAGCACCTTTCCTACATTTGCCCACCATGGTCAGGAAAGACGCTCCACTATTATCAGTAACACAACGAATCCTATTTGGCACAGAGAGGTAACAGATGGTTTAATTCTTCATGCCATAGGGCACAGGTGGCCAAACAGTGGCTCTCCAGGTGTCTGTGCTGGCTGGGGCTCATGGTGATGTTAGTCCGCGGACATCTGGAGAGCCACCATTTGGCCACCCCTGCAATGGTGACAATATTTTCTGCTGTATAAATATTAATCTCATTCTCCCCCGGTATTTGTGAGCTGGATTTTTAGCTGGTTATAGAAGTTTTAAGAAGTCTGTTTGTTGGGTAGAAATACTATGTGCTACTGAAGTACCCCCTCTCCCAAACAGAAAAGTTCGTGATCCGCTGCTAATACCAGGGGTCCTGGAAATGGCACAGACAAACTTTTAATTAGTACCTATTTTCACAACATGACAATCTTTTCTAATAAGGCTCACACCAGCCATTACTGAATTTACCTGAAAGGAAGATGACTGAATGTGAGACTAACTTCCCACCCAAAAGGAATTATGCACAATTGTTGATATTACTGTACCTAACTGTCACTTGCATGTGAATTTAACACAGCACCCTGATGGTCTTCCATCACGTAAATAGGGTGTAGGCCCCAAAAAGCAGGGTTACCAGCTCTGGGTTGGGAAATACCTGGGGATTTTGGGAGTGCAGCCTGAAGAGGGTGCAGTTTGGGGTAGGGAGCGGCCTCAGTGCTGAAGATGCCGCCCTGCAAAACCTCCACTTTATCTAGGGCAACTGATATCTGTAGTCTGGAGAACAATTGTAGTGGCACAATAATCTCCAGACTCTTCCTGAAGGTGGACAAACATGCCTCAAAGGTCTGCTTCCCCCACTCAAAAATCTGTGTTGTGTAAAGATTTTGTAGCAGGGGAGTGGCAATGAAAGAGCAGAAGAAAACTCCATATTCTACCTTGAGCGGGGCGGGGGGGGGTGGAGCAAAGGACGGTGTACAAATATTGTAAATAAAGATCTAAAGAGAACTTTTTCATAGCAAATAGATTGTATTTATGATTTTTTACAGCATGAACTTAAAAAAAACCAATCCAGCGGCTATTTCTAGGGAGGACGATGTCTCCGTTTTCTAAATGTGGATGTTTTAGAGATTTTATTGGAAAGTGAGGACTGTCAGAAAGTGATGGTAAAAAGCGCTGTCAAGCTGACTTATGGTGACCCATAGGGCTTCCAAGGCAAGAGAGAGACAGATGTGGTTTCCCATTGCCTGCCTAGGCACAGTAGCCCTGGACTTCCATGGTGAAAGTCCACAGAAGATATGGGGATAGCTTGGGCCACCCTTGTCTGGGCTCTCTCGCAGCGGTGTCCAAACTCAGGCCAGTAATAAAGCCGGTGACCCTTATTGGATACCCAGATACATTTCAGGAAATGACGTTATCAAATATCGTCTGACCAACGGATGCCTGAGTGTTTCTTGTGGCTTCTGTTGTTTGGGGGGAAGGGGGTACTGTGCATTGTCTGAAGGGGTCTTCCCGAGTGTGTGTGTGGGGGGGGGGGGGATGGGAGTATTCCTGCCGTAGCTAAGACAGTGCTACCTGAAATCTATTGCATTATTGTTCTGAATTATGTTATAATCATGTTTTTGCCTAAATGTTAACGTGGATTTCTAGAGATAACAAGATGTGTAATGGAACTAGTAGCAATAATGAACGTGTTAACATAGCAGCAAACCTTTGTTAAATATCAAACATTTTTAGAGGAGAAGGGAACAAGGAGAATCCAGATGCTTATGTCTATCCTATCTTTTTTACATTACACCATGTATAACAGCTCTTAAATTGCTATGCATAACCTCCTTTTTCTTTTCTGTTTATCTATTTCTTCTTTGAATTTTATTTTTTTTAAAACACCTTTAAAAAGGGAGGGTTAGTGAGGGTCAAATTTCCCCAGAGGCGGCCATTTTCTCCTCCCAGCTGAGCGATCTCCCTTGTATTTCTGTGGCCTGGTTTCGAAGGAAGCTTTGTGTGCCTCTTATGTACCTCAGTGCTCTTCAAGAGGATTTTTAACTTAAGCTCTCTGGAAGTCTTCCCCCCATGGGACCCAAGGGCGGCGTAACGATGCCCTAGCAACCGGGCCAGTCTTCTCCAGCACCAGCGGCTGCCTGCCGCCTCCCCTGTGCTCCCTTGTTACCCAGGCAACCAGGTTCACTTCCCTGGTTCAGCTCCGCCGTGACACCATCACAGCTTCCACCGCTGGGGTTTCCTTCTGCTTCAGCGTCCTGGCCTCTGCATTCTCCACGGTAGGCTGCCCCCTGTGCATGGAAGGGTAGGTAAGCAAGGTTTCGTGCAGATAGATCAAGATGGGTGGATGTGTTAGTCTGTCTGTAGCAGCAGAAAAGAGCCAGAGTCCAGGAGCACCTTCAAGAGTAAACAACATTTGTGTCAGGGGAGGAGCTTTCGGGAGTCACTGCTCACTTCTCCAGATATAGCATGTAAATATTTTGTAGATGTGCTGTGCCTTTTATTAAAGTATTCAGAAATTGTTGTCTTTAAAAGGCAACCCTTGAAAAATCAAGTGTCCGGCCCTTGAAAAATCATGATATGTTTGCACAGTATATTGACAGATTTTTACCTTCAGATACGAGGATTAGAAACTAGGGATGCCAACCACCAGGTGGGACCTGGGAGGTCAGACTTTCTGACATTGTTCTCCGCCAAGGTCCCTATTTCCCCCAGGTTCCACCAACATGGATTTAACAAACCCCCCATCCCTTGCCAGTGGAGAAAGGGGCACTTGGGAACCCTAGAGGGTGCCCCCCAAGAAATAAAGTTTGGAATTCTACACCTCTAACAAGAGTCTGTGCAAAACTGTTTTGAAGGCCACAGATACTAACCCTCACGCCTCTGCCCTGTCGTATTTCTACAGGCACGGCTTCTGTTTCTCAAATCATGCAGAAAGTAGGGTAATTGGATCATCATTTCCTTGAATGAACCTCTCTTCTTCCATTGTCCTACATTTAGTTTCCCCCTTGCAGCTTATTTCTGCAGCGATGATACATTGAATGCTATTTTCTCCTCCTCTGGGTCTTTGTGGCGTCCCCTGCAAGCAGAACTAATGAAATGCCTGCACGCTGTGGCTGCCCATGCCCGAGACTTCTTCTGATTTTTCCCTCTGAGGCTGTCTTGAGTGATTCTTTGGATTTTAACATGCATGGCACATTCTGAGTTTGTACCTGTTGCTGTTGTTAATTAATCGTCTTGGGAGTCAGTCTGATGCCAAAAAGTGAAGATATTATCTTTTTTCTTTGCATTGATTGTGACTGTTGAAAGAGCTGGGTGTCAAAATGTTTCATGGGGGGAGGAGACCTCAAGATGGCGCCATAAGAAAGCTGGACTTTAGTTCAGCTCTTAAGCCATGCCGAGGGTCAGGGGCTTATGCACCTGGCTGACCTGAACAGATACGCAAATCTGCTCACCGGTCGCCCCAGGAACCGGGAACGGTGACCTGAGGGTCCTGCAGATCCGTAGGGAGAAGCAAGACCTCCCTGGATTAATAGCGGCTTGAGCTCAAGGTCAAGATGGCGTCTTTGTCGCAAACAACTTTACAAGCTTGAAACGACCAGCCGACCTCACATTCTTCCCAGACCATCATTTACCAGATCGATAGGAGCAGAAGCTGACAGAAGCTGGAACCTACAACAGTAAGAATTGAAAGCTTTCTGGCTTTTCTCTCTCTCCTCTCACAAGCTCTTCCCTCCCCCCCCCCCTCAACCAATTTACAAGCGAATTCCTTCTTTCCCCGAGTGAGAGACTCCCAGCTAATTACACCCATTAACCAAACAAAGAGAGTGCTTTGAAGATTTATGGGTGAACGTTCAGTGGGAGAATTTGACTTGATACGGAGATCGACAAACTGATAATTTGGGATCGCTCGTGCTCCCGCGGGACCTCACGAGACTTTCTGTTTATAGTTTGTGACTGCCTAGAACTATGGAAGAACTAACAAAGACACAGCTTTTCCATTTGTTATGCAAAGGAAACTCAGAGATACTGAAAGCAGTCAATAAGCTGGAAAAGGAAATTCGTGGGACTAAGGGGGAGTTTTTGGATGGAGCCCAAGATCCGGAGAGACCAGCTGATGACGCAGCTCAGCTAACAGTAAATCAAGTGAAACTTCAGGAGGGAGAGAGTGCCAGAGATGTAAAAACCCAAAGTATCTTTAAAGAACCCGGGAAAACAGATTCATGGAAGGAAAGTACCAAAAACCTGGAAGTCTATTCAGAGCAGGAAATGACTTGGATCAGCAAAATAAAAAGAGTCTACTCAAAAGCGACAACAACTAGGAAGCTATCAGGAGAAATTTCTGTGCGATCAGAGGAAGAGATCCAGATTGACAAAGGACTCAGAGCCCCCCCAAAGGCGACTACAAGCAAGAATCAAGTAAGAGACTTCTCTGGCCCTGACAGAAGGACAATCAGAAACACTCTACTATGGAAAAAAATACAATTTCATTTTCTGCGACCACCTGAAAGATGAGCTGAACAATGGAGTATTCTCCTGGCTTCTTGTGAGAAAAAAAAAAAGCAGTAGCAACCTTTAGGACAGGTCTAATATATGAAGGGAACTGACTTTATATCACTTAAGACAATAATAGAATATATCCTTATAATAGATTATACCTTCCTATGTAACAACAACTACTTTGTTAAGAAAGATGGTAATAACCCCTAGATCAGGATTAATATGCGCTGGGAATTGAATATGTATGTTAATATGTATGCCAAAAGAGGATGACAAACTATATTTTATAGGCATTAACAAGACAACAGTAGTAATTCTTGGGTTAGTGCCAACTTATGAAGGAGACTGACCTAATATCATTTAAGATAATAACAGAATGTACTCCTATAACAGATCTCATATGTATTAATAATCACTTGGCTAAAAAATGTGGTAAAAACTTCTAGACTAGGAATAATATGTGATGAGAACTAAATATCTATGTTAAAAGAGATGGCAAACCATATCAACTGGTCGCTTTCTCAATACAACTTCTCTGTAAATGCTTTATATAATAATAAACAATAAAATTATTATTAAAAAAAAAATGTTTCATGGGCTGTGGTTAAAGTTGCCAGTTCTGAGCTTGAGGAATTATTTGGGGGGCAGAGTCAGGGGAAGGTAGGGTTTGGAAAGGGGAGGGACTTAATGGGTTATAACTACCCTGCAAAGCAGCCGTTTTCTCCAGGTGATCTGTCACCTGCAAATAGGACCGGGGAATCTCCTGGAATTACAGTTCATCTCCAGACTAAAGAGATCAGTTCCCTTAGAGGGAATGGCTGCTTTGGAGGGGCGGGCTATGTAGTATTGTACTCCACTGAGGTCCTTCCCTGCCCCAAATCCTGCCCACTCCTGGCTCCACCCCCAAACTCTCCAGGTATTTCCCAACCCAGAGCTGGCAACCCTACCAGCAGATTGGTTGTAACTTTAGGCGATCTCCATCTACCACCTGGATGTAGGCCAACCTATGATTGTCATCTGTTTTGACGCAAATTCTGAAATGACATGGGACACAATTTCTTTCTTTCTTTCTTTCTTTCTTTCTTTCTTTCTTTCTTTCTTTCTTTCTTTCTTTCGTTCGTTCGTTCGTTCGTTCGTTCGTTCGTTCGTTCGTTCGTTCGTTCTTTCATTCATTCATTCATTCATTCATTCATTCATTCATTTGGATTTCTATACTGCCCATTTCTTTGCAGCTCTGGGCGGTTTACATTGAACATTGAACATTATATAATACAAATTCAAAGTTAAATGCTAGGAATTAGTCTGTTGGTGTAGGGGTTAAGAGTAAAGGTAAAGGTAAAGGTATCCCCTGTGCAAGCACCGAGTCATGTCTGACCCTTGGGGTGACGCCCTCTAGCCTTTTCATGGCAGACTCAATACGGGGTGGTTTGCTAGTGCCTTCCCCAGTCATTACCGTTTACCCCCCAGCAAGCTGGGTACTCATTTTACCGACCTCGGAAGGATGGAAGGCTGAGTCAACCTTGAACCGGCTGCTGGGATCGAACTCCCAGCCTCATGGGCAAAGCTTTCAGACGGCTGCCTTACCACTCTGCGCCACAAGAGGCTCTTCGGGGTTAAGAGTAGTGTCCTCTAATTTGGAGAGGAAGGGAAGGAGATTGTGGACCAGTTTGAGACACCTGAGGCCTTCTGGGTGATCTTGGGCCAGTCACAGTTCTCTCAGAGCTCTCAGCTCCTCCTGTCTCACAGGGTGTCTGTTGTGGAAAGAGGACAGGTAGGCAATTGTAAGCTGATTTGAGACTCCTTCAGGTAGTAAAAAGCAGCTCTTCAGTCACAGCCCTCTCGGAGCTCTCTCAGCCTCACCTACCCACCTGAAGAAGTGTGCATTCACACAAAAGTTTATACCCAGACTAAAACTCGTTTGATCTTAAAGGTGCCACTAGACTCAAAACTGTCATTTCTGAGCAACGCAGCTTCCCACCTCAAGCCTAATACAATTCCAGAGACAAGGCTGCCATCCCCAGCCAAAAGGTTAGAAAAATCTTGGAGCAGCATTGAAAAATTCCTCCAAACCAAAGCAATCCGCCTGCCGGAGACAGCAGAGGAGATATGATGAGATATGACGAGCTCTATGACCCCGTTGGCTTCCTCAGTTCTGCCGCCTCCTTCTCCCCTCCTACTTTGGCTACCTATTGACCGTGTCGCGATTTGCATGGATTGAAGCTGCTTATTTTTATAAATATGTGAAGGCAAATGAGCGACGCTCTATGTACTGTTCCGCTAACCTGGATGGCCCAGGCTAGCCTGTTCTTGTCAAATCTCAGAAGCTAAGCATGGAACCCCTGGCTAGTGTTTCGACAGGAGACCACCTGTGGCTTTTGCTACACCACCAAGGAAATACAGGGTTGCCACACAGAGGCAGGCAATGGGAAATTGCTTCTCTTCATCTCTTCTTGCCTGCTGGGTCACCTTTAGTTGGCTGCAACTTGGCGGTATTTTCTACCACCATTTGCACTCTTTGTTGTTGATCATGAGCAATATATGCTTGATGGATGTGATGTACAATACATGTTGTTGTTGTTTTTTCTTTCCAGAAATATTCTTTTGTAGCGCTTCTAACGGATGTCTTGGAAATTGAGATCAAAGATAAATTTGCCAAGAGTCGGCCTATCATCAAACGCTTTCTGGGGAAGCTTACTATTCCAGTCCAGAGGCTGATGGAAAGGAATGCAATTGGGTAAACCAAGACGCTTTTGTTGTTTGTTTTGCATCTATCAAAAGGAAATGGAAACTTGTCTTTTCCAAAGAAAGCTAATGGTGATGTGGATGCAATTCAGCTGCTCCATTATAGCCTATGCGGCCATTAAAGGCAGTGGGTCTGCGGAGTGTGGGGGTTTGTGGTAGAGGCACCAAATTTGCAGCATAGCTGCGGGAGCCTCTCATCAGTTGAACCTCCCTGTTTCATAAAGATTGGACCTGGCGGTCTACGGGCACTCTACGGGCACTCAATGAGAGTTCCCCCATCCAACCTCTATTGTTTCTTTCTTTCTTTTTTTTTTTTTTACACTGCAGGCCTGTAGCCAGAAAATTTTATTGATGTACAGTGTACAAATGACTACAGTAGTTGTGAGCAGGATTATGAATTTTACCATTTCTTTATATCCTTGGCCAGCCCGATACTTTTTTTTTATTATATATTTTTTATTTTCATAAAGATAGAAATATAGAATAGAGACAATGTAAGTTATTAATACAGAGAATAGTAAAATATAGTCTTCGTTTGGAAATATAGGACCCCACCTAAACTACACAATGGTATGAACTTTTGCCTAAAGCTTATAAACTTTTTCACGTTTCCACCACATTTAAAAAGAGAAGCCTACTTTGTTACCACCTTTCCAACATTTGTTTACATAGTTTTTAACAATTTTAACGGTCATTTTTGGTGTCCCATAACACCTATAAAACAATTTATACTTAACACAATCTTAGAGCCATCTACATTTCCACCACATTTAAGAAAAGAGGCCTACTTAGTTGTACAGAAGAAAAATATATAAGTTGTTATATAAGTTACATAAGTATAAGTTGTTAAATAGTAAAATAAAGTCTTCGTTGGTTACATTTACACCTTCTCGATTAGGTGCCTCCTTTTAGTTATGCTTTAAGTTTAGACTGGGAGTCACTACGGAGATATATTTAATAATACAGATTTAGCTTGCATAGGAAACTTAGGACCCCACACTAACTATATAATAGTATAAACTTACAATGAGCAGTAAAATATAGTCTTCATCTGTTATACTTAAACCCACTCCATTAGGTGTCTCCTTTTAGTTAAGCTTTAATTTTAAGCTGGAAGGCACTGCGGAGATATATTTAATAATACAGATTCAGCTTACTTAGAAAATCTTAGACCCCACATTAACTTCTTGACCCTAGTAAAAAAGAAAGAAGGGGAAAAGAAAGAAGGGGAAAGAAGGAGAACGAAGGGGAAAAGCCCCACTTTTTCGTGACATTGCCTTGAAAATGTACAAGGGAATAACGAGAGGATTTCAGTCATTGCTTCTCCTTTCCCTTCTCCTTTCCCTTCTCAAAGAGGGTTCCCCCATCCAACCTCTATTGTTTCTTATGGTGGGAAAAAAGACAGATTCTCTGATCTTGTCTTTTCCCCCACCATAGGAAACAATGGATGATGGATGAGAGTGCTCTTATATTGGATCCTGTGGTCCAATCTTTTTGAAATTTGGGGGTTCGTTGAGGAGAGGTTCCTGTAGCTATGCTGCCAATTTGCTGCCCTCAAACCCAACCCCCCTCCCCCAAGACTATGGAATAGACACAAAGGAAAAATTTTCTATGAACTTTAATGGCACCAAATTGATTCAGGCGAATCCAAATTGTATAAATCCAAATCGGTATACTGAACCATAATTCCAGATAATTTGGATTTAAATCTGAAAAGTACTGAATTTTTATTTGGTGCGCATCCCTATAAGGAAGCTGGATAGGAGAGGAGTGAGAGATGACCTGAGAACTATCTTCAAGTATTTAAAGGCTATCCTGTTGATTCTGTGACTCGATACAAATTTTGGCAGATCAGGAGAAAAAAGGCAAGAAGGAATGAGCCAGAACTAGGCTGTTGTGTCCCTTTCTTACATGCCGATAGTAATGCTGATTGCCACCTTGGGGTCCGGAAGGGATTTTGATCCATGGTGTAGTCTGCACGAGGCTTTTTACCCACACCCAGTTTGAATGAATCCCTGCAGTCCACACTGAATTTTATTTCCATTTTGATTTTGGGTGCTTTAAATTTTCCCTTTGCAACATGCATGATTGACTCATGGTGACCCTACATTTCCCCCGTGCTATCCTGAAGTGGATATAAGCCTCGATATTTGAAAAACCATCATCAGGAAGAGTGCAGCTTCCTGCTTTGGGGGAATTAACTCCTTTCTCCGTGCCTGGTAACAAAGCAGTCTTCCCTGATTGGCCGAGGCGTCATGTCAAAGTTCCCAGTTGCAAGGCTTCCCTTAAAGTGACTGTGTTCCAGAAGCCCTAACTTCTGTTGTTATTTCCCTCTCTTCTGCAGTCTCCAATCCTCCCCCCCCATCTCATTCAAGAAAAGAAAGAGAGAGACTCCTGTGCTTGGCTCCCCTCCCTGTTCTGATCTTTCCCAACCGAGCACAGAACACTTTCTGTTTCAAATTGGAGAGGAAGGGGGGGGGGATAGAGGAAGACCTGAGTTCAAACTGATCTGAATTCAGCAGGATCCACAATGGAATAAACAAAGTAAGTGCAGAATCAGCCCAGGTCAGATTAGACAGGGATCATTAGAAGCTTTTTGCTTTCCTCAGAGCATACAGCAGAGGTCACTGGGGGAATGTGCATGGGGGGGCGGGGGGAAAGTAGTTGTGAATTTCCTGTGTTGGACAGTGAGTTGGATTAAATGACCCTTGAGGTCCCTTTGAGCTCTGTGTTTCTTTATTTCTCAATGTCCCCACATGTGCCTTGTTCACAAGTTAAAAGGATGCATTTTTAAAACCAGACTTATGAAGCACAAGTTCTTATAGAAGTGTGCAAATTTCTCTAAAACATTTTCTGTTCCCCCAAGGAACTGTTAGCAAATTAATGATAAAGATCCAATTTATTTGGGTGAAGGCTAGGACAATACTCCCGCATTAATTAATTTCATGACTGTTGCAGATTTTCACACTCTTATGTCACCTTTAGTCTTTTATTTTCCCTAGCCAGCAGCTTAACAATTTTGTCAGGTTTTTAGCCAGGGTGGAATTAATAAATCTGAACTTGATGCCACATTTTTAATCTATAATAAGCTTGTTGACAATAGTTGAGATGGCTGAAGACGGTGAAGGCATATATCAAGGTGACATTGATTATATCTTGAGATCAGTAGGCCAGATACATGTCACACAGAAGAAGAACCTAGATATTAAAAAGATAGTGAACATAGTGTTTAAAGAAGTCCTTGGAATATAGCACATGAAAGGTATGTGGAACACGCTTGGAGTACTTAAATGGTTTCCAGATTGTAAGACATTGATCCATTCTGCCAGGCGTCTTATCCCATGGAATCAGTGTTGAAATGAATAAACCCCCTCCCAAAAGCTTTATGGAGATCTTTGCAGGGAACCTAATGGAGGGGTTTTTAATTAAATTGTTCCTCCCACCAGATTCTAAAAAGTTGTAATAGATGCATTTGTAGATATTTTAAACTCTTTGTAGGCTGTCTTGAAGGCCCAGGGTGTCCGCCTTCTGTGATTGTAGTGTTGCTGTGAGCCCCGCCCCTGAATCTAGGTTGAATTATGTAAGTAGAGATACTGTTTTAGGTCATTAATTAATGGAATGTTGTTTGTTGTGGAGTTTTGTGTTCCAGCAACAGCTCTGGGTGACTTCTTCTAGAATAACTCTCAAGGACTCCTAGGGTTGCCACTCTGGGTTGGCAGATACCTGGAGATACCTGGAGATTTAGGGTGGGTGAGGTTGGGAGGGACCTCAGTAAGATATAATTCCATAGAGTCCACGCTCTCTTTGCAGCCATTTTCTCCAGGGCAACTCATCTCTGTTACCTGGAGATCAGTTGTAGCTCCAGGAGATCTCCAGACATCCCATGGGGGTTGACAACTCTACCCCACCCACTATCTGAAAACACTTGAGCACCAGGTAAGGTGTTGGCAGACACCACGGAGATCACAGGGACCACTTTGGGGATCCCTGAGCTTAGAGAGTTTAAGGATGCCTCTTGAGGCGCAGGCTGGTAAGGCAGCCGACATGCTGTCTGAAGCTCTGCCCATGAGGCTGGGAGTTCGATCCCAGCAGCCGGCTCAAGGCTGACTCAGCCTTCCATCCTTCCGAGGTCAGTAAAATGAGTACCCAGCTTGCTGCTGGGGGGTAAACGGTAATGACTGGAGAAGGGAATGGCAGACCACCCTGTATTGAGTCTGCCAAGAAAACGCTAGAGGGCATCACCCCAAGGGTCAGACATGACTCAGTGCTTGCACAGGGGATACCTTTACGTTTACCTTTAAACTTATCTTGCTTGCATAATAGTTTATTGAGGAGTTTCCTCAAGCTTGGCAAGACAAGGATAACTCCTTGTCCCTTTCTCTCAGAGAGGCCTTTGAAGCAGTTCACGCAGATCTTTCAGATGCTTAAAAAAACAGCCTTTGATGGCTTTTCCGGAGCTCTGTTAAAACTGCACGTAGTAGCCAGTCATAACTCTAAAAACATTTCTAATTTTCATTTTGTTTGCTTTGCTGACCTGTTTTCCAAATTGCATCTTCCCCCCTGATCATTTCTGACAAAAATTTTGATGGAAAGATGGAAATAAACAAGTTTAGCTCAATTGTAGATGCCCCTTCCAAGCTCTTAATGGACTTTGGTCTCATGTGAAGTTATTGGGGGTGGGACGGGGTCTCCTTTCTGTGCTCATCAAAGGTTCCCTCTGACAAAGTCTGAGTAGCTCTCTCATCAAAGTCCATAGTACTTTTTCCAGAAGTTTGTTATTTTGCCTCAGTGAAACAAGAGGGTAGCACTTCTTGCAGGAATATGGGCCTTGAAGCTTGTTAAAAGAAATATTTCTTACTTGGCATTCATTCATGCAATTAAAGCTGTAAACCCAGGTCACAAGTGGTCTTCAGATCTTCAGATCCCAAGGGAAAATAAAGGTGAAGGAAATAATATGAATTCTGCCACTGGGGGGCAGAATGTTTCCGGGTGCTAAGATTTAGGAAACTGCAATAGGCATCTCAGCATGGGTTTCTGTTTTTTTTTTTTATTGTTCTCCCTTATCTGTTAATATTGATGGCAGCATTTTAGCCCCATGTTACATAATATTAAATCTTTTTTTCACGTTGCTTTTCATACTTAGTAAATGCTGAATTTGTGGCACAGGTGGATTGGGAGGCAGGCTTGAAATTTTCAGTGACCTCTACTCTTCACACATGCAAGAGCTAGATTCAAGTCTAGTTTGCACCCCACATACAAGTGTACCCATTCACTGCCCTTTCTGGCTGCAATTTATTCCTACTGACCATGGTGTCCCAGCTAATTAGGGATCACAACTATTCCCTAGAAATGATGTTATAAACTGAACTTCCATTCAGATCTATTTTTGAGTGCTGACCATACACACTTCATTATTTTCAGTGGGTTGAATGCCAGAATACAGTTTCCACCCCGCTACAAATTTTGTTTGAAAGTGATGTGGTGTGGATTAGGGTTGCCAGATGCCTCCTGACAATCATAGAATCATAGAGTTGGAAGGGGCCATACAGGCCATCTAGTCCAACCCCCTACTCAACGCAGGATCAGCCCTAAGCATCATAAAGCATCCAAGAAAAGTGTGTATCCAGCCTTTGCTTGAAGACTGCCAGTGAGGGGGAGCTCACCACCTCCTCAGGCAGCCTATTCCACTGCTGAACTACTCTGACTGTGAAACATTTTTTCCTGATATCTAGCCTATATTGTTGTACTTGTAGTTTAAACCCATTACTGCGTGTCCTCTCCTCTGCAGGCAACGGAAACAGCATCCTGCCCTCCTCCAAGTGACAACCTTTCAAATACTTAAAGAGGGCTATCATGTCCCCCCTCAACCTCCTCTTCTCCAGGCTGAACATTCCCAAGTCCCTCAACCTATCTTCATAGGGCTTGGTCCCTTGGCCCCAGATCATCTTCGTCGCTCTCCTCTGTACCCTTTCAATTTTATCGACGTCCTTCTTGAAGTGAGGCCTCCAGAACTGCACACAGTACTCCAGGTGTACTCAATAAGGACGGGCTTTGAAGGGGCCAGGGCAGCCCCCCCTCGCCCCCGGCAAAGCCTCCCCCACCTGCCCCCGCGAGTCTCTGGCTTTGGTGTGGGTGTTGGAGCAGGCTGGCTGCATCTCCGATGCGACGGGCCTGCTCCGAGGGCCGTGCCGAAGCCCCCCTTCCCCGCCTGCCCCCCTCCCCTACGAGTCCCCAGTTTCGGTGCAGCCATCGGAGCAGGCCAGCCATTTCTCCAAGGCGGCAGGCCTGCTCCTAGGGCTGCGCCAAAGCCTCCCCCACATGCCCGCATGCCCCCCTCCCCCACAAGTCCCCGGCTTCGCCACGGGCTTCGGAGCAGGCCTGCCACATCTCTAGTGCGGTGGGCCTGCTCCGAGACCCGGGCCGAAGCCTCCCCTCGGCGGCCGCCTACCTGGCGTGTCCCGCGGGAAATGGCAGAGGAGCCAATCTTATGGCGCTTCGTGCCTTCCGATTGGCCCCTCTGTCCTCAGTCCGGGGCCAAGGGGCCAATTGTTGGCTCCTTTAAGCTATCCAGGACTGAGCCCACCCCCACCCCCTTTAAGCTTTTATTTATACCACGGAGCGGTATAAAGATATGTGGTGTTATATTGTTGCCATGGTTCTAGGGGAGGGACAAAAATATATAATAAATAAAATTACATAATTAAAACTTGGGAGCCAGAGAGGTCCAGCAGTAAGAATGTTGGGTCAGGACTTAGACCGAATGAACCATGGTTCATTCCCCCCAGATGATTGCCCAGTCCTCCAGGTGTGCTCTGGTTCCAAGAGAACATGCACCTCATTGGGATTACATCCTTACTATTGGTGGAAAGGGTTTCTCTCCTTCAAACTTCCCAAGGGAGCCCCTGTTTTCCCTCTTAGGGAAATTTAAGTGCACTGATAGCAACATCTCATGCATTACAGAATTCAATTCTCACCCCTTCTCCCGTTTTGTTTCAGTTGGAAAACTGGAAGGCCTGAGAACAATAATATTCTGTTCACCAGTAAATCAAGATTGGTAGCCGTGTTAGTCTGTCTGTAGCAGGAGAAAAGAACCAGAGTCCAGGAACACCTGAAAGATTAACAACATTTGAGGCCAGGGAGAGTCCCTGCTCCCTTCTTCAGATAGATCAAGATGGGTAACCATGTTTGTCTGTTTGTAGCAGCAGAAAAGAGCAAGAGTCCAGGAACACCTTCAAAATTATCACAATTTGTGGCAGAGGAGGAATTTTCAAGAGTCATTGCTCTCTTCTTCAGATACTAGATATCTTCAGATTTCTAAAGAAGTGAGCAGTGACTCACGAAAACTCATTCCCTACCACAATTTTTGTTGGCCTTTAAGGTGCAACTGTTCACCAGTGACAGGAAGAAAGGAAAGTATTCTAAGTAAATCATTGATTTTGTCCTGATAACTGGGTTGAATCACCGGTTCATGCATTATTTCATTATAGATTTTATATAGTCATGCATGCCTAGATTTACTGAAGCACTGTTTTTCAGCCAGATGGACTTAAAAAGAAATTGGGGCTGCAGTTGACCCAAGAATCATGGAACAAGTAGCTGTATCTTTGCCATCTGCTACGAAAACATGGATTGAGATAATGTCTTTTGAATAATTTACTCCAATAATTGTCCTCATTGTCTGAAGTACTTGGTTGGATTATAAAACTTTGGGTTCAGGGGCACCTTTAAGACCCACAGAATTTTATTCAAGGTATTTTGTGTGCATGGACACTTAATGTATCTGAAGAAGTGTGCAAGCACATGAAAGATTATACCTTGAATAAAACTTTGTTGGTCTTCAAGGTGCTACCAGATTCACACTTTGCTTCTGACCAACATGGTGAACCTAGGTTGAATTATGTAAGTAGAGATACTATTTTAGGTAATTAATTAATGGAATGTTGTTTGCTGTGCCTCCCTGTAGCTTATGGGCTGTGACTGGCGTATTCTGTTCACTTTTGCAGAGACCAGCTTCTCAGCTATAACCTTGGCAGGAGACTTCCGGCCGACCACGTCAGTGGCTATCTCCAATTCAAAGTAGAGATCACGTCTTCTGTTCATGAAGGTGAGACTCAGAAGCGCACATGCGTGTTCTTCCTGTTGCAGAGAAGATGCTGCAAGTTTGGCTAATCAGCTGTATGGAATCCCATCCCACATATATTTATCTGTTTTACCTTCCCACTTGATCTCGGGGGATCAGTGAACACAACCCCAAGAGGACATAAGAGATGCACCATTTTCTCCATGTCTTTTTCTTTGGTGGTGGTACTCATGCTGGGTTCGATTCTGCGCTCCCCCACATGCAGCCAGCTCACCACGGCACTGATAAAGCTGTTCTGACCGAGCAGTAATATCAGGGCTCTCTCAGCCTCACCCACCTCATAGGGTGTCTGTTGTGGGGAGAGGAAAGGGAAGGAGAATGTAAGCCGCTTTGAGACTCCTTCGGGTAGGGAAAAGCGTCATATAAGAACCAACTCTTCTTCTTCAGTAATCTCAGGGCTCTCTCAGCTTCCCCTCCCTCTCAGGGTGTCTGTTGTGGGAAGAGGAAAGGGAAGGCGAATGTAAGCCACTTTGAGACTCCTTCGGGTAGAGAAAAGCGGCATATAAGAAGCTAGTCTTCTTCTTCTTCTCATCTGTGGCTTCCTTGTTTTCTCAGAAAGTGTTATCAACTGCATGGACATGAAACCTTGGCTGTCTTTTTTTTAATAGGCACTGCAGTACAAACTGTGGGGAGGCTTTCTGACTTCCCTGAATTATATTTTTAGCCATTGTTTCTGATCGTCATAAAGGAGCAACAATTGGGGGGGTGATTTGTTCTGTGGTGGAGGGGGGGGTCCGTGAAAATTGCTCTTCCTCTCTGTGCCTGTAGGAGTCCTGCCCACGCTCCAAGCCCTGGTGTTTGTTTCAAGCAAAAGCATGTTACATCTTTTCTCCTACGAAGTATGAATTGGAAATGGGTTCATATGAACCAGCACACCTTTGGGCCTAACCTTGTTCCTTTGTAAATTGCAGCTAATAGAGAACAGGTGGGAGACCTTTTGGGGGCTCCTTAATGACTGGATTTCAAGTCCAGTGGTGCCTTAGAGACCAAGAAGACTTTCAGGGTATAAGCCAGGAGTGGCCAAACTGTGGCTCTCCAGATGTCCATGGACTACCATTCCCATGAGCCCCTGCCAGCAATTTGGCCACCCCTGGTATAAGCTTTCAAGAGGCTAAGCTTCGAAAGGAGTTTTGCCTCTTGAAAGCTTATCCTGTGAACATCTTCTTGTTCTTTAAGGTAGTGGTCCCCAACCACCGGGCCGCGGCTCCCTCTCCACGCCCCCCCCCCTGCAGTGAGAAACTTCCCAGGCCGCAAGCCAAAGCGGCCGATTAGCTTGCGGCCTGGCAAGCTTCTTTCTGTAGGAGGGGGGAGAGGGAAGTACGGCCGCTGGCGCAAACTCGCATGCGCGGCAGGTCCGCACATGTGCGTTTGCGCCATGTGCGCCCGCATGCGCGAACGCAAGCAACTGCCACACATGTGCATTTGTGGCTGTGCATGGCGCAAACACGCATGTGTTGGCCTGTTGCGCATGCACGTTTGCGCATGGGCTGGCGCGCATGCACGGCGCCCGGATCGCCCGCCCCCCCACCAGTCCGCAATCTGAAAAAGGTTGCGGACCACTTCTTTAAGGGGCTACTGGAATTGAATTTAGCCTTCATACTATTAATGTCTTTTTGGTCTATTACATGTGTACATGCTTATACCGTCCGTTTTCCAGTGTGTTTGCACACCTGTTATTGGTATATTGAATATTGTTGATAACTGGATGCTTGTCACACAGTTTTTCCAATCCACAGTTCACAAGCGTGAAAAGCCGAGTATGTTAAGTGCTATGTTGCTTCCGGCCCATGGCTACCCTGTGAATTTATGGCCTTCAAAACCTCCCATTGTTCATAGGACTTGCAAACTGAGGGCCCCCATGGCTTCCTTGACTGAGTCAATCCACCTCCTTTTGGGCCTTCACCTTTTCCTGCTGTCTTCAACTTTTCCTAGCATGATTGTCCTTCCCAGAGAGACTTGTCTTCTCACGATGTGACCAAAGTACAATAGCCTCAATGTAGTCATGTTACTTTCTATGGAGAGCTCAAACTTGATCTGCTCTGGAACCCACTTTAAGGTTCCAGAGGCCTGATCCTGTCAGATCTCAGAAGCTAATTAGGGTTGTCCCCCGCTAGCTCTTGGAAGGGCCACCTCCAAGGAGCACCAGGGCTGTGATGCTAGGCAGGCAGTGGCCAACCACCTCTGAACATCTCTTGCCTGATTGCCAAACAGATCTCCTGGCCACATAACACTCACGCCGTACAATAAATAAATAATGTATTTTAAACTTAAAATTTTTGCACGGGTTTTTAATTTATTGATGTGAGCTGCCCTGAGACTATCTGGAGAGGGGCAGCATATCAATCCAAGTATAAATATAAACACATAAACAAAAACAAATAAATAATACATCTTTAGTTTTTGCATATCTTTTCATATACGCCTGTACTTTGATTTGGTGTATTACATGTGGAACAGGCTTCCTCGGGAGGTGGTGGGTTCTCCATCTTTGGAAATTGTTAAACAGAGGCTGGATAACCATCTGACAGAGAGGCTGATTCTGTGAAGATTCAAGGGGGTGGCAGGTTACAGTGGATGAGCAATAGGGTTGTGAGTGTCCTGCATAGTGCAGGGGGTTGGACTTGGTGACCCAGGAGTTCCCTTCCAACTCTATGATTCTATGATTCTATTCCATTCATACCTAGTGATTTCCATCATCACCTGTTACGTGTAGTGACATATTTTCCTGACTTTTCTTTATTCCAGATGCTTCACCAGAAACTGTGGGGACCTTGCTAGGAGTCAACTCTGTCAATGGAGACTTGGGTAGCCCTTCTGACGAGGAAGATGCCCCCACTGGGCATCATGACATGCCTCCTGTTTGCTTGAACGGCCCCCTGTTGGAGGAATCAACAGGAGAGGGAACCCCACGGCATTCCCTGAGGACTAGTACCACTCTGGAAACAGATCAGGAAGATTTGACCTCCACGGCTTCAAGGTCCTCACCTCCCAGGGGCCGCCAGGATTCGCTGAACGACTACTTGGATGCTATTGAGCAAAGTAATTATTGTAGGGCCGGGACTTCCGCTTGCAATGAGCGCGCCATTGGGGCGTCCCCAAAATTAAGGAGTAGCTTCCCGACTGACACTAGACTTAATGCCATGCTTCACATAGACTCTGATGAAGAGGAGCATGAATTCCATCAAGCTTTGGGATTCCAGTCATCCCTGGATGATGACGGCGGGTTAGTCATGTTGAATGGTCCTAACCGAAACGCTGAAGGAGATTGTCCGAATTGTTTGTCAAGCCAAGTTGCGCAAAGCCAAGGCCCCGAGGAAGATGGGGGAGACCCGGACATAGACACCTCCTTGCCTCCTTCCGATAGCCAGCAAGAACCCCTTCCAGGGCCTCCAGACTCTGAAGTAGCCGTCGAAGAAACTGAATTGCTTCAAGGTCCTCCAGATGACGGGCCAGCAGATCTGACTGAACTCGACGTTTGTGCATCTCAAGAGGCAGAACAGCCTTCAGCTGGCTCAGATGCGGGAGCTTCTGAGTCTTCTCCTGGAAGCCGAAGAAGCATTCGGGAAGCCGAGTCTATGGACCAGGGCTCGGAACCATCTCAGATCTCGTCGGAAACTGAGCCCAGCGACCCCGCTCGCACAGAAAGCGTAAGCGAATCCAGCACTCGGCCAGAAGGCGAGAGCGACGCAGAAGGGGCAGACGGTTCGTGCCATGAAGCCGCCACTCCCCGACTCACCTCAGTGGATACTCAGTGCTCTTCCTTTGAAAGCACCCGCTTTTTGGAGATGCCAGCCTTTTCGTCCCAGGAGGAGGAAGAAGGAGCTTGTGCCATGGACACCTCTAGGAGTGAACCTGCTGTGGGAACGCAAGACATTGTATGCACCCAGGCCTCACTGCCCTCGGTACATATCCCAACCGCTCAAGAGGAAGGGCCCCTGACTGAAATGGGAGGACTGCAAGATATTGATGAGGCTGAAGAAATATGGCAGAGGAGGAGGAGCCTGCAGGCAGCTGCTGCACGTAGCCAATCACAGGAGGCAGACACTGGAGGGGCACAGGCCACTTGCGAGGGGGCAGCTTCGGAGGCTGATGGAGCTAGCGGAGGTAACGGCCACACAAGGCGGTTGTCGGTCTTGGTATCCACGGTTAAGCTAATTAATTAGAGTAGTTACGTGTACTGACAGTCAGAGTAGTTCAGCAGTGGAATAGGCTGCCTAAAGAGGTGGTGAGCTCCCCCTCACTGGCAGTCTTAAAGCAAAGGTTGGATGCACACTTTTCTTGGATGCTTTAGGATGCTTTGGGCTGATCCTGCACTGAGCAGGGGGTTGGACTAGTTGGCCTGAATGGCCCCTTCCAACTCTATGATTCTATGATTCTAATTGATGAATGTGTCTGAATCTCTTTCAAGTCATTTCCCCACAGGTTATTTGCTCTGGGTTTTATGATATTGGGAAGCAGTGATTCCCCTCCTCTCCCCAGTGTTTACCCACCCATGACAATGTGGTGCATTTGTACACCTCAGGCATTTTTCCTGTCTTTCTCAAACCTGTTTAACTTTGTAATCTGGGGGATTCAGAGTGAAGTGCGGCAATGGAATAGTGCTGTATCAATATAATATTAGAATAATCTGTACCAGGATCTTTGAATTCAGCTTTCATTTTTTTTTAAAGTTAGTCCCTATCTCCTTTAATTACAAAGATATACCTTTCCCCTCGTATCTCTGCAATGAAAAGGGCTAGAAACTTAAAAAAGAAAGTTGAAAATCCAGAGAACCCGAACAAATTGTTACAATGTTATCTAGTATGTTGCTATTGCCAATTTTTAAAAGCCCTGAAAAATCACTAGTGCTCGGGGGGGGGGGGGGGACAGCTATGTAGAAGCCCAATTTCTGTTGTTCCACATCAACAGTCGCAGAAGCAGGGAGGAAACTACACCAGCCTCTTCCCAATTGGTAACCACTTAATTCTGTAATGGACTGATGACCCTTGAAGAAACAGTCATCTGCCTTGAGGGCATGCTTTGAATGCAAAAACATCGCACCTGGTGTCATCAGCAAAGCTTTCCGAGGACATGCTCAAACCGCATTGTGTACACATGCCGTTAACCTACACCACACAGGTGCACACCACCCCCACAACCCTAGCAGGATTTTCTGTTTTCCACAAAGAGCTTGAGTGCCTGCATAGAATGGCGTGAATGAAATGCCGCCTGACTTCACAGGTGTCGCCTCCTACCTGGCGTAAAAGCAAACACGATTGCTTAAACAGCAGAGGCTGACTACCTGGCGGATAGGTTTCACTAGCAGTCCCTTGCTTGTACTGAGCTGAACAAGGGATGCGTATATTGGTGAGAGCCCAGGTTAATTTTTTTTAACATTTGAAACATTTCTTAACCACTTTCCCACCTTGCGGGGCGTGAGGCAGCTTGCAATATATCAACCGTTTTTAAAACCTAGAATTTAAACGGGTAGCACAATCGTTTGACTTTTAATTTCCCGGCCTTTTGAGCTCAAATGGCACGCTGTTGATGATGGCAGAGCAATATCGTTGTTAGCATACTGGGAATACAATGTGAGTGCATTGGGTTCTTCTGTAAGGACCACCACAACTGCTTTGTGGTGTTTGAGACAAGCTAGGGTTACAGCCCTCGAAGAAAGAAAGCTTAATTGCTTTGTCAAATTTTTCAAATTTTAAATTTTTAACAAGTTTCAGTATGAGCCGGAATTACCTTTGGAAGAATGATGGTGAGGCAGAATGCAATGCTTTCTACATATTTTCGTGGGAAATTTATACACTTTTTCCTTTAAAAAAATGTTTTTGTTTCTCTAGGCTCCCAAAGCAATGGCCATCAGCCTCTGAGATCACTTCCCTCAGTTCGCCAGGACGTTAGCCGCTATCAGAGAGTGGACGAGGCCTTGCCCCCAAGTGAGATACTTTTTTTTTGTATTAGCTTCAAAGTTTGAACGCACATCTCTCAAAGCAGCACAGGTGCCACGGGTTTATGCTTATCTGCAGGTCTGCTTGGTTGCTTATGCCTTTCGCAGGGCTCTTCGCTCAGTGGGTATGAATTTACTGGTCCGCCTGGCCTTGACCAGGGCCAGGGCCTTTTTGGTCCTGGCCCCAACCTGGTGGAATGAGCTCCCAGAAGAGCTGAGGGCCATACCGGAGCTACCAGCTTTCCGCAGGACCTATAAGACGGAGCTCTTCCACCAGGTATATGGTTGAGGCCAGGGTGGGGTCTCGGTGTTACCATTAGAGGATCCCACGGATAAGTTAGATCTGGTTGCCCGCTCCCATCGGAAGAGAATTTGGCCCTCAGGCTGAATTGGAGGAGAGGGGGCGGAGTGTTTAGAATCTTAGGGTAGTAATCTCCATCTGGTCTCTGATAAGGGTTGTTTTCATGGGGGTTTTATGGAATCTGTTGTTTTATACTTGTAAACCGCTGCAAAACTTTCCGAGAGCGGCAGTATAAAAATCGAAAAATAAATGTTTCTTAGAAAACCAGAGAGCAGCACGGGGCTCATTCTTTACACAACCCATATGCTCTTTCCCCAGGTTCCAATAGTGTGTAGTGTGTTTCCACCCTCCCCAGTGGAGAAGGAATTGGTCCGATATGGAGCAAAAGTCTATTACTGGCTATTAGCCACAAGTTATAGCTAGAGCAGTCTGTCTGTGGCAGCAGTGCTCCATATCAACTATTGCCCCCAGGGGTCTGCAAGCCCCTGGGGATCTGGGGGTCTCCGGAGGAGGCTCAAGGCCTTTCCTCTCCTGCCTTAATGGACTTGGAACTGGTTGCTTCCTTTGCTCCCCCTCCCCTCCTTCCGAGTTTTCTAAACCCCTTGTAATTTCTGTGCCTGGGAGGGGTGGAGCCTTCATGCCTGCTCCTGGCTTAAACTACCTCCTGTCATCTCCCTCCTGTCCTCCATGACCCTGCCTGTTAATACATGTAGTGATGTCACTTCTGTTCACACATCACTTCTGGCAGGTGTGGCAGGGAAGCATGACAAGTTCTGAGGCCCCTTGAAGTCTGAAAATATTTTTCAGGGGCTCCTCCACAGTCAAAAGGCTGCTCTGCATGCTTGGTGCTTGGGAGGTCCAAGTGGGAGGGCTTCTGGAGTTCTGGCCCCACTGGTGGATCTCCTGCTGGCCCCTTGTTTTTGCCCCCTTTGCGACATGTGGATTTGGACCAAATAAGCCACTGGCCTGACCCAACATGACTGAGAGATTTGGGAAACAGTGTCCTTCAAGTATCCTGTTGCTTACTGTTTGCAATGTGTTTTGATTGCTAAGATTGGGAAGCCCGCATTGACAGTCATGGGAGGATATTCTATGTGGACCACGTAAACAGAACCACTACGTGGCAGCGGCCCACGGCACCCCCGGCTCCTCAGATCCTTCAGCGTTCCAACTCTATACAGCAAATGGAGCAGCTGAACCGCCGGTGAGAATTATTCTAACCATTTCCTTGCCCACAGTGTTTAAGAACTGGCATAGTATAGCCCTGAGTCTTTATTGCAAGTTCCCCTTACTGAGCAAGCATAGAAACCTTTGTACAGATGGGCTTAGGCCAGAAATGTGATATTTATAAAAATTAGGCAAAAGGCATCAATTCCCCAGGCCCTGTCCTGTGGCCGAAATGTAGTCTGCATTGCCACATTGTCATCCCCCCTTTCATTCCAGTATAAGTTTTGGGATGAAAAGACTCCCAAAGTGATAAGCTGTTTTCTAACCCTCCATTTTTCACTACCTGAAGGAGTCCCAAAGTGGTATACAAACCCTATCGCTTCCCCTCCCCACAACAAACACTCTTTGAGGTATGTGGAGCCTAGAGAGCTCTGGGAGTATTGTGATTAGCCCAAGGTCACCCAGCTGACTACACATGGAGGAGTGGGGAATCAGTTTTCCAGATTAGGGTCCACCCCTCTTAACCACACCACCACATTGGCTGTCAGAAAGAAAGGCTTGAAAGTCGCTTGTCCCCTGGAATTTAGCTTTCCGGAGCTTGGCTGGAAGGAACAGTTGAAGCCGAAATAGAAAAATAATTAACTTCTGATGTAACTTGCTCGTATGCTCACATGCCAGCCTTTTGGAGATTCTCTGATGCCTTTATCGCGTGCTTTGCATAATGTCAGTCTTGAAACCTCAGGTATCAGAGTATTCGTCGGACGATGACTAATGACAGGCCAGAGGAGCACCCAAACGCCATGGATGGAGCTGGGGAGGACCCCGACTTCCATCACCCCAATGCAGGTAAGGTGCCTTCAGCACCCTCTGTTTTGCATGTCCTTGAGGATCTTTCCATTACAACCTCAGTGGTGGAAAGTGCCATTAACTTGCAACTTACTTATGGCCACCCCTGTTGGGTTTTCAAGGCAAGAGGCATTCAGAGTTGTCTTGTCATTGCCTACCTCTTCATAGCAATGCTCCTGAGTGATGTTCTGGAATTTGGATGAAAACTCTATGGGATAATCAGCTTATACCATAGAGTTTTTGCAAATACCAGAGCGTCATTCACAAGTTGCCGGTGCCATGATGTCACTTCCCGTGTGCCACCAGCACTGAGCCTTTCTACTGGTAAGTACTCCCCTTCGTCGGCCAGTTCATTGTCAGCTGGGTGGCAGGGCCTCCCGGTGGGGACCCCAGTCTCCTCCAGGTGGTGGGGTCTGGCAACCCTACTTTGAAAACATTCGGGTGTCACCATAAGTGGGTTGCAACTTGATGGCACTTTCCAATGTCATAGAAAAGAACTTTTAATAACAAACATAAACCAGAATGACTGTATTAAAAAAAAATTGTTTTTTACAATGCTGGGATGCTGAACCCTTTGTACTGACGATCGAAACGTGTCTTAGATTTCCGAAGGGAGAACGTGCTTCCTCATTCTACCTCTCGATCCCGGCTTACTCTTCTGCTTCAGTCCCCCCCCTGTGAAATTCCTGACCAGCCCGGAGTTCTTCACAGTGCTGCATTCTAACCCTGTGAGTATAGAGTGGCAATTAAATATGAATTATATAGAGTTGTGTATGAACATTAGAAGGACATGATACTTTTGCATTTTTCATACCTTGCTGGAGCACGTTAGGAGAGCCATGAAGTTCACTCAAGTGCTGTTGAGTGAGTTAACCTACCTCACAGAACCAGAGAGGATGAAGTGGATGTAGGGAGGGGAACCCCTTTTTCATTGCCTAGAGCAGTGGTCCCCAACCTTTTTATCACTGGGGACTGGTCAACACTTGACAATTTTACTGAGGCCCGGGGGGGGGGGGTAGTCTTTTGCAGAGGGACGCCGCTGCCTGAGCGCCTGCTCCACTTGCTTTCACACTGGTGCCCCTGATCTCCTGTCACCCGCTGGGGGGCACTGCCAGCAGCAGCAGTGCAGTGCCAAGCCGAGGGGGAGCCCCAGCCATGGTGGCCTCCAGACAGCACCAAAGGTGAGCCGGCAGCAGAGTGGCAGGGCAGCCCCCGAGGCAGCAGCTGAGGAGGAGGACGAGGAGGAGCCGCGGCCCGGTACCCACAGATCCACGGACCGGTCCCGGTCCCCGGACTGGGGATTGGGGACCACTGGCCTAGAGCTTCTTTGAGGAGTGATATCCAGGGCTCACCATGCCCCACTGAATACTCACCCAGGAGCACCAACAGGTAGCTGGGCATACCCAGTTAGGGCTGACCCAAGCCACTAGTGAAGGTCACTTTTTCCCATACCTGGGGGGGTGGGGGGTCACTGGCTCACAGTGTATACAAACCCAAAACAAGGCAGCTGATAGGCCAAGGAACATCTCATGAAACCACAACTGTCTTTGGGATCAAAGGTATGCAGGTCTCATAGGAGCTCTGTGCTAGCATTTAACACTCCCCAACTCTGGGCCAAGAAGGGCACACTGGTTGGTTCTCTGAACAACTAGAGCAGGGATGGCCAAAATGTGGTTCTCCAGATGCCCATGGACTACAATTCCCATAAGCCCCTGTCAGCTAGGCATTGTAGTCCATGGACATCTGGAGAGCCACAGTTTGGCGACCCCTGAACTAGAGCAATTGGGAGAGTGACCAGTAGGAGAAAGAAAGAAGTTGGGAAGTCTATCCTGTGGCGGTCAAGGGGTCAGGATTAAAATGGGGTCGAATACAGGAAAGCAAAAATGGAAGCACCTTTTCCCTCATTATTGTAACCGTTATGAGGAAAATATTGTTGTGGCCATTGATACTTATATCCATTTTACCCCACCTTGTACAATTAATAACATATTGGAACAAAAATGAAGTAGACCAGAAGAATTAGATAAGAGATGGGTTCTCTTCATACTGAAGCAGGCAATTTCCCTCAGTTTCTGTGGACTTCCCTATGTTTCTGAGAGATAATGCTGCAAAAAGGGGGGGGGGCGGGGGAACCTAACCGGAGAAGCAAGTCAAGAACTTAGAAGGTTGAGCAGCTACACAAACGAAGACATCTATTTATTACAAAGTGCATAGTAAATATGGATTCAAAACAAAGATAAAAACCACAAGGTGTTGGGCATCGCCTTACAACCCATTCTTAAAATCGTTCTATCTTTGTTTTGAATCTCTACTTACTATGCACTTTATAATAGATGCATCTTATTCTTTTGTTTAGCTGCTCAAGCGTCAAGGTTCAGTGACGTAATGCTGCACCACCTTTGAGTCATATTATTTTACTGGGAGACTCTCAAAGTGCTCGATTTCGCAATAAGCCAAACTTCTGTATAAGAAAGTTTCTTTATTAAGGAAAGAAGACATCCGGTACACTTACATAGACAGAACTGAGGTCTTTTGCCCATGGACAGAGTATAACACAGTGAAGCCCATTCCCCTTCCCACCCCTGGGAACAGGGCAAAATGCATTTCAAAGAGAGTTACAACACTCCAGATAACCTAAACTACAAAGGGCGAAGTTGGGATTGGGGGGAGGGGAGAGGGAGGGGGGGGGGGAAGAGGGAAAGAGAGAGAGCCGGGAGTAGGGACAGGCTGTGTGAGAAAGTTAGGAGTCATAAACCAAAACAATACGATGCAAGGTGTCGAAGCAGCCATCTGGGCAGTGTCCGATCCCAAGCATCAAGAATCCAACAATCATGGCAGAAGACCTGGGAGGTTCTGACAAAGACTGGGACAGACTTTTCTCTGGGCCTTCGTTGACAACATAGAAGAGTAGGTTTTCATACCCTGCTTTTCTCTGTCCTAAGGAGTCTCAGAGTGGCTTGCAATCTCCTTTCCTGTCCTCTCCCCACAGCAGGCACCTTGTTTGGCAGGTAGAGCTGAGACAGTTTGGAGAGGAATGTGTCCGGTCAAAATCACCCATGTGGAGGAGGAGCAGGGAATAGAACCCGGTTCTCCAGATTAGAGTGGGCCATTCTTGAGCACTGTACTGGCACCCACTGGAATCCCCTGTTAGTGTATCCTCACATGATAGATCCCCTGGCCCACGCACTGCATTTGAACTGGGAACTTGCCAGTGGAAATGCCTCACTGATGTTTGCCTTTTTTCTGTATAAACATGTTCTAAGGGGGGTTGCTTATTGGCTTTAAGCTAGCGTGAAAATATCCTGGGTCTCCCACTGGTATAATTGCCCTGTAAACTAATGTTAAAATTAAAACGTGTTAAATGAAGCCATTATGGTAATTCTAGAACTCCCTGCATTGTTAAATCTGGAAGGCATCATAAAAATGTATAATTTGGAGAGCGTTTGGGTGATTTTATTCGGATGTAGATTTAGGCTATGACTTCATTTGCAAGACAAGTTGCGCTTGATTTTTTCAAAAAGAAAGATAGCGTGGGATCCAAACCTCCACAGAGGTCACGCCATCCAATCAGGGACACCGTCTTCTGATAACTGCAGCTGTATCAACAGGTTGTGTTTCATTGAAGGCGGAACAACCGTCGGAGTGTGCTGACTGCTACATTTCATGTGTTGGGCGGAACCAACTTCGGTAATGCATTTGAAGGCTGCGCCTATATGGTTCCAGCTGTACATTCAGATTTGGAAGCATAGATTTCTCCATCCTCGTAGGCAAGAAAAAAAGTGGAGCACAGGCAATTGAGAAGTAGGCCTAGCAAAAGTGTAAAATGCAAGGCCAGGGGTAGGACACAGGGTTTCCCAACCATAGTTCTGTACTACGGTGTGAGGGGTTTCAAAATGGCAGCTGGGGAGAGCCCTCTCTCCCTGTGTCTGCCGCTTTCAGCTCCGAGTGAAGAGGAGAGGAAAAGGGTTCAGATAGATACATAGATAGATAGAGACAGACAGACACAGACACAGAGATATTTAATATTTAAATTCTACCTTTATTTGGGTAGGTTGACCCACTTCCTCCCAAAGTGGCCAATAATGTGCTTGCAGGATATAGAAAGGGGAGAGGCCCTGGCCATTTAAACCTTTGCCCCCCAAGGTTCCTCTAACTCCCAAGGGGCGTGGACAGAAGGCATGGCCAGCTGGCATCTATTCCTGGTACCCAGAAGCCTGAAAAATACTTCAGCAGTCAAAAGATTGGAAAAGACTGGGTATAACATATAAGACCACATGGAGCTATTTTATGCCAAACCAGATCTATCTATTCTGTGGGATAGCAGGTGTAAGACAGACAAAAGACTTTTCCCAAAATGTGTTCCCAGCCCATGTGCTCTTTAAAGTTAAGATTCCAAGGATGGAATGCTCTATTGAGAGCCAATGTGATTAAAGAGAGGTGGCCACTAATCTGGTGAGCCAGGTTTGATTCCCTGCTCTCCCACATGCAGCTGGCTGGCCAACCTCTTGGCCCAGTCCCAGTTCTCTTAGATCTCTTCTTGCAGAATAGTTCTCTTAGAGCTCTCTCAACCTCACTTAGCTCACGGGGTGTCTGTTGTGGGGAGAGGAAGGGGAAAGCTGGGGATAAAGAAACAGCTCTTCTTCTACGTAGTAACCAAGTGTTCTTCCATGGAGCCATGAATCATCCAAGAACGATTCCTGGCTTTCCTGAGCTGGTGAATAACTTGATAGCTTCCTTCTGAAACTTCTTCATTCAAAGTAGGGATGCCAGCCTCCAGGCAGGACCGGGAGATCCCTCGGAATTACAGCTCATCTCCAGGCAACAAAGATCAGTTCCTCTGGAGGAAATGGCTGCTTTGGAGGGTGGGACTGTATGTCATCATATCCCATTGAAGCCCCTCCCCTCCCCAAGCCCCGCCCCCTGCAGGATCCACCCCCAACTTGGAGCTGGCAACCCAAATGAAAGTACAAAGGATTCTGCAGGACTTGTCAGCTTTCTGCAGGGCCGGCAAGACGGAGCTCTTCCGCCAGGCGTATGGTTGAGGCCAGGGCGGCTCCTGCCGTTGTCAGCTGTGGATCTCTAGCTGAAACTAACCAAGTCCCTCGATCCCAGATAGAGAGTAATAGACCTTTGCTGGATGGGAGGAGGGGAGTGGGCTATATATTTATTACCCGCCACCGTGATATTGTGTTTTAATTACGTTTTTAATGGGTTTTATGGAATTTTATCGTTTTTATGAATTCTGTAAACCGCCGCGAGACATTTAAGAGCGGCAGTATATAAATATAAAAATTAATTAATTAATTAATAACAATATCAACCTGTTCTCTCCCTCCCGCACAGAGTGCCTACCGCATGTTTACAAACAACACATGTCTGAAGCACATGATCACCAAAGTCCGACGAGACACGCACCACTTTGAGCGCTATCAGCATAACCGAGATTTGGTGGGTTTTCTGAACATGTTCGCCAACAAGCAGCTGGAGCTGCCGCGGGGCTGGGAGATGAAGCATGATCATCAGGGCAAGGTAACAGAGCTCGGCGAATGGCCGGGAGGATGAATGCAAAGTTACCATAATCGAAATAATATCTGTATTCCCCTGACCAGGATGGTCTTCTCAGATGCTACGCGGGGTTAGCCCTGCTTAGTACTTGGATGGGAGACCCCCAAGCTGCTGTGCAGAGGCAGAGCAACACTGAACATCTCTTGCCTTGATTACCCTATGGGGGCCCCATAACTTGGCATTTTTTTTTAAATTGTGACGTTGAAACCTTGTGATGCCTCAAAAGGAACAATAGCAACCATCTTGTTAATATTTTCACTAGCCTGTTCCTTCTCAGTTGCCACTTGTTAAGATGTCAGAACAGGAGTTGTGTCTGTTCTCTTTAAAGCTCTGGACTGGGACAAGTTCTCCGGATTTGGTGTGGAAGAATTGCATATTTTCCTCGGGGGCGGGGGTGGAGGTGGGGAGCAACATGGAGCCATGTATGTGAATAGAACCCTGGAGCAGGACAGAGAGATATAAGAACAAACATTCCTAAAGCTGTGTCCCACGTGTGCTGTAAGTGTGAACATCTGAACATAAGAGAAGCCATGTTGGGTCAGACCAATGGCCCATCCAGTCCAGGTTGCATGCACACAGAAGCTTAAACCCAGAATAAAACTTTACTCATCTTAAAGGTGCCGCCAGGCTCAAACTTTGTTCTGCTTCTGAAGAAGAGTGCAACACATGAAAGCTGACTGTTGGTCTACAAGGTACCCCTGGTCTCCAACTTTGTTCAGTTTCTTCAGACCAGCCTGACTACCCACCTCCAGAAGTATCTGTTCACTCAAAAACTTATCCCCAGAACGAAACTGTGTTGGTCTTTGTGATGGGCCAGGGGAAGGATGGAACTGTCCCGCTTTTGCCTTGCAGGCCCAGTTCCGTCTTGCACACCCCCTGTTCTGGCTGGTTGCCAACTCCAGGTGGGTGGCAAACAGGACTCACTGTTTGCCACCCACCTGGACTAACTAACACTCACTGCCACCACCTGGTTGAAGTACAGGGTGGCAGCTGGGGAAATTAGGACTCCTACCTGCTCCTTTCACACCTATGAGGACTTGCCTCTATGGTCTCCCACAGCCCCAGCACCTAAGCATTGTGGGGATGAATTACTGCAAGGGCTCGGATAGGTGTAAGCTTTTGTGCGCACGCACACTTTATTACACAGGAAATATATAATAGTATAAAACCACTAGGTTAAAACAAGTGTATGCAGACTGATTGGGCAACCCCTTATATGCTAATATCTAAGTTTTCAACCCACTCAGTTGCAGCTGGGGAGAGTTCAAAGCGCTCTGTCACATCTCCCTGGGAAGCACATTCTTCTGGCAGAAATTTTGACAACTTGTGCATGTGATTAGGAAGTTGTCTATATTTCTTTTAATCTCAGCACCCTACTAAGGATTGCTGCAAGGCCCCTTTACAGTCTTTGGCTAGGATTCTGCGGGTGGGAAAGCTGCCCACCAAGCACAATTGTCTCTTTCGACAGCAGCCCAAAATAACCTCTGCCCAATCTTGTTCCTGGGCTACTGAAGGCATTGCAGGCTGCCATTGCACAGGGAAAGTGTGATGTGCAGCTAGAAGCCCTTGCACCCACAGAAATGTTAGCCTGGATCAGAGTCATAATCCATTTAGATCTCTTGCTTTTTTTAAGGATATTTAAGGTGAGAAAGAACGCTTGGATTTCAGCCAGTATAAAATTAAAGTTGCCCCTCTTAGCAAATTAGATTTATTCTGCTTCAATTTTAGCACTGTAAACAAATATGAATAATTGGTCTTATGGGTTCCGAACACTGTGTGTGTATAAACAATACAAACCCACCCTGTAATCTTAATCCACTTTAATGTGGAAAATTATCACAAGTCCCATCTGTGATCGCTAATACTTTTAATAGGCAAAGATTTTTTTCAGGTTTGACTGGTTTGAACAAGACAGGTAAGGAAACAAGCCTTTTGCAGCACAAGGGGAATGGGGACCACTCCCCCTTTTCCGCAGGAGAGAAGAAGACACTGCAGCAGAGGGATCTCCCCGAACCCAGGCTGCCTCTATGATTCCCCCCCCCCCCAATCCATCTGCTTTCTGGTTGAGACTAGGTTGTGTGCGGTGGCGGCCGAATTGGGCATTCCAGGCTGACACAGCCAGCACCGCGCCGTGGGGGGGCGGGGACAAGTGCCAGTGCGTAACTCAGCGCACACATGGTGCCGTGGAGTTGGCTGTGTCGGCCAGGAATGGCCGATTCGGCCGCCACCGCACACAACCCTAGTTGAGACTGCATCCAGCACGGTGGGATCTGCAGGAGGAAAAAGGAACAGGAAAGAGGGGATTGGCTTCCCACAGTGACAGAGTAGTATATGTTACAGAAGAAGAAGAGCTGTTTTAACAACCAGAAGGCATCTCAGAATGACTTACAACCACCTTCCCTTCCTCTCCCCACCACAGACACCCTGAGATAGGTGGGGCTGAGAGAGCTCAGAGTGAACTGTGGATGCCTCAAGGTCACCCAGCTGGCTGCATGTGGAGGAGGAAGAGTGGGGAATTGAACCCGGTTCTCCAGATGAGAGGCCAACACCAGGCTGGCTGGCTGTATAACGAGGCTATATAGACTTTCACTTTGTTTTGTGACCTCAAGCAAAATGTTGCATTATACCATCTGCTGCCAGTCAGGCTCGGCAAGAGTTGTTTCTTATTTCTGTTATGTGTTGGATTTTATCTCTGTATGTATTTTAAATTATGGCTTACTTCAGGATACTGTCTGGAAGATGAAGTTCGTTCCTGCTGTTCATCCCTGCTTTAGATAGCAAAAGCAAAACAAAATGAATTCGGTTGGTATCTAGACTGATGATACATAGGGAACAAGAGTTTCTATATTCTAGTAGACCAAGCACCCTGCAAGGTGGGGTGGGGCTGGGGAACTTACCAGGAACAAAGGGAGGCCTAGTCTGGCAACTTGGTGACATCACTTACAGCATGCACCAGAAACAGTATCATGACATTGCCAGTGCTGCAGGGAACACTCTGGAACTTGGACAAAAACTCTATGGTAGAAGTCATTCCTTGCCCAAATACCAGAGCATCCCTGCATCTCAGAAATGATGTTGCTGTTTTGCCGGTGATGGAAGCCTAGGCTTCATCTTGTTGCCAGTCAGACCCCTGCTGGTCAGCTTGGTTTGGTACCAGAGGGAGCTGCCCTGGAGAGGGGGAATCCACCCCTCACAGGGACCTGGTAAGTCTACTGTGTGAAGTTGCTTAGCAGGATGAGGGTTGGGTCTTGCCTCACCAGCCCCCTTGCACCTTCTTAAAGTGGCCTTCCCGTAGAACTTCTTGCTGGCCCAGTGACCCAGGGTTCGCTAACTGATGACGAATCAGTCCATGAATCTTGCAGTTTCATGGGTGAATCAAGATCTATCTTACTGCACATGGACGGTTAGTATAAGCTAATGCATTGGGCAGTTCAGGCCTCATCCAGGTAACCTGGATGCCTTCACGTAACACTGGTGTAACGGCATAGTTCGGAGATGATACGGAGCTCCACTAGCAGTCACTGTGCCCCTGTATACAAAGCGTTCATTTGCTGCTGTGGCAGATTCCACCACAGAGAATGTGCGCGAGAGAGGTTTGATTTTGCAATGGCCATGGGAGTCTTTAAACAGGAAACCCTGTTTGAACAGATACATGATCCATCTGGGGAAACTCTCAAGCTTGTCCAAACCAAAATACCCAGTTCCCGTGCCCAGCTCTCAAATGTCCAGGCTACACCCTTGCCGAGTTGCCTGTGGTGGGCGTTTGTATAAAATTAGGCTGGCTGGATTCTATAAAATGAGGCTGGTTCCCGTTTGGTTGACAGCTGCGGTGCCACTGTCCAGCTTTGCCCAGGGCTTCAAAGCCCCCAGCTATCTCTCTGGTCTTTACTGAAGCTTCCAGGTGGCCATTCTGGGTTTCACTATCCAGTAGGCTGCTGTCAGCTGGCCCCAGAGCATGCATGGTGAACGAGTCGTGATGGCATTCAATTAGTGTAGTCCTTGAGCATCTTTCCTGTTTGCTCATTGCATAAATGAGTGCTGTATGCTTTGTTAAACTGCTGTGCAAGAACCTTTCTTTTTCTTTTTTCTTTTTTGGTAAGCGCTTAGGAAGAAGCGCTCATACGGAAAACGCATGTTTCCTTGTAGGACAGAGTTGCTCTATATTTATCTTTCCATTTGTACGCTTGATTAAGGTTCAGCTGATTAAATTATCAGCCTCCGGGGGGGGGGTGGCGGCGCTCTCTTCTAAATGCGGTAGGCAACATGAGATAACAGGCGTTCAGCGACTGATTCGTACAGCAATTAAGCCCAGAGAGTTTGAAGTTAATTGGATGACTGGGCTGGGATTAATTGGTTTGATGACAAAAATGAATGAGGTCCACCCCGAAGAAGCTGAGCAGAGATTCCCAGATGGAGTTAAAAGCTAAGGTTGGGCATTTTCTGGAGGTATGGGGGTGCAGCCTTGGGAAGGGAGGGATGTCCTCAGGGTATAATGCTGTGGAGTCCGTCCTCCAGTCCTGGATTGGGAAATACCCGGAAATTGGGGGGGGGTGGAGCCTGGAGAGGGTAAAGGTTGGGGTTTGGAGGGACCTCAGGGAATGGGCTTCTGTTGTCTGCAGAGCAGTTGTAATTACAGGTGTGCGCCTTGGCTCGGTTCGGTCGCCTCGGCAATCACTAAATCCCAAGGTGGCCAGCGGTGCGGAGAGGAGGGGTCGCAGTGCACCAGCCAGCGGCCACACGCAGGCGCAGAGCTCTGCGCCTCTGTGTGGCTGCCAGCTGGCACACCACTGCCAGCCCTCCTCTCCGTGCCACAGCTCTGGCCCCCTACACGCCTCTTTGGGCTTCAGTGATCACTGAGGCGGCCGAGCCGAAGCGCACAACCCTAGCTGTAATTGTGGAAGATCTCCAGCTGCCGCCTGAAGGTTGGCAACCTTGCTCCCAGAGCAGCCGACCTCTGTTGCCTGGGGATCAGGAGTTATTCTAAGAGATCTCCAGATGCCACCTGGAGGTTGGCCACTGTGCTAGAAATACCCATGGGTCAGTGTAATTCTGACCAACCCCTCTCCCCCCCCCCCCCAATCAAGCATTGATTCAGGAATATCATTGCTGGCCAGAGGTACAAGATATCTATAATTAATAATAAAACTGGATAAAACCGGAAGCAGGAGAAACATTTAATGGACAGAAATCACAATTGCTCTTTGACCATAAGCTTTGGACAGTGCGGAGCTGCTCCTGTGCTTTATGAAGGTGAGTAGCTGTGTTGGTCTGAAGCAACAGAACAATGTTTGAGACCGGCAGCACCTTGTTTAATTCCGGGGATAGGCTTTTGTGTGGAACGGTGTCCCTGAAAGCTCACACCCAGAATTAAACTTTGTTGGCCTTAAAGGTGCTACGTTGCCAGAAGAAAGGCCTTAATAAAGATAATGAGAATATGCAGGCGTGCCATAATTTGCCAGCAACGTCATCTGTGAGCATCAACTAACCTAAGGGGAGAATTCCAGACTAAGTAGATAGGGTGAAAGCAACGCCGCCGTTTACCTCAAGTTCACCCATTGATTCTCCTCAAGTCCTAAGCAAATGCTATTTGCAATGCCCTCTATATCCAGTGTCCTTCCCACCTGAATCTGTCTTCAGCCCATATTGTGTGTCCTGTCTCTCTCCACGCACATGTTGAGTTGAGCAGAGTGATCTTGGGCCAACCACACCCGCTCATCTTAACCTTCCTCACAGGATTGTTGTGTGGATAAAATGGAGGAGATGAGGAAGATGTAAACCAATTTGTGTCCCGACTGGGGAGAAAGGTGACAGGTGGGGTTTTGGCATTACCTCTTCCGGTCACATGATTGTGATGTCAAGTGACTTCCTGCCAGGCTGCTTCCCTTTTTGTTGCCTTGGCTAAGGGAGAGTTCTGGGTCTGAAAAGGGCGAAGACCACTGTTCTGTAATAAGGGTCCAGACAATGAAAAAGCTTCTTCTGTCATCTTCTGGAAGAATGCCACCCTTCCTGCTCACTTCCAAGACTGTGATGTTGCTTTAGGGTGCCAGAATAAAAAAGGAAGTGCCAGGTTCACCTTTCCAATGGGTCAACTTATGCATCCACCTTGAGTACATGGGTGCCTCAGCTAAAGTGATTGGTTTGGTCCAGGACAGGCCTTTCTTTAGAACTTTAAACTGCTGCGTGGAACAGTAGGAATTTCAGCTTTGCTCACCCCTGCTTGACAAGATGGGCCAGCTAGACAATCTTTTCTCAAGGCAAAATTTTAGGATCTTGGCTGCTCACTAGGCACGGAACCCTCTTCTTGAACACACATATAAGTACTGCCTTTCTCTTCCTTCCAGTCCATCCTCAGACTTACCTTTTCCAGGTGAGCTTTGCCATTCTCCACCGTAATAAGGTTTTAAATACCTGTAACGGCACTGACCATATGCCTTCCTTTCCTTCCTTGCTTAATTGTATTTCCCATCCACCCCAAGGCTTATTTTAGATTGTAAGAGGCCGGGATTTGACTATTTCAGCTGAAGAAAACACTACAAGGTTGTTCTGTCCAATTGCTGTTCCTGTTTGTTATAAATACTTGCTTGTAAGTTGTTTCCGTAAATATCAAACGGCAGGTTTCTGAAATATTTCCGTATGTTCTTAAATGTGCATCCGCTTTAGGAACCTCGGTCATATGCATTTAAAGGCTACCCTCCTAAGAATGTGTAACCTCAAAGTAAGTTCCACTAGAATTAAAAACATGATGTCCTCCCCAGCAGAATGGGTTTGGGAGATCTGACTGCAGACAAAAAGAACTCTAGTCTGACTGAGGCTTTTCTGGCTTAGGTAACTGTCAGACGCACAGGAAACTCACAACAAAACTTATTCCAAAAGAAAATAGTTTTATTGATTAGCACTATACGCATTGGACTGAAAGTCAAATCTGACTCGAAGCCAGATTTGCCTCAGCTTATCAATACATTTCTCCCGCCCAAAACTTGACAGTTCCCAAGGAGGGGGGTTAGTGAGGAAAGACATATGTGAAACAAAAACAGGATTCCAAACTCCCATCCTTGAGAGAGGTGACAACAACCCTGTGAGCCCATAACAAGATAAGGTTAACATAACATCACTATTCTATTTTATTGCTTACAAACTACAAGGCCGGGGCTAGCAGGCGCCAGGCCCAATCAAGCAGTATAACTGACATGGAGGAACTCAGGCTAATTTATGACAGAGATTCTACAATCCTGACATCCCTCCGCATTAAAACTAACTTCACTCCCCCACCTAGCCGGCATCTACCGGACGAGGACAATCAGGGAATGCTCGGTGGAAAGCCCGAAGAAGGCGGGGTGCTTTCACATTCCCAGCCTCAACCCACTCTTTGTCCCCAGAGGGGAAATCTTTCCAATCGACCAGATATTGAAGGCGACCCTTATGCAAACGAGAGTCTAAAATTTGGTTGACTTCATAGTGGGTGTCTTTGTCGATGTAAATTGGCACAGGCGTAGCTGGGGGAGGGTGCCACTCGTCCGGGGCCGGAGCTCTTCGCAGCAGGCTGGAATGAAAAAACGAATGTACATTCCTATAAGTCTTTGGTAAAGCTAACTCAACAGTCACATTGTTAATCAGTTTTACCACTTTAAATGGTCCCACATATTTTGGGCCAAGCTTTTTGGATTTCTGTTGGCACCTCAGGTTCTTAGTAGACAAATAGGCCAGGTCTCCCACTTTCCATTCAGGTGCAGGTACTCTCTTTTTATCTGCTTGAGCTTTATAGGCTTGTTTTGCCTCCTTGAGGCTAGCAACAATTTCTGGCCAACCTGTACTGATGGTTGCTGCCCATTTATTTATGTCAGGAGCCTCAGTGGAGCTGAGCTCCCAGGTGGGGGCTGCCACCAAATCAGTTCCATACACCACCTTGAAGGGTGATACCCCTGTTGAGGCGTGGGCCCCATTGTTGTAGGCGAATTCAGCGAGTGGCAATAAGGAGACCCAATTATCCTGCTGGTGATTGATAAAACAACGCAAATATTGTTCCAGGATTTGGTTTACCCTTTCGGTCTGGCCATTTGATTCAGGGTGATAGCCCGAAGTAAGGGCTTGCTCCACTCCCAATAGTCTTAAGAGTTCCCTCCAAAACTTGGAAACGAACTGGGGGCCCCGATCCGTCAGAACACGTGTCGGGATCCCGTGCAGACGTACCACGTGTTTAATGAAAAGAGAATCCAATTTAGGTGCTGAAGGCACACCCGTGCAGGGAATGAAGTGAGCCTGTTTAGAGAAAGCATCCACTACTACCCATATTACGGTGTTCCCGTGGCTGGGAGGGAGGTCTGTGATAAAGTCCATAGTAACATCTGACCATGGACGAGAGGGGGTGGGCTGCGGCTGTAATAGCCCCTTTTTCTTGCCCCCAGCTGGTTTTGAGGCAATACAAATGGGGCACCCCTGTACATATTTTTCCACATCTTTGCGCAGAGATGGCCACCAATACTGTCTCCTGACTAGGTGCAGAGTTTTCACAAAACCAAAATGTCCAGCAGTTTTTGCATCGTGGCAAAGTTTCAAAACTTTTCCCCTGACCGAAACAGGGACAAAGAGTCTCTCGCCCTTAAAAAAGAGCCCCCCCTTCTCCGTCAGATCGGGGCGGAGGGAGCAAAACTCCGGATCTTGTGACATCTCCTTCTGGACCCAGCCCCCTGGGATGGGCGTAACAGTCTTTGTGTGGCTACGCGTCACGGCGGCCATCCCCAGTTGGGCGGGGGTGAAAACGGTATCTACCAATGGGTCTCGTTTGCTGTTATACTGGGGCAGGCGTGACAATGCGTCTGCCAAAAAGTTCATTTTGCCTGGCAGATGCTTTAGGGAGAAGTTGAAACGGGCAAAAAACTCCGCCCATCTCATCTGCTTGGCGGAAAGCGAGCGGGGCTGCTTGAGTGCTTGAAGGTTTTTATGATCCGTCCAGACTACAAACGGGATCGCGGATCCCTCCAGCCAATGCCTCCAGGTGGAAAGGGCCAATTTTACAGCAGCGGCTTCTTTTTCCCAAATTGCCCAGTTTCGTTCTGCCCCCGAAAATTTCTTTGAAAGATAGGCCAGCGGGTGTAATTTCCCGTCCTCCCCCTCTTGGAGGATCACGGCCCCCATTGCTACGTCCGAGGAGTCTACTTGTACAGTAAATTGCTTAGAAGGGTCAGCATGGGCCAGTACGGGTTCGGATGTAAACAGCGATTTTAGTTTGTCAAAAGCGTCTTGACAGGGGGGGGTCCAAAGCAGGGGCGCCCCCGGGCGGCTCGCCGTTTTACCCCCTTGTTTGGTTTTCAGCAAATCAGTGAGGGGCAACGCCACCTTGGCAAAGTTGGGGATAAAAGTCCTGTAAAAATTAGCGAACCCCAGGAAGCTTTGCAACTGCTTCCTGGTGCGGGGAGGTTCCCAAGCTAGCAAGTCACGCACCTTGCCAGGGTCCATCTCAATCCCAGCCTGGGAGACTCGGAAACCCAAAAACTCCACCGCATCGCGGTGGAACTCACATTTAGACAGTTTAGCAAACAATTGGTGCTTCCGCAAGCGGCTGAGCACTTCGCGGACCAGGTCCGCGTGACTCTCAGCATTCTCTGAATACACAAGAATATCATCAATGTACACCAACACCCCCTGGTACAACAAATCATGCATAATTTCATTTATCATATTCATGAACACGCCCGGAGCGCCGGCGAGGCCGAACGGCATTACAGTGTACTCAAACTGCCCTAGGGGAGTATTAAAAGCCGTTAAATATTCGTGCCCCTTTTTGATCCGGACTCGGTAATAGGCTTCCCTCAAATCCAGTTTCGTGAAGATCCGCGCCTTCCCCAGGTGGCCCAATAAGTCTTTTATCAGGGGGAGCGGGTAGGCGTTGCAGGTGGAAACCGCATTCAACCCACGGTAGTCAGTACACAAGCGCAGTGAACCGTCCTTCTTTTTTACGAAAAGGACCGGGGCTGCCAAGGAAGATGTGGCCGGTCTAATAAAACCCCTCGCCAGGTTTTTGTCCAAAAATTCCCTAAGCTCCGCCATCTCCCGCGGGCTCATGGAATAAAGTTTGGCTTTGGGGAGAGGTTCCCCTTTCTTTAATTCGATGGCACAGTCAGTTTTACGGTGGGGGGGAAGTTGGTTGCACTCCACCTCCGCGAACACATCAGCAAAGTCCCGATACTCGGGAGGGAGCGCTGCCCCCCCTGATCCCAAAGCGGCCACAATCCCCGCACTTGGAGGATCCCGCGGTCGAGCGTGCTGCTCGCAGGCGGGAGAGGTAAATTCCACAGTCCCTTCTTTCCATTTCACTAGGGGGTCATGTTCCTTCAGCCAATCCAACCCTAACACGCAAGGGAAAGCCGAGTGAGGGGCTACCAAAGGTTGGATTCGCTCCCAATGTTTTTTTATGTCCAAGTCCATGGGGCGCGTCTTTGCCGTGGCTTCCCCTCCGGGAGCACATTTCCCGTCTAATTGGGTGATTGGCAAGGGTTCCTTCAGTGGCACCTTTCCCACCCCCAAAGTCTCGGCCAGTGCCGGGCTCACTAGGGATTGGGTACACCCCGAGTCCACGATACACCGGACTCCCACTGTTTTCCCGGACTTGGGGTTGGAGAGATTGGCAGGTAGGAGTAGCAAGGGGGAATCACTCACCACGCGTTTGCCCCTGTTGGCGGCCTGCTGGCGGGGCGCCTTTACAGCAGACCGTCCTCGTTTCCCGACTGCTCCTCAGCTTGATCCTCGTCCTCCAGCTCGCTTCCCTCCTCCGAGTCGTCCACTGCCGGCACGGCAGTCACGGGCACCAGCAGAGACTTGGCGCTTTTCTTCGGAGTGGATTTCTTGGCAGGCTGGGCTTTCGGCGGAGGGCTGCTCACGGCCCTAGGGGTCGACGCCGCTTTCTTCGGGCAGTGTGCGAGGAAGTGCCCCGCTTGGCCGCAGCCCAGGCACAGCCCCTTTTCCATGCGCCGGGTGCGCTCAGACGGCTCCAACTTGGCTCGGGGCTTGGCTTTCGCCGGGGTGGAAGTTTTCGCCACGGTTTTGCCTGCCAAAACCTGAACCATCGAGGCTCGCTCCAATCGATTTTCCATCTCTCCAGCCAGTTGGACCCACCCCTCGACGGTGAGCGGGTCTTCCAGGAGGAGGCATTTATCTGCCAGGGTAGGATTGAGGCCCCCCACAAACGCCAGCACGCGTTGGGGTTCTGTCCAGTCCGGTACAGAGGAAGCCAGCTCTTTAAATTCCCTGGCGTACTCGACCACTGACAACTTCCCTTGCCGGTGGGCCCTGAGTTTTTTCTCCGCAGTCTCCCGTTCGAACGGCTCCACGTACATCTGGCGCAGGGCCCGCATAAAGTGGTTGTAGTCGCGGATGGCCTGGGGGTGGTAGCGGTACAAGTCCACGAACCATTTGGCAGCTTTGCCTTCTAGGGCTTGACCCAGGAAACGCACCCGCTCAGCGTCGTCCTGGAAAGTGAACCCCATGTCCATCATGTAGGCCTGAAGGTGCACCAGAAATGTAGGGAAATCGGAGGGGTCCCCAGCAAATTTAGCCTTGAATTTATAGGTGTTCCGCAACTCCACTCCACGGAGGTGGGCGGGTAGGCGCCCTGGGCCCCAATCCGCAGGTGCCGGGGCCTGGGCCAGAGGTCTTGCGCCACGGCCGATGCCTCGTCCTAGCCCCGCTGCCACTCTTGCTCGTTCTGCTACCCGCGCCGCCTCTGCTGCCCGCGCGGCCGCCACCGCTGCTTCGCGCGCCGCTGCTGCTGCCGCCGCCTCGGCTCCCGCAACGTCTGCCGCCGCCGCCGCTGCCGCTGCTGCTGCTCCCTCGCCGCCATCCGCGCCGTCCCCTCCGGCACCATCGCCACCCGCGCCGCCGTCGTCCTCTCGCTCCTCGTCCTCGTCTTCTCCTTCCCTCTGCGCTCTCGCCCGAGCCGCCGCCTCCTCCTCGATCTCTAGCTGTGCTCTGGCCCTGGCCACCGCCTCAGCATCCACCGCTGCTTGCGTGTCCGCCATGCCGTGTTCCCGCAGTGCAAGCCCACCGCTCGCTCTTCGCAGACTGGTATCGTGCGCACCACCCCCGAGCACTTCCTTTAGCAGGCGTTGTGTTCGGCGTTTCTCCTCCGGATCCAGCCGACCCGAAAGATTCTGCAGCCAGTTAGTCACCCTGTCCAGCTTGTACTGCAAGTCCTGTGTCTCACCCACAGGCTCCAGCGCGTAGCTAGGCAGTCCCAGGTGCTCCGGCCACCGTTCGTCCCCAGTAGGGCGGTCGTATTTTGACAATCGCCTGCGCTGGGTGACGTGTCGTTCCAAAAATTCCTCGGGCCCTGGGGTTGTCCCCGAGAGTGCCCGCATCATGCCCGAGCTGTGCGGCCCAGCACCAGCGCCGTCGCCCTGGGAGAGGTCCCAATCCAGGCCCTCTCCCTGCTCGGAAAAAGTATGTCCCTCGCCCTGCATTTTGCAGGTGAAAGGAGTTGTGAGATTTGACTTGATGTCAGACGCACAGGAAACTCACAACAAAACTTATTCCAAAAGAAAATAGTTTTATTGATTAGCACTATACGCATTGGACTGAAAGTCAAATCTGACTCGAAGCCAGATTTGCCTCAGCTTATCAATACATTTCTCCCGCCCAAAACTTGACAGTTCCCAAGGAGGGGGGTTAGTGAGGAAAGACATATGTGAAACAAAAACAGGATTCCAAACTCCCATCCTTGAGAGAGGTGACAACAACCCTGTGAGCCCATAACAAGATAAGGTTAACATAACATCACTATTCTATTTTATTGCTTACAAACTACAAGGCCGGGGCTAGCAGGCGCCAGGCCCAATCAAGCAGTATAACTGACATGGAGGAACTCAGGCTAATTTATGACAGAGATTCTACAATCCTGACAGTAACTAGGTCATGGAGATGCTGCTTCTGAAGCATCTGCCTTTTGGCAGCATACCCTTTGGCATCCAGAGATTATTTTTCTCTCCTTCGCCTTTTGGTCGGCTTACCTAGAATAGCCCTGCTCAAGAGCGCACCAGGCCTGCTTCAACCTGTAATCACATTGTGCCGTGGGACTGTAATCAGATGTTTCACATGCGCACTCATCCATTTGTGGTTGTAATTATACAGTCAGTATGAAAAAAGAAATCCTGAGTAGGTTCTTATTTTTCAAAATAGTATACGCTAGTGTCATCGGATTCAGATAGAAGTGAAACTGTGCAGCCTGAGATCAAGATGGACAGCTGCATTAGTCTCTCTGTAGCGGTAGAAAAGAACCAGAGTCCAGGGGAACCTTAAAGGCTAACAAAATCTGAGGCAGGGGAGGAGGAGCTTTCGTGAGTCACCACTCAGTTCTTCAAGTAGGTCAAGATAGGTGCCTGCTTAGCGTGCCTGTAGCGGAGTCCAGGAACAATTTCGAGACCAACAACATTTGTGGCAGGTGAGGAGATTTTGTGAGTCACTGCAGTGATGCCCCCCTCTCCGGTCACACACAGTGCCTATCCCCCTCTGCTCCTTTCAGGTTATGGGTTACGCATAAGTCAGGACGTCATCATTGCCACCTTTCTCTTTTTAAAACTATGTAAGAGCAAGAGCCCAAGTAGCATGTTTAAAACTAACAAAATCCGGGGCGCAGTACGAACTTCTGTGAACCACGGCTCATTTCTTCAGAGGCACTGGAAGGAGCCAAAGGTTTGAGTGGCTGTTTTGCGACATATATGAAATCCCAACACTTTTGCTTTCTCCATCCTTCCCTCAGAACTCTGCTCCATAATTCTTTTCCAGCACCTGCAGGACATTTCCCCAGTCCCACATTCAGAGGCACTAATCTCCTGAATCCCAGAGCCAGGAGCTAACAAGCAGGGAAGGCCTCAACTTCTGTGCCCCGTTGTGGGCTGTCCAGAGGTCTGATCCAGCAGGGCTCTTCTTATGTTCTTAGGTTAATGGAGGTTAAGTCTTTCAGTGGCCACTAGCCATGGTGATGGAGGAGAACCTTCAGATTCAAGGGCAGTAAGGTTCTGAATATCAGAGCCAGAAGGTAATGTCAGGGGAAGGCCTCAGCCTCTCTGTCCTGTTGTTCGCTGTCCAGAGGAGCTGGTTGACCACTGTGTGAGACATGATGCTGGACTAGATGGACCACTGGTCTGCTCCAATGGTGCTCTTCTGCTGTTCTTAGGATAGACTCAACCACTCTGCCTTGTTGTCAGCTGTCCAGAGGAACTGGTTGGCCACAGTGTGAGACCAGATGCTGGACTAGATGGACTATTGGTCTGACCCAACAGTATTCTTCTTATGTTCTGATGAGGTCTGGCTAAATTGGACCCATCTCACGTGTGTCCCGCCCCCTCTTGTAATCTTGCATTACAAATGGGGGGAGGGGGGGAGAGAAGAAACATGAGAGAGAAAGGTCAGAGTTTCCTGTTTGTGTTGCAAAGTTGCCTTTATCAGAACTCAGACTTCCTGGGCCTCTAGCCACCTGTGGCCTTGCAGGAAGACGTGCAAGTTAGCAGTTGACTACAAGCACCAATGTGGACTAGCAAATAACCCTGTGCTTTCTTTTTTTCTTGTCTTTCTTGGTGCCCCAGGCTTTCTTTGTCGACCACAATTCCCGCACCACTACATTCATCGACCCACGGCTTCCTCTGCAGAGCAGCCGGCCCACAAGCGTGCTGGTCCACCGGCAGCATCTGACACGACAGCGCAGCCACAGTGCCGGTGAGGTAAGCCAGCCATGGCCTCCTGACGTGTGTTTCAGTTCATCAGGTCTACCGGATCATCCGGTTCTCCATGTCCCTCCCACGGGGTTCATTATTTTATCATTCGTCTAATTGTTTTTTTGCTGTTGCATCATTAGATTGGAGGGCACTCCTTTACACTTTGAAAAAATAACGTGGTGCTTGATAAGGTGCGGAAACGCAAGGGGTGTTTCCCTGCATAATGTATTGTGCTTTTTGGGTTAAGGCTGAGAGACTGGCTTCGCCGCCAGCCGTTGCGCTTCGAGACCGAACAAGTGATTGATTCTTGAGGCCGACTCAAATACTCTGTCCCTTGCACAACACTGCGTCTCAGAGAGCATAGATGACACATTTTCATTGGATTTGTTTCCAAAGATTCAAGGTCCTGGTATTGACCTTTAAGGCCCTACACGGTCGGGGCCCTGCATACTTAAGGGGCCGCCTTCCCCAGTATGTTCCCTGGAAAGCATTGTGCTTTGCAAATACATACTTGTTGTTAATCCCTGGAATACCCGAAGGCATTCCCCTGACCTCAAGCAGAGCCAGGGACTTTTTCGTCCTGGCTCCAACCTGGTGGAATCAGCTGAACTCCAGGCCCTGATGGAGCTGCCAAAATTCCACAGGGTTGACAAAATGGCTGTCTTCCGCCAGCTGTATGGCGGAGGTCAGGACTGTCTGATAATGACACAGGCCTTCCTCCTCCCCCCTTGGCCTCCTCCGCTCTTGTTTTAGATTCTGCCAGTCCAGCTAGCCTGGTGGAGGCATTTAAGAGGGTAGAGGAAGGGGTATGGGTTTTATCTACATTATTATTTCTTGTAAACCATCCCGAGCCTGTTTGCAGGGGGGAGCGGTGTAGAAATCGTCAAACCAATACATAAATTCTTTGCACCGTTAACCTCGCCTAGGCACTGCCATCTGAATTGGTTGGCAGTCAGTGGCGTATAGTGCTGTCTGACAGAATACCACCTGAATGGCTGGGAGTACCCCATGAAGCAGCAGCCTGGGCTCAGGTGCACCAGCAGAAAGTCCCTCCCAAAAGCAGCCCCCTCAATGGTGACTCCATAAGGCAGGCTTTCTTAACTAGGTTTTCATGACAAGGGTTTCCTGAATGGTTGGGAGTTAGTTAATTTTTTATCTATTTTTTAAATTTTGTTAAATATTTATCGGGTGATATGACCGTACATGGTCTCGTCGACCCGCTCCTCCTCTGAAAATGGCCAATGAAGGGCCTGGAGAGATTGGGAAGGGGAGGGGGCCCAGGTGGGCTTGTCCACAGTGATGCTTCCCAACCATCTGCAACCTACCTAAGTGTCCAGTGTCACCGACACTAGTGCAGATCACTAGTGTCACCGATGCAAAATATATAAACACTAGAACACGTGCCCCAAACCTTTTTGACCTGCAGGCAACTTTGGACATCTGACCCAGTGTGGTGAACGAAGCCACATAATGGCTGTCATAAAATGGCTGGCACAGGAGGCGGATCCAGACCACCTACCGCCCTACCGCCCTAAACCCCCCGCAGGGCTTTACGCTCAGTGGGGGAGAATCTGATCGTTCCTGGCCCTAGAGAAGCGTGCTTGGCCTCGACCAGGGCCAGGGCCTTTTCGGTCCTGGCCCCTACCTGGTGGAATGAGCTCCCGGGTGAGCTGCGGGCCCTGCAGGATTTACCAGCTTTCCGCAGGGCCTGCAAGATGGAGCTCTTCCGCCAGGTTTTTGGTTGAGGCTGGGATCAGCGAATGAGTGCCAGCATTCCCCCCCCCCCCCGGACCTAGTAAGTTAGATCTCCTCCCCACCCTCCCTGCCCTCTGATAGCAGGGGTGGGAATAATGAGAGCTTCCGCCATGTTGGGATTGTTTTTAAAGTCTTTTAATGGGTATTTTAATGGGGATAGGTCTATTGTGACCCGCCATGAGCCTATGGGGAGTGGCGGGAAATAAATCTAAATCTAAATAATAATAATAATAATAATAATAATAATAATAATAATAATAATAATAATAATAATAATAATATGACCGCCACAGCTTAACTTCAGCCACAGAGAAGATCCTTGAGCTGTGGTGGCAGCTGCTGCCAAAGCAACCTCTTTAAACATCTGCACAGCCAATCAAATCTTCAGTGGCCAATCAGCAGCTTTGCTGGTCAAAAGCTCCACCTGGTACCATCCACCTTCCCAAACTACTTGGTGGGCACTCTGTTCTCATTGGCACCGTGCCAGGGATGTCTGCCCTAGAACTGCAGTTGCTGGCTGACTCAGGTGGGACAAAGTGACAAAAAAGAAGGCCTGCAGCCCGATCGCTCCCAGACGTCTTGCTTTGCTTCCATTTCTTGGCCCAGTGGAATCCAGAGCAGGCGAGCTGAGAGCAGCCTTGCAGCCGTGCTTTGCTTCATGAGTGCTATGATTTCACTTGATTCTGTTTTAACTAATCTTATCCCTGGCAAGTTTGGAGTTCTGGGTAGACAGCCAACATTGGGAACTATCAGAGGGGAAGCTGAAAACTGTGTTGTGTTGGAGTTTGAGTATCCTCTGCCTGACCTTGTGAGCTGAGGCATCCAGCTTGAAAAAGATCCCTGTGGGAATTGGGCGGAGGGGGGTGGGAGATTTTCCCCTCCCTTAAACATTCATTTTTTAAAGCCATTATTAAGTTTTATAAACTAGCACTACTATCTATTCTTATTTACATTTTAAATTCCATTTATATAGGAATTGCCTCGGTGGGGCTCCTTTCTTTGGAAGTGCTAGGTAGTTAATAAGGGCTCAGTACAGTTCAAACAGCATTATTTTTCTTTCTTTTTCTTGTTTAGGATTCCTGCCCCAAACCCACTTTTTAACTCACCCGAAAGCTCACACCATAAATTTTTGTTGGTGTTAAAGGTGCCATTGGACTCAAATTTAGCTGTGCCACTTTTTAACTATTATTTTTTCAAACTTGCAACTTTTAAACCTTTGAATTTTAAACAAATATTGTAATTTGTGATTTTACATTCAATGAAACGACATGGGGATTAAACATGGAAAGCCTCTTGAAGATGAAATGCAACGTCCAGCCAGACATACCCTGCGTTCAACAAGGGACATTTCAGTTCTTACTATCCACTGATCGGTTCCCATTTGTGCCACTGGAGGGCCCTGGAAGGTAGATTGGCACAATGGATCAACAGTAACACAAGCAGCCTGTCTTTTACACCTGATGCCTTTTGATCGCTTCCAAGCTCTGGCAGCTGTTTGGGTTCCATGCCAGCTTGGTGTGGTGGTTAGGAATGCGGACTTCTTATCTGGCAAATGGGATTTGATTCCGTGCTCCCCCACATGCAGCCAGCTGGGTGACTTTGGGCTCACCACAGCACTGATAAGGCTGTTTGAGCAGGAATATCAGGGCTCTCTCAGCCTCACCCACCTCACAGCATGTCTGTTGTGGGGAGAAGAAAGGGAAGACGGATGTAAGCCGCTTTGAGACTCCTTTGGGTAGAGAAAAGCGGCATATGAGAACCAACTCTTCTTCTTCTTCAGTAATCTCAGGGCTCTCTCAGCCTCACCTCCCTCACAGGGTGTCTCTTGTGGGGAGAGGAAAGGGAAGGCGACTGTAAGCCGCTTTGAGACTCCTTCAGGTAGAGAAATGTGGCATATAAGAACCAACTCTCCTCCTTCTCCTTCAAAAAAGGAGTGGGAGTGGGGCACGAAGAAAGCAAGAGGCCCACGTGTGACATTCTGGCAAAACCCATGTAGCCCCTGAATCCTTTTTGATAACCTAAATAGCTCTTAAACAGGCACATATTTCTATAGTGTAGAATCCTATGGCCATCTAGTCCCACCCCCTGCTCAGTCCAGGATCAGCCTAAAGCTTCCAGAATAAGTATCTGTCCAACAGCTTCTTGAAGACTGCCAGTAAAAGGGGGGGGGGTGAACCGATTAGGCAGCCGATTCTACTGTTGAATTACTTTGACTGTGAACAAATTTTTCCTGATATCTAGCCAGTACCATTCTAACACGTAGTTTAAACCCATTACTGCATGTCCTGTCCTCTGGTGCCAACAGGAACCTTTCCCTGCCCTCCTCCAAGTGACAAACTTTTAGATCCTGAAAGAGATCTAAAGAGATGGCCCCTGTCAACCTCCTCTTCTCCAGGCTGAACATTCCCAAGTCCCTCAGCCTTTCTTCATAGGGCTTGGTCCCCAGGCCCTGGATCATACTGATTGGTTTTAAACATCTCTATGGGCCCAGGGTTATTACAACTCCACTTTCTGTCCAGTAAGCAAATCTATGTATGCCCTCTGATATTTTTTTGTTCCTTTTCCTTTAAGGCCGAGGAGTCAGTTTGCTTAGAAAAAACAACAACTATGTTTATAGAGAAGTAAAATGCTGACACAGAACATCTAGTTCAAAATGATGGTGACCTATTAATACCCTGAAATCTTCTTGCAAGGCATCAGGTTTTAAACTGAAAATAATTTTTTGTTTTTGTTTTGTTTAATTGGACTGGCACCACTATTGTAAACTAGCTTATTCAGTCCCATTGATCTCACTGGATAAAAGCCCTAAAATGATTTATTTTCTAATGAGGGGGAAAGCAGAACAAGAAAATAACAATATTCAGGCTTCCCTTTCTTTGCATAAGTTCCAGAAGAGAGATTCTTTCCTCTCTTTTCTTCTTCAGTAATTTTTCTACATCGAAGAACGGAGGAAACTGGCTTTGGCTTCAGCTAGCTGCAAGGCAGGCTTGTTTGACAATACTTGCTTCCTCTTAAAGAAGGCATTTATTAGGAATATAACCTCTTGTTCTGGTGGTGGATGGGGCCAGAATAAAACGATCATAAAATGATGACCTGCTAGAAAGCTGAAGTTCATGCAACAGAGATACAAAGGAGCCAGGGAATTGCAGAAGTAATGGTTCTGTGACAAACAAAACATAATGTACTAGGCTATAACAGCCAAGGGAAATTGGTGGCATCAGCGGTGTTTGGGGGTTTCTCAGATTAATCTTAAGAGAAAAATTGAAGTGAATATTTGTGCTGGTTCATGCTTCACTAAGGCCTGCAGGGTCAGCATGGCCGTCTGCCCCTGTACGTATTGCAAGCTGCATAATCAGCCCTGGATCTCAATGCTGGTAGAAGCTATAAGATGCTGGCCATTCTCAGGATGGACAGAGTGTATTCTATGAAAGCACACTGCCGCTGCCACCCTTGCTGTAGGGGTCGCAGAGCGACAGCAGTTGAAAACTGCTGACCTCGTGCATAAGGTCCTCAGCCACTCCCTTATCACATATACAAGTGCATTCAGATACAGGGAGAGAGGAGAACAGGACACTATGTACTGCCAATGGTAACGATTGACATCTTAGATGAGTAAAGGCCATCCTCAGAGCTAGGGAGGGTAGACTCTCCAAATATGAGGATCTACAATGAGTTTTCTTAAAATATTTAAATAGAGAGACAGCTCTAGAATGCGCAGCTATCTCCCCATCTCGTGCTGCGTCCATCTGGTAGATCCATTTCCGGAGCTCCTTTCCGGAGCTTCCAAATCTAATCAGGTCATCTATGATTAGATATTGTGAAACCAGACTGCTAATGTGCACTGAGTAAGTTTCATCACTATCCGAGGTTAGCTTACACGTGCATTTCAGCCAGTATTTCCGAGTAATTAGGTTGATCTGTTCCCTTATAGTTGGAAGTCCCAATTCACCCCCTATAAGGGCCACTGGGACCCTTAGGGGAGTACTAAAATCCTCCTTATGAAAAGCGTTTGGATTTCTTCCCGCCCCAGATATCTGCTCCATAAAGCATGGAGGTTATTACTTTACTGCCAAATAGTTTAATGGCAGGATCAACCAAACAATCCCCTCTTGAGAAAAAGAATTTTGCAATAGCCCCCATACTCCTCATTGCAGCTCAAATTTGACAAATGTACCCTCCATGGTAATGTTTCACTGAATGTTATTCCTAGATATTAACTACATTTTTCTGTTCGGGTACCCAGGATATTCCAGGCAATTTGGGTTGGTATTCTCCTGAAAACCATCACCTTGGTTTTAAGATGATTTGTAGACAGGCCCTGATCCTTACAGTATAAACCTAGGTTATCCAAAGTCTCTTTAGCCCTATTCCAGTCATTGATATCAGCGCCATGTTGTCAGCATACAAGAGAACAGTCTGACAAATACTGGGGGGCATAAACTGGGTGACCAGTTTGGTGTAGTGGTTAGGAGTGCGGACTTCTAATCTGGCATGCCAGGTTCGATTCTGCACTCCCCCACATGCAACCAGCTGGGTGACCTTGGGCTCACCACGGCACTGATAAAACTGTTCTGGCTGAGCAGTGATATCAGGGCTCTCTCAGCCTCACCCACCTCACAGGGTGTCTGTTGTGGGGAGAGGAATGGGAAGGCGACTGTAAGCCCCTTTGAGCCTCCTTCGGGTAGGGAAAAGCGGCATATAAGAACCAACTCTTCTTCTTCTTCAGTAATATCAGGGCTCTCTCAGCCTTACCTCCCTCACAGGGTGTCTGTTGTGGGGAGAGGAAAGGGAAGGCGACTGTAAGCCCCTTTGAGCCTCCTTTGGGTAGGGAAAAGCGGCATATAAGAACCAACTCTTCTTCTTTTTCTTCTCTAGTGTTTCTACCACATCAGTAATGTAATGAACAAGAGGGGGTCAACACACATTCCTGTTTTGCACTTTTATCACAGTTCTCTTAGAGCTCTCTCAGCCTCACCTACCTAACAGGGTGTCTATTGTAGGGAAAGGAAAGGAAAGGTGCTTGTAAACCACTTTGGGATTCCTTTGGGTAGTGAAAAGTGGAGTATAAAAAACCAGCTCTTCTTCTATACAGCCCGTATAGGGGAGTTCATGGCCTGGGTCTAATCAGTGCCTGGCTGAGGGGGATCTCCAGGGAACCCCATTCTTAGGGTTGCTAGTTCTTATTGAAGATTTGGGGCTGAGCCTGGGTAGGGTAGAATTTGGAGGGTCCACCCCCTAAAGCAGCCATTTTTCTCCAGGGAATCCAGTCTCAATCGTCCGTAAATCAGTTGTGAGCTCAGCTGTGATCCCAAATGTGCAGGAAGAGCTTAAAATGTTAAGCTGAAGTTGTTTGCTGTTCCTGCAGTTCTACTTGGCCGTGCTGCTTTATCAGTATAAGACAAACTTTTAAATAATAACCAGGTAAAATCAGGTTTTTCTTAAGTTACCCTGCGAATGCTATACATCTCACATCCATGCTGTTACAACTTGGAGTAACCTTTTAAATTCTTTCTTTGTGAGAATCCTTCTCACTGATATTCGGAATTTTCAGAAGAGGAAGCATGCCAGTTTTTAGAAAACACGTATTTGATGAACTGATGTACCTCTTTTCATACATTTTGCTGAAAATCCATTGCAGAAAATTTATTCGGAGTGCCTTGGATCCTAAATGGTTGCAGTGGAAAGGTGGCTTTCACCGACTCCCCTCTCACTGCAGCCCCACACTTTGACCCCACATAGGGTACTTTGGGGTCCCCAGGGCATACCGTTTCCAAAGAAACAAAAGATTGCAGCCGGGGGGGGGGGGAGGGGGGGAGATGAGGAAGTCTTAATTTATGCAGAGAAGCCTTGCTCATAATGTACCGGATCCAAGAGTTTTATTTTGCTTCTCTTTTAAGGAATTTGGTTGTTTCCTCTATTCACCTTTTCATCCTCACAGTAAATAGCCCTTTGAATTAGATTAGGCTGGATGAATCAGGCAAAGCAATACATGAGAGAGAGAGCCTTACAACAGAACATGGATTTGAATCCCAGTGCCAGCCTGGCATTTTAACTACTTATCACAGCACATAGTCTTCAGAATAAACATTTTAGGTTGCACGTTTTCCTCATTGTTATATCAGATTCTGAACCAAGCCCTAGAGTGTGGATCAAACCATCTACACAGTGGGTCCATGGACAAACGGGGAAGTTTTCCATGCGTTTTGGGGAAGCCCCATAGCTGCAGATATTAGTTGTATTGGGAAGGACTTGCTGATACGTGATGTTTTATTTATGGGGACATGTTTTTGCTTTCAGGTTGGAGAAGATGCTCGTCATTCCGGACCTCCAGTTCTGCCAAGGCCATCGAGTACGTTCAATGCAGTCAACAGGGCTCAGTACCAGGACATGGTTCCTGTGGGTATGTCTGCTCGATGGGGTCTCCTCAGAGTAGGGCTTGCGTTCACTTTTGCATGCCGCTACTTGGGCTGCCATTCTTGGAGGTGTGGAATTTCTCCGACAAGCTGTTCTCATCCTGAAACAATACCTCGTGGAAGTATTAGGCTGAACCCTAAGCCATAATAACATTCTTGTTGTGTGCAGCTAGCCCCTGAGACTTTGGTTGCAGATGCTGCAGAGTGAGGGGACAGAGTGCTGAAGGGGTAGAATGGACTTTGAAACCTTCTGACTGATGGTGGCATGTTCTCTTCGGATTTTTGCTGAAATACAGTTGCTTTCAGAAACATGATCTCTCACCTGAAGTTTGAAGTGGTCCAGTAAACTCTGCTAGTGCAGCATTTTATTCCCTGAGCTTCATTCAAGTACAGGTGTAGGCTGGGTCTTAGATTTGCACCTCTATCACTACTGGGAGTCCCCAGGAGACAGCTCTGGTCTACACAAATGTCTAAACTTTTTTAACATTGAGAAACTCTTGAAATACTCTTCGGGTTTTGAGAAACCTCAGAAGTGGTGAGATCATGCAGGATATGGTTGGGAAGCATAGATGTGGACACGCCCACCTGGACCCCCTTCCCACCCTCTCCAGGCTCACCATTGGCAATTTTGGGAGGGGGAGGCATGGGTCAACGTGACCATGTATGGTCATATCACATGATAAATGTTTAACAAATAAAAAAATAATAATTCCCACCCATTTGGGAAACCCTTCCAAGGCCATCAAGAAACCTCAGGGTTTCATGAAACCCCGGTTGGGAAAACCTGATCAGCTCTGAAGAGGATCTCTGTCATGTCAATTGCCATCTATGATTAGAACTGATTATTTTAATTTGTGATCGTTTTCCGTCATGGGAACTCAGCCTATATGTTACCAACTCTGTTATCTTACAAAATGTCTTTGTGCCAGGATGGGCCTCTGTTCTCATATTGTGGGTCAACTAGAGGTCCATGTTGATGAAAGACAGAAGAATTATAGCCAGATCAAACCCCCATGCATCTGATCCTAATGTATTAAAGCTTATGCCTGGGGTAGTCAAACTGCGGCCCTCCAGATGTCCATGAACTACAATTCCCATGAGCCCCTGCCAGCGAATCCTATAAGTTAGGCTTTCAGGTACCAGGAGACTTCTGCTTGTTTTTGCTGTTATCACGGGTGCCCTGTTATTGGGCGTTGGAGAAGAATTAGCCTGTGACTGCCTCTAGAGATTAATTGCATGTGAAAGCATTTCTCTGTTCCCTGGGAGCTGTTAAACCTGGTAATACAGTAAAGTCATGACTGAGATGGAAAGCATATATTTATTTCATTTGGGTGCTGTTAAGAGTGGTGGCTTCTAATCTGGAGAACTGGGTTGGATTGCCCACTCCTCCTCCTCGTGCAGGCTCACCACAGTTCTGATAATGCTGATCTCACAGAGCAGTAACATCAGGACTCTCTCAGCCCCACCTACCTCACAGGATGTCTATTGCGGGGAGAGGAAGCTGCTTTGAGACTCCATGGGGTACAGAAAAGTGGGGGATAAAAATCAAGTGGGGGGAAAATCTTCTTTTCTCTGCTTGCTACTGACTTACAATTGCTTTAAAAGAATGACATAACATTAGTTCTACAAAAAAATTGCGTATAAGTTATGAAACAGCAAATCTTCCTGCCACCAACAAACCAGTCCACAAGGTGAGAATGGAGCCAGAACTACGGTAGCCAACCTCCCGTGGTACCTGGAGAACTCCAGAGATTACAGCTGATCCCCAGGCAATAGAGATCTGTCTGTCCGTCCCCACTCCCTAAGGAAAATGGCTGCTTTGGAAGGCAGAGACCATGGAATTATGCTCCTTTGAAATCCCTTCTGCCCTCCTCAGGCTCCACCCTCCAAAATCTCCAGGTATTTCCCAACCCAGAGCTGGCAAGCCTAGGTTCAGGAAAGGTGTTTGCAGGTGCTGTGGCACCCACGGGCACCTGGTTGGGGACCCCCCGAGCTAAGAACTGCCTTGGGAGTTGAGTATTTCTAGCGAGCGAAAGCTGGAAGGGACGACACAGTTAGGAGATGCAGTAGTATTGAAGAGTATGCTTTGCCCAATTCTCTCTTGCTCTGAAGAGTTCCCACACACTTGCCTTGGTCTTTGAGAAGGGAATATCATCTACAGATAAGAGAAGGTTTGTAATAATTAGATATATAATAAACGAAGTCAGCAATTCTTCAGTAATTTTGGTAGGAAGGTGATCCAGAGTATGCTTGCCCTGATCCAGATGGCCCATGGAAGCCCCACTGCATCACATCTTGGAAGCTAAGCAGAGTCAGCCATGTTTATACTTGTATGGGAGAACACCAAGAAAGTGCAGGGTTACTATGCAGAGGCAGGCCATGGCCACCACCTCTGAATGTCCCTTGCCTTGAAGACCCTTGAAAACCCTACCAGGTTGCTATAGGTCACGCAACTTGACTGTGCTGTCTACCCTCAGAAGCTCAGGAGGTGGGAGTCCAACAGAATGGAGGAGGAGGAGGAGGAGGAGAAGGAGAAGGAGAAGGAGAAGGAGAAGGAGAAGGAGAAGGAGAAGGAGAAGAAATAAAACTTTTATCTAACAGAAGGAGTCCCCACAACAGACTCCCTGAGAGGTAGACTAGGATGAGAGAGCCCTGATATTACTGCTTGACCAGAACAGCTTTATCAGTGATATGGTGAGCCCAAGGCCACCCAGCTGGCTGCATGTGGAGGAGGAGCAGGGAATCAAACCCGGCTCACCACATTAGAAGTCTGCACTCTTAACCACTATGCTAATCAGTGGACACACACACCACACTGCAACCCCCGTGCAGAAGTGCTCAGTACTTCCAGGTCCGGTTTCATGCCTCAGGCAGTGATAGAGACTCCACTTTCCCCTTTTGCCTTTCAATGGGTTGCCTTGGATATCAGCCTGCATGTTTGCTTCTTCCTGACACACAAAGAAAGCCCTTGGCTGTCAGCAGAGGTGATTCATGACTGCTTAAGAAGAGAAGTTAATTCATGGGATTTAGCCACTGTCTCCCCGTGGCAGAAACGACACCCGTGGCTAATTAACCTGACAGGCAACAAAATTTGGGTCCAGTGGCACCTTTAAGACCAACTAAGATTTATTCAAGGCGTAGGCTTTCATGGGCATGCACTAATTTGCTGCTAACTTACTTTCTCCTTTTATGTGTACTCTTATGATTTTTGTTCCATCGTCTGAGGAAATGTGCCTGTACTCGAAAGCTCATGCCTTGAATGAATCTTTGTTGGTCTTAAAGGTGCCATTGGACTCACATTTTGTTGTGCTACTTCAGACCAACACGGATATCCACCTGAATCTAACTAGAGGGAGTGGTGGGGTGTTTGTTCATCAACACGGCTCTTTGACAGCCACAGTTGATTTAGGCCCTGCTGACCGGCCCTTTCTTCCTTCAGTGTGGAATCTAGCAATACTTTGAAGAGGAGTAAAAAGAAGAATAACTGTTTTTTTGTTACCCACTTTTTAATTACCCGAAGGAGTCTCAAAGCAGCTTACAATTGCCTTCCCGTCCTCTCCCCACAACAGACGGCCTGTGAGGTAGGTGGGGCTGAGAGAGCTCTGAGAGAACTGGGACTGGCCCAAGGTCACCCAGCTGGCTGCCTGTGGAGGAGACGTAGGGAATCAAACCCGGCTCTCCAGATTAGAGGCCTCAACTCTTAACCATGATGTGACACTGGCACATTATTCAATATTACTCTATGGAACTGGATACAAAACCTTTTTGTGGTGCGGTCCAGTGCAGGTTTACTAGAAAGCAAATGCCCCTCTGCTCACTGGATTTGATTCGGGGGGGTGGCACTGGATTGTGATTTGGGAGAAAACAATTAAATTATGAACCTTGAAAAATGCTTTTAAAGATATTGTCTGTGCATGTGATGAAAAAGGGAATGTTAAATAAAATCTTTTGTGCTGTAACAGAGGGAGAAGGTCAGTGGTTGTCATCAAGTAGTGGGGTTGCCAATCTCCACATTGTGGCTGGAGATCCCTGGGGCTTGCAGCTGACCTCCTGCTGACAAAAGATCAGTTCCCCTAGAGAAATGGCTGCTCTGGAAAGTGGACTATATTGAGGTCCCTTCTCTCCCTAAATCCATCCTTCCTCGGGATCCACCCCCCAATCTGGTGCTGGCCACCCTACCAAGAAGTAACATGAAGCTAGTGGTAAATTCTGGTTCTTGCTGTGGGCAGAGTTTAAGTTTGCAAGGCGGGTCAAGCACCAGGCTGCTTAAATGAATAAAATTGTTTTCTTTGAAAGAGAAACAATTTGCATAGAAAAGGAGAATCTTATCCGTTGTGACATTACTGATCCGTTGTTCTGGAGGCAAGCAGGGAGTAAGTGAGCTCAAAGGAGCAGGTAGTCTCCAAAGAGCCACACAGGACAACAGAGGAGATTATTTGAAAATATCATGTTCATTCATCCGATCATTAATTCCATTTATATTACGCCCCTCACTATGAAGTCTCAGAGCATTGTACATAGAACCAGTAAAGTTGGAAACAGACGTTGAACTGTTTTCTATTCTATAACTGTGCTAACTACACATCTCTCCAATTCCCCCTGTAGGATATTCTTTATATGCTTTTGAATGATGCACACTGCAGATCTTGCATATTCCAAAAACTTGCCGCCCCCCCCCCCCCCCCCCCCCGAATACCACTGTTGTGGGCATTTTCCTCTGGGGATTCGTGTCCATCACCTTTATTGTAAGCAGGTCCAAAGTTCTTCCCTGATTACCCACACCATTTTGAACCTCCAAGTATTCTGATTGGCTTCTTTCCTGATTTTTCACTTCTGCCCCTCTTCTCCTTTGGGGTGCCTTAGGCTCACCCTGTCCAGGGTGCTTGTGCATACTTTCTGGATTTGGCTTACATTAACAAAGCTCCCCAAACTAGCAGTTTTTATCTTCTTGGGAAATTGTCCTTTTTCATAGAATCATAGAATCATAGAATCATAGAATCATAGAATCATAGAATCATAGAATCATAGAATCATAGAATCATAGAATCATAGAGTTGGAAGGGGCCATACAGGCCATCTAGTCCAACCCCCTGCTCAACGCAGGACTAGCCCTAAGCATCCTAAAGCATCCAAGAAAAGTGCGTATCCAACCTTTGCTTGAAGACTTCCAGTGAGGGGGAGCTCACCACCTCCTTAGGCAGCCTATTCCACTGCTGAACTACTCTGACTGTGAAAAACTTTTTCCTGATATCTAGCCTATATCGTTGTACTTGAAGTTTAAACCCATTACTGCGTGTCCTCTCCTCTGCAGCCAGCAGAAACAGCATCCTGCCCTCCTCCAAGTGACAACCTTTCAAATACTTAAAGAGGGCTATCATGTCCCCTCTCAACCTCCTTTTCTCCATTCCCAAGTCCCTCGACCTATCTTCATAGGGCTTGGTCCCTTGGCCCCAGATCATCTTCGTCGCTCTCCTCTGTACCCTTTCAATTTTATCGACGTCCTTCTTGAAGTGAGGCCTCCAGTACTGCACACAGTACTCCAGGTGTGGTCTGACCAGTGCCGTATACAATGGGACTATGACATCTTGTGATTTTGATGTGATGCCCCTGTTGATACAGCCCAAAATGGCATTTGCCTTTTTTACCGCTGCATCACACTGCCTGCTCATGTTTAGTTTACAGTCCACAAGTACCCCAAGGTCTCGTTCACACACAGTGCTACCTAGAAGCGTATCCCCCATCCAGTAGGCATGCTTTTCATTTTTCTGACCCAGATGCAGAACTTTACACTTATCTTTATTAAATTGCATCTTGTTCTCATTTGCCCATTTTTCCATTGTGTTCAGATCTCGTTGAACTCTGTCTCTATCTTCCGGAGTATTCGCCAGTCCTCCCAATTTGGTGTCATCTGCAAACTTGATGAGTAGTCCCTCCACCCCCTCATCTAGATCATTAATAAATATGTTAAAAAGTACCGGGCCGAGCACCGAGCCCTGAGGTACCCCGCTACTCACCTCTCTCCAGTCTGATGAACCACCATTGACAACAACTCTTTGAGTGCGGTTCTCTAACCAATTCCCTATCCACCTAACTATCTGAAAATCCAGATTGCAGTCCTTCAACTTATCCATCAGAACATCATGGGGAACCTTGTCAAAAGCTTTACTAAAATCCAAGTAAATGACATCAACCGAATTTCCCCGATCCAGCAAACCTGTTACTTGGTCAAAAAAGGAAACCAGGTTGGTCTGGCAGGACCTGTTGGAGACAAATCCATGCTGACTTCCTTGGATCACCAAATTGTCCTCCAGATGTTTGCAGATCGCTCCCTTTAATATCTGCTCCATTATCTTCCCCACAACAGAGGTCAGACTCACTGGTCTGTAGTTTCCCGGGTCATCCTTCCTCCCTTTTTTGAAGATCGGAATAACATTTGCTCTCTTCCAGTCCTCCGGGACATCTCCAGTCCTTAAAGAGGTTCCGAAGATGATGGACAAGGGCTGTGCAAGTTCTCTGGAAAGTTCTTTGAGTACTCTCGGGTGCATTTCATCCGGACCAGGGGATTTGAACTCATCCAGTGCAGCTAAATGCCTCTCAACAACCTCTCTATCCATGTTAACCTGCCACCCAGACACTGTCCTTTGGCTATGGCCATCTCTAGATGTGCCTAAACACTTTGACCTGTGGGAAAAAACAGATGTAAAAAAAGCACTAAGCCTTTCTGCTTTCTCTGTATCTTCCGTTAGAGTTTGTCCATCCGCACCCAACAGTGGGCCTATTGCCTCCTTTACTTTACGTTTGCTCCTCACATAACTGAAAAATCTTTTTCTTGTTACAATGGGCTTCCCTGGCCAATCTTAGCTCACTCTCAGCTTTGGCCTTTCTTATGATTGATCTACAATGCCTAGTAACCTGTAGGTACTCTTCTTTAGAGCTCCGTCCTTCCCTCCATTTCCTGAACATTTTCCTTTTCTTTCTTAGTTCCTCTTGAAGTTCTCTGTTCATCCAAATTGGCTTCTTAGAGCTCCTGCAGTGTTTTCGTCTTTCTGGGATAGTCATTGATTGAGCATGCAATAGCTCCTGTTTGAGTAGCGCCCACCCTTCACATGCTCCCTTCCCTTCCAGCATTCTCGTCCATGGTATGACACTCATCATGTCTCTGAGTTTATTAAAGTTTGCCATACGAAAATCCAACATCCGCGTCTGGCTACAAGCTTCCTTGGCTCCCCATCTCAAAAGGAATTCTATGAGGACATGGTCACTTCCCCCTAGGGTCCCCACCTCCTTCACCTCATCCACCAACTCTTGCCTGTTGGTCAGTATTAAGTCCAGTATGGCTGAACCTCTTGTGGGTTCATCTACCATTTGATAAATGAAATTGTCAGCCAGGCAGGTCAGAAAGTTACATGACTGAGGACGCTTCGCAGAGTTTGTTTCCCAGCACACATCTGGGAAATTGAAGTCACCCATGATGACAAGGTCCTGCCGCTTGGATATTTTCTCAAGCTGCTCACAAAGTGCAGCATCCACATCCTCTCGTTGGTCAGGCGGTTGGTAGCAGACACCAACCACCACACTGTTTGTTTTCCCCTTGCTTATTTTCACCCAGATGCTTTCCACTGTAGATATGCTCTCCTTCACTAGAATTTCCTGACAGGTAAGCCCTTTCCTCACATACAGTGCCACTCCTCCACCTCTTCGATCTATTCTGTTTTTTCTGAACAGTTCATATCCATCCACCATTACATTCCAGTCATGAGAATCATTCCACCAAGTTTCTGTGATGCCTACTAGATCATACCTTTCCATCAGCATGAGAAGTTCCAGCTCTTCCTTTTTATTGCCCATGCTTCGGGTGTTAGTATAAAGACATCTGAATCCTTTTACTTTTGATTCCCTATGAGCTGGCCTTGCCGGTTGGACTGCCTCCGATCGTTTTCCTTCCATACACTCCCTATGTTGATCGTCTCCTTCCCCTAGTGGCTTTAGTTTAAAGCTCTCTTGATGAATCTCCCCAGGTTCCTGCCAAACACATTCTTCCCCAGTTTCGATAAGTGCAGTCCATCAGGTGCTAGTAGGCCTTCCTCAAGAAAGCCTATCCCATGGTCCCAGAAACCAAATCTCTCCTGCCGGCACCAACTACGCAGCCAGTGATTCACCTCCATTATCTTCCTCTCCCGACGCATTCCTCTTCCCTTGACAGGCAAGATTGAAGAGAATACCACTTGTGCCCCCATTTGCTTGAGCTTCCTCCCCAGATCTTGATAGTCTTTTTTAATAGGAGCAATGGTATTCAGGGACATGTCATTCGTTCCCACATGGACCATCACAAATGGGTAGCGATCCATAGATTTGAGGAGTTTGGGAAGCCTTTCTGAAACATCTTTAATTTTCGCCCCTGGCAAGCAACACACCTCTCGGGTTAGGGGGTCGGGCCCAGCCACGTGGCAATCCATTCCTCTTAGCAGGGAGTCTCCAATTACCAGTACTCTCCTTTTTTTTTTATTCTCAACTCCATTTCCTTCTGTCCCCGTGGCCTCTTCCCTTTGTCTTAGAGTTTGTTTTGGGACCTCTTCCCTTGTTGACCCTTGCACCTCCTCTGCAAGGGCCTGAAATCTATTCTGGAGCTCCAAAGGCCCCGAGAACTGTCTCGCCCTTTGCCGTTCAGTCTTTTTCCGAACTGCCTGCAGACGCTCCCTATTGTGGTCACTTCCTTTTTCTGGAAGTGGCATTAATATTTGGGCAAGGTGGTACTTGCATTGGTCAGACCCCACCTGGAGCCCTGTGTGCAGTTCTGGAGGTCTTACTTCAAAAAGGATGTGGACAAAAATGGGAGGGTTCAGAGGAGAGCAAAGAAGGTGATCTGGGGCCTGGGGACCAAGCCCTATAAGTAAAGGCTGAGGGACTTGGGAATGTTCAGCCTGGAGAAGAGTAAGTAGAGAGGAGACATGATGACTCTCTTTAAATATCTGAAAGTTTGCCACTTGGAGGAGGGCAAGGAGTGGTTCCTGTTGGCAGCAGAGGAGAGGACCCACAATAATGGTTTTAAACTACATGTAATAAGGGACTGGAAGGAAAGGAAAAATGTTCATTGTCTAAGTAGTTCAGCGGTAGAACTAGCTGTCTCAGGAGGTGGTCTGCTCCCCCTCACTGATGGTCTTCAAGTAGCAGCTGGACAGATACTTATCCTGGATGCTTTAGGCCAGGGGTAGTCAACCTGTGGTCCTCCAGATGTCCATGGACTACAATTCCCATGTCCATGGATTACAATTCTCATGGGAATTGTAGTCCATGGACATCTGGAGGACCACAGGTTGACTACCACTGCTTTAGGCTGATCCTGCATTGAGCAAGGGGTTAGACTAGATGGCCTGTGTGGCCCCTTCCACTCTATGGTTCTATAAACATGACCACAGAAGGAAATGAACTCCGTATTTCAGGGCTGTTTCCTCAGTAAGGTGCTCTGTCTTGAATTTTTTTCAGCATACAATGACAAGATCGTTGCATTTCTGCGACAACCCAATATCTTTGAAATTCTACAGGAGCGACAGCCAGATCTTACCAGGAATCATTCACTCAGGTGAGCATCGGGTCGGTTTTCTTTCTTCAGCATTCACGTTGTCTGTTACTTCCTTTTGATCTCAACAACACCAATCTGCATGTAATGCATGCACCCACATATATGTCAGGATCTAATTCCAGGTTTGGGGGATACAATAAAAATGACACCATCCAGATGAAGCATTGGTCTAGCGAATTATTGTATCTTTACACTGTAATATACTGGTGTGGAAAGATACCATAAAGCAAAGGGCAAGGCCAAGACAGCCAATTTCCTTGCAAGAATAGGTAGTAGAAGAATACACCCGTTCATGATGTACTCGTCCTCTGCAAACACTTAGTGGTAGGCCCAAAAAGTGAGGAAGGAAGAGACAGATTGAATGCAGTTCTAGATCTCCTTGAATCTCCTGTTGGTTGGGGGGGGGGGGCTGTCTCTGTACCTCACAGTGTGTGCTGGTTCAGGTTACCCAAGGTTACCTAAGGTCAGTGAACAAACAAGTTCATGTCCATCTCACCTTTCACCTTTGAGTTTCAAGGTCCTGGCTTGCCAATGGGAGACTTGCATATCTGTTCAGCAAACTGGGTTTCCTTTTATTGCATTTATCCTTGTTGTGGGGAGGGGCTCAGTGGCAGAGGCTCTGCTTGGCATGCAGAAGGTCCCAGGTTTAGTCCCCGGCATCTCCAGCAAAAGGACCAGTGAGTCCCATGGGGCTAGCGGTTTTAAGTAGTAATACTTTTATTCATTGTTTATTGTTGCAACCTTGTTGTAAACTTCTCCAAGGTGAGTCATCCCAAAATAAATATAGAAATCCATAGATAGATAGATAGATAGATAGATAGATAGATAGATAGATAGATAGATAGATAGATAGATAGATAGATAGATAGATAGATAGATAGATAGATAGATAGATAGATAGATAGATAGATAGATAGATAGATAGATAGATAGATAGATAGATAGATAGATAGATAGATAGATAGATAGATAGATAGAGAGGCAGGCAGGCAGGCAGGCAGGCAGGCAGGCAGGCAGGCAGGCAGGCAGGCAGGCAGGCAGGCAGGCAGGCAGGCAGGCAGGCAGGCAGATATCAGAGTCCAGTCCTTTAAGACCAACAAAGATTTATTCAAGGCGTGAGCTTTCAAGTGCAAGGACTCTTCCTCAGACTAAGAACTCCCTATTGGTCCTTCCAAGTCTGACGAAGAGTGCTTGCACTCGAAAGCTCATGTCTTGAATAAATCTTTGTTGGTCTTAAAGGTGCTCCTGCACTCTACTGCTACTTCAGGCCAACACGGCTACCCATTTGAATCTATCCAGACAGACAGACAGATAGCAGACGGGCTCAAACTTAACCATCCTGCCATGGCCTTCGGTACATGTTGTAGCCAGAATGACTGGACATGGGTTTGGTGCGCCCGTCTCTGATTCACAAACTCTGACTCTGCCTGCTTCCAAAACAATGGGCGTGAGCCTCCTTGATCTTCGTGCCAGGAGGATGGCAGGTGTGCGCCTTTTGAACGCAGCTCTCTTTCCTAATAACAATGGCCTCCTCCTGGGCTCGTGCCGCTACTTGGAATTCAGAGCCACAACGAGCATTAACTCGAGGGATTGATTTGCATTGGTTGGGTACCTGAGGCGGCTTCAGCTGCAGAACGATGGAGACAGCATTTCTCCGCACGCGAGGATAGCAGTGGCGGCGATGAAACGGGCTGCAAGGTTTGCTCGGACATGGTTTGGAAGGTGGGAAAATGGTGTCTGATATACCGAGGGACAGCCCAGCAGTCTTCTTGATCTACCCGGTGCTTTTTCTGGCTGCTCTGGGATATATCAGTGCCTTATTTGCAAGAGACATTTTGGAACGCTTCCTTTGCGTTGGCAGGGAGAAGATCCAGTTTATACGGACGGAAGGAACCCCGGGGCTGGTGCGCTTGTCCAGCGACGCAGACCTTGTCATGTTACTAAGGTATGTCCACGGTGCCGCTCCATAACGAATGTGTGCAGAGCATGCCTGCTGCCTGCCAGGCATATTGACGTGAGCTGATTTAATGACCCTGGTGGTTTCCCGCTTCAGCTCTCTGAAGAAATGTAATAAAGGATTCATGCTCTGGAAATATCAGTGTGAAGCTTCCCGAGAGCTGACTGTAAATCAGAATTTTTCAAAGCCTGTCCGTTCAGATCACCCTGAATCATATACTTCCTTTGTAATGGGAATTAAGGCGATACTCGTACAGGACTGTGAATGTTTATTAACAATTATCCTATCCCAAATTAAGGATTCTTTGCACAGATTTCCTCATCCTATCATTGCTTCTGTGGGGTTTTATTTGCTTCTTTTTAATTACAAAGTGCTGTATTTGCACAACTTGACTTCAGTTGCTTCTGGACACAAGAGACTTTTAAAAATCAATTTTTTAAAAAAAGATGTGGTACAGGATAAGGAGTGAGAAGTAGCTGTGAAAGGGAAGACTGAAGGTACAGGCAATGTCAAAAGCAAAGTGAAAGGAAAGTAACATGCCTGCAAAAGAGCACCTAAGTAATTAGGCGCAATGACCCATTATGCACGGCGGCAGCTACTCCGCGCTGCCGCCATGCCGTTGCGGCGGGGTAAAAAGCCCCGCCATCCCCCGTGTACACACAGGGGTGGAGCTCCACCAGCTGTGCTGGCACGCAACGTGGGGCCGGGAGTGCAGGTAAGCAGTGATAGCGGCTGGGGGGGGATGGGGGCAGGGGGACCCCACTGCAGGATGGTGGGGAGCAGCTTGGTGCTCTCCCACCATGGTGGGGTTGGGGGGTCGCCTCTGTCGGCTCTGCGGAGCTGCGGAGCCGGCAGAGGTGAGAGGTGTCCCTGCAGGGACGCCGTAGGTCGGGGAGGAGCTGGGCTGAAAGTCCAACTCCTCCGATTATGCACGGGGCTCGGGCAGCCTGGCCCTTGCCTGTGCCCTTGGGAGTCAGAAGAACCCAAGTTTCATTAACGCGGGTCTTCCAAGGGCCTGGGCCGGGACACGCCTGCTCTGGCTGCGGCGGTGTGCATTATCAGGGATTTTCCCCAATGCCCTGCCACTGCCAGCGCAGGAGTTCTGGCCCGTGCATAATGGGTCAGTGGGAGGCATTAATAGTGGAAGGAAAAGGAAATATGCTAGATTAGGATAAGGAATGAGCTGCAAGAACATAAAGGTATACTCTTTATGGAGTGGGGTGGAGTAGAGTTCCTCTTCCACCAATCAAATGTTTCGAAGAAATGTGAACATGTGGATTCTGCAGAAGGAGGTGGCATGGCTCAGTGAATGAGCAACTGCTTGGCATAAAGAAGGTCCTCAGCATCTCCAGTTAAACAGACATGGTAATAGATGATATTAAAGAGAGCTATTGCTAGTCAAAATAGACAATACTGACCTAGATGGACTGAAGGTCTCATTCAGTCCAAGACAGCCTCAAGTATGTTCTTCGAACAGATGTTACCAAATAACTAGGACCATGCTGCTTGTGAGTCTTGTTTGCAAAATCCACAGGTGTTTCACTTCAAAAGTTAAGTTGATGCCCCAACTTTTGTATTTAAGATCACAATACAAAAAAATTAATTAAACAAAAAAAGCTTAAACATGCCAAAAGGTAAGTTTGTGGATATTCCCCTAATGAGGAAATGTCTTATGTGAGAAACAGTAGAGTTGTGTTCATGAACTTGAAAATGGAAATGTTTCTTGTGGGGAGTGACTGAGGGCCAAAGGCAGGGGAAGGCATATAATCATTTCTTTGCCCAGGTTCTCTCTCTTCGAGCCCTTCTGCTCCTACTGCCACATTCATAACTTTCAGGAATGAGTTTACAAACCTTTAAAAGAAAGCGATGTGCCTTTGGACACCCAGGCTAGCCTGCTCTCATCAGATCTCAGCAGCCCTGGACTTCCTCCAAAGACGAGCTAGAGCTGACCATGTTTAGCTTCTGAGTAGGGGTGAGCGCTTCGGTGCAGTTCGGCTGCCGCGGCGATCAGCGAAGCCTGAGGTGGTCAGCACCGCGACGCAGAGAGGAGGGGTAGTGCTGGCATACCAGCGCCATCTGCACGCAGGTGCAGTGCTTTGCGCCTGCGTGCGGCGGCCAACCGGTACGCCACTGTCACCCCTCCGCGCTGCGGCACTGGCTGCCTCAGGCTTCAGTGATCACCGAGGTGGCCGAACCGCACCAAAGCGCTCACCCCTACTCAGAAGCTAAACAGGGTCAGCTCTAGCTCGTCTTTGGAGGAAGTCCAGGGCTGCTGTGCAGAGGCAGGCGGTGGCAAACCACCTCTGAACGTCTCTTGCCCTGAAAATCCCACCGGGAATAGCTACACGCCCACTGTTCCGCGATGACACTCTCCACCACCAACGTGGTGATAGAGGACGTTACTTTAAAAAGCTCGGTGACCTTTCAAAGAAGCCGTGCCTGCCTCTCTCACCCTGTCCTTTCCCCCCCACTTCTAGTTTATTTGAAGAGGAAATCATGTCCTACGTGCCGCCGCATGCCTTACTTCATCCCAGCTATTGCCAATCCCCACGAGGCTCTCCCGTATCCTCGCCCCAGAACTCTCCAGGTAAGCCTCCCGGAAGTTTTCCTTTTGGGAATGTATTATTAACCTGAAGGTTTCCTTTTCTCCTTAAGAAGACACTCAGCAGCCTTTGTTCTTCCCTCACCTTGCATGCCCCCCCTCCTGTGGTCTAGCGTTTAACCCTCTCAGGTCTGGAGCCTGAAGCGGCTGCCGTGAGATTGTGAATTTTCTATCCGAATTTCGTTTCACGAAAGAATTCCGTTCATATGCCATGAAAATTCTTCCAGGCAGTGGGGCTTTGCTCCACCCAGTGACAGGATGATTGGGATAGTGCTCACCCCCGCTGCTTAGGGTTGCCAACCTCCAGGTAGCAGATTGAGATCTCCTAGGTCTACAACTGATCTCAAGACGACAGAAATCGGTTCTGAAGAAAATGGCCACTTTGGAAGATGGCCTCTATAGCGTTGTACCCTACGGAAGTCACTCCCCTCCCTAAAATCTATGGGTATTTCTCAACCCAGAGAGAACAACCGTTCTAATGCTGGAGGAACACAACAGTAAGAACATTTGTTGTCTCTGATTTGTTGAAAGAGAAGAGTGCAGGAATTGAATCCCTTGGTTCTTTCTACTTTACCTCTATTTATAGCAGCCATTCTCATCTTTTTTACCATTGAGAAATGCCTGGAACATACTTCACGCTTCAAGAAACCTCAGAAGTGGTGCAATCATGCAGAATATTGAGCATGTAGTGGAGAGACCAAGAGAAACTTCTGTCTCTTCCAGAAGACTAGAACTCAAGGGCGTCTGATGAAACTGATGGGCAGTATGTTCAGGACAGAAAATAGGGAATAGAGTGATTAAAATGGGGAATTTGCTGCCAGAGGATGTGATGAATAAACAGCTTTAAAAGGGAACTAGATAGATCAATTAAGGATAAATCTGTCAATGGCTACTAGCCGTGGTGACTGAGAGGAACTTCCACCTTCAGAGGCACTAAGCCTCTGAATCCCAGAGCCAGGAGACAACATCTGGGGAAGGCCTCAGCCTCTCTGCCCTTTTGGCCACTGTGTGAGACAGGAGGCTGGACTGGATGGACCACTGGTCTGATGCAGCAGGGCTCTTCTGATGTTCTTATTCCTTCCATCTGATAGGCACTTTCACACATGCTGAATAGCAGTCTCAATCCACTTCATCAACTGCTCACAAGTGGATTTTGCCATTTCACACAGCAAAATCCAACTGCAAAGTACATTGAAAGTGGATTGAAACTGTGTTATTCAGCATGAATGAAAGTGCTCATATTGTTTTGGGGCATGGTAGCCCCTGGCAATTTGATAAGGCATCTTATGTGAGCAGGTGATACATTTCCGTCGGGACTTGGTGTGGCTAGCTTAATTTTGCCAAAGAGCCACTAAGCAAGAAGCCATCTTTCATTAGTTTATTCCTGTGGAATATTCCTGTGAAGCAAATGAAGGTGAATACGTCAGCCTAAAATCTCAAGCTGCCTAAGTTGCATTTGCAGTTGTCCTAAAGATCTGTATGCATCAAGGGTATGTTTTGTTACAAAGTTCAAAGTCAGTGGGATTCCACTAGTGGAAGGCTCCTCAAGGCAGAAGAAGATCCCTTTGGGTGGGAGAAGGCCACAGACGTAATTGAGTGGAGAGGCAGAATATAGCCTAAGCCAGGGGTAGGCAAACTGTGGCCCTCCAGATGTCCATGGACTACAATTCCCATGAGCCCCTGCCAGCTGGCAGGGGCTCATGGGAATTGTAGTCCATGGACATCTGGAGGGCCACAGTTTGCCTACCCCTGGCCTAGTGTTTTGAACACTGATCTCTTTGGGCAGTGCTCTCTCCCTAATCAGGCCGTTTTGTTTTGAAGGGCATGAATACTGATGAAACTGCTTGTTATCTGTCCTAAACCACACACACATCTCAGTTTGGAACACGGCCTATAATTTACTCATAATGACCTTGCCACGCTGCTGTCGTTCTCCAGTCAGACATAATTGCTGTAATTGCCTGGAAGAATCTCGATTTGCAACGAGAACTTGTCACATGCCAAGAGGACAATCTAACGTCAGTTCATGAAACGTGCGACAATACGTTCCAGAAATCAGTTGCCGTGCTACATCTTAAAGTCGGGGCTTGTATGAGAACAAGAAAAGAGGGGTGGGGGGAATGACAAAAAAACTAAAAATAGGGGACCTTTGTATATTTCACAAATATACAACCACAGAAATAGAGTGTGAGGGGAAGGCTCTTAAACAGCAAGTGTCTTAATTTGAATATTATGACGCAGTTTACTAATTTGCCACCATTTACTTTCCCCTTATATCTGTACGCTTATGATCCTTGTTCCATTTAATTTGAGGAAGAACACATGCACTCGAAAGCTCATGCCTTGAATAAATCATGGTTGGTCTTAAAGGTGCTGTTGGACTCAATTTTTGTTGTATTGTTATCCAGCTTGGTTAAGTGCAAGCATGTGGTGTGGGAAAATGCAATGGCTGCGTGCCTTGCATGTCATTGGGAAGGGTCCGTGTCTTTACGGTACGTCTTGCGAAATCTGTGGCAACAGCAATCATAAGATCTAGGAAACTCTTTCCCACATGGATCTTCCCTGCCGACAGTGAGATTGTGATACGCTCCCTGTGACGTCATCTAGTTAGTGTTCAGCGATATCAGTTTGGTGTAGTGGTTAGGAGTGCGGACTTCTAATCTGGCATGCCAGGTTCGATTCTGCACTCCCCCACATGCAGCCAGCTGGGTGACCTTGGGCTCGCCACGGCACTGATGAAACTGTTCAGACCGGGCAGTGATATCAGGGCTCTCTCAGCCTCACCCACCCCACAGGGTGTCTGTTGTGGGGAGAGGAATGGGAAGGCGACTGTAAGCTGCTTTGAGACTCCTTCGGGTAGGGAAAAGTGGCATATAAGAACCAACTCTTCTTCTTCTTCTTCATCGTTGCTTTGAAGCTCATTCGAATAGCCTGGGGCCTTCCCAGGATGCCTTGCTGGTGTCTTACACTCCCCCAGTGTTGGAAAGGTGGGAGATAATGACCTGCTTAGGAGAGTTGAGAGTGGTTTGTCAGAGGGGGTGGGTTGTTTGTGGGGAATATCCATTCAGCCCATATTTTTGCCTCTGGCAAACAAATTCGGTCAGGTTCAGCAGCAATTTAGGAACTGGTTGACCAGAGGAGACAAAGGGACACAGGAAATGGGTGTAAAACCAAGAGCTTGAAGAGTCGCCAGGCCTCTCTCAAGTCACTTTAAGCACTCTTGAGATTAATTTCTGACTTCCGCTTTGACTTCAGCTCAGGGCTGCCGAAGACCCCCAAGTCAGAGTGGGGTATCCCCACCCCACCCCCTGCTTACGTTGCCCACCACCTTTCTGAGTGGCAGTAAGGGGGGATTTAAAAATTCAATGCTGGCTGCAGCATCATGTAACTTCCGGTAAAAAATAAAGGAGTAACCAAGAGGATCTCTAGGAAACACCCAAGCTATATGGTTTCCAAACTCTGTGATTTACCATGGAGTTTCTGACCATTTGCCAAAAACCTTGGTAACTTAAACAGGAAGTGACATGCCACCTTAGCCGGTGTTGTGTACTCCTGTACCCCTCCTCACAATTCTCCTGTTTCCTATTTCAGCTTTGATCCAGCTTTGGCCTTCTTCTGTTCTTGCTGTTGAGTTCCTTTAGGCCTGTGTTGGTGTGTCCCTTTTTAACCCTAGCAAATAAAAATAAAGATGGCTGCGCAGGTCTGGCCGCTGTCAGATCAGTTCATGCCGTTCTTTGTACTTCCTCTCCTTTCTGTTCTTTTCCCCACATCTCTCTCTCGATATTTGTTCTGACATTTGAGCTTTGGACGCACGCCCATGTTATTAACGTACTTACAAAGGGACTTGTTAAGAGCTGAGGTATCATTTTGGGATACGGGGTGGTTTCATCTCCTTGGATTTGATAACCTATTTTGGAAGAGTGAGAAATTCAAGAGGCAGCACCATTCATAGGCTGTGAAAGGAAGGAAACAGCAAGATGCTGGAAAAAGTTAACAGAGTTTGCAACCCCTGAAGAACAGAGTTTGCAACCCGTGAAGAAAGACAGAATTAAAATAGGAAGTGAGTGTACCCAGGCTTCCTCTCAAGATAGCACTTGTGGTTTGGTTACCTGCTTTGCTTACCCAGTGGCAGCAAGCAGATGCATATGGGGAAATGTGGCTTTCCTGCAGACAGAGCTGAGAGAGCCCCCACTTTCCAAACCGAGCACAGGTTTGGTTATGTGTCATACAGGCACGAAGATGAAAGCAGATTTCTGAGAGCTCAAGCAGCAATTAAGTTCACAGTTGACTCACAGATTAAACTGGATGTACATTTTTTTTTAAATGGCAGGCATACTATATTTTTCAACAAAACAAAATCAGAGTCCAGTGGCATCTTGAAGACCCACAAAGATTTATTCAGAGTGTCTCTGAACACCTTGTGCGTGATGTTCATATGTTTTCAGTGACCGGCACTCAAGGGTTCTGCATTCAGATGTACATTTTCTGTGTCGATCATTGCTCATGTAAAGGCAATTAGTGTTTGAATTCATTGCACACCGCTTCCATTTTCCTTTATAATGGGTAAAATAAGATGCTGTTTTTAGCTGAGCTTAAAGGTTTGTGCGATTTCTTTTTAATGACGAAGTGTTCCCTCCTGCTTCCTGTCACTCTGGAAGCTTTCTATTTGAAGCCACCCACAGATTATGGGAAGGGTGGGTTGGCATCACTCCGTTTAAATTTTGTTTTTTTAAACCCTGGATTCTGCCAATGCATTTTGGATTTATAAACTAGAGGGCACATCTAGGAGCTCAAAGCCTGTAAGGACAGCCTAACAGCTCGGACCAGCCTGATCAAATGGGAGCTGGGAAGCAGTGTGGGCCATGGTTATTATTTGGATGGCCAACCTCCAAGGAAGACAGGGGTTGCTGTGCAGAGGAAAGCAATGGCTAAAACCACCTCTGCTCATCTCTTGTAAAGGTAAAGGTATCCCCTGTGCAAGCACCGAGTCATGTCTGACCCTTGGGGTGACGCCCTCTAGCGTTTACATGGCAGACTCAATACGGGGTGGTTTGCCATTCCTTTCCCCAGTCATTATCAGTTTACCCCCCAGCAAGCTGGATACTCATTTCACTGACCTCGAAAGGATGGAAGGCTGAGTCAACCTTGAGCCTGCTGCTGGGATTGAACTCCCAGCCTCATGGGCAGAGCTTTCAGACTGCATGTCTGCTGCCTTAACACTCTGCGCCACAAGCCCTAATAACTCTGGCTAGTCCAAAACCGCTTAAGCTTGGAAGCTAAGCAAGGTCAGCCATGGTTAGTCCTTGGATGGGAGGCTGCTATGGAGTTGCTATGCAGAGGCAGGCAATGGTAAAACCACCCCTGCTGATCTCTTGCCTTGAGACCCCCATCCCAGGGTCATCATGAGTCAATTGTGCCTTGACGGCACACAATTATTAATTAAGCATTTAAGCTGTAACTAAATCTCTGTTATGAGCCTCTTGTGGCGCAGAGTGGTAAGGCAGCTGCCTGAAAGCTTTGCTCATGAGGTTGGGAGTTCGATCCCAGCAGCCGGCTCAAGGTTGACTCAGCCTTCCATCCTTCCGAGGTCGGTAAAATGAGTACCCAGCTTGCTGCTGGGGGGTAAACGGTCATGACTGGGGAAGGCACTGGCAAACCACCCCATATTGAGTCTGCCATGAAAACGCTAGAGGGCGTCACCCCAAGGGTCAGACATGACCCGGTGCTTGCACAGGGGATACCTTTACCTTTTAAATCTCTGTTAAAATGATCTGGAATGTACACATTTGTTTAAGGACTCGCTGGGGTCACATCCTGGTCTAATCATCTTTGCAAGAATCCTGGTAACCTCTTGTGCCTTAATGGCATCAGCCAGTCTTCTAGTGGACGTGTTTTTTAATGGTTTTGTAGTGATGTTGCAAGTTGTGAGCCACTTCTAGCGGCTGTCACATGCATTTTCATTAAAAAGCAAATAGCCAGTATGCGCTGGGTGACCCACCGTAAATTGTCCAGGGTCCCACCAGTGGGTCACAGTCTGATTACCCCCCCCCTTCACTCACTGTGGCTCACCATTTGTGCCCCTGAAGCCATTGTGCTTGGACTTCTTACTTGCCTGCAGGGACTCAGCGTGCCAACGCCCGCGCCCCGGCTCCATATAAAAGAGATTTCGAAGCCAAGCTGAGGAATTTCTACCGGAAGCTGGAAACGAAAGGATACGGGCAAGGCCCCGGGAAATTAAAGTAAGTAGAACCATCTTACAGACTTGAGCATTTCTTACAGATCAAACACAAGACTACGACCAACTTCCTCCCACCTTCGATCGCGGGGTCCTCAACACTTCACCTGTGAGTCAAAGCCCCCTTCAACAGCAGTCTTTTCTCTCTCTAGTGGCCCTAGGGGAAGGGTGGGGAGACATTTTCCTTGTGACACTACGTTCTCTACAGCAGGGGTAGTCAACCTGTGGTCCTCCAGATGTCCATGGGCTACAATTCCCATGAACCCCTGCCAGCAAACTCTGGCAGGGGCTCATGGGAATTGTAGTCCATGAACATCTGGAGAACCACAGGTTGACTACCCCTGCTCTACAGGGCCTAACCAGGAGCCCAGGAAAATGTTGTCCAAACAGACCAAATATTAAATTGCTGTTGTAAGATGAAAGAGGAGACAGTCGGTGGCCTGTGATAGTTATGTCCACCAGCCACCCCATTGGTCTCAATGTTGCAGGAAAAATAACAGTGAAGCCACCAATTGTGACTTGCTGGACTTCGATTTGTCTCACTGTGCAGATTAATTATCAGGAGAGACCATTTGCTGGAAGATGCCTTCAACCAAATCATGGGCTACTCAAGAAAGGATTTGCAAAGGAACAAACTGTACGTCACCTTCGTCGGGGAAGAAGGGTGAGTAGAGCACTTCCATTTCGGCTTTCTGCAGCTGCGCTCAGATATTTTAGCACAGTCTTTGTGGTCTAGAGCCCAAAGAGGAAGGATTACAGCCAGGAAATACCTCGTCTAAGCCTAGAACCTACAGCTGTTCAGAAACACCATTCCTCTTGCTTTATGGCTCGTGAACTCTTTATGCAAAGCGTTGGTTTGTTTGCTTGCGACTTGGGTTCCTTCCAAGCGTCTGAATCAGTAGAGGAAGAGCTGGCTTTCTGCGTGCCGCTGGGCACACCCTGCACCGAGAGCAATTAAAACATGGTTACTTCGAAAGGCTGGAGCTAATTTTAGCAGTTATTTGGGAAAGGGTGTTGAAAAACATCCAGAGATAGTTGTAACGAAGTTTAGGATTGGGAAAAGGCTGGCATGTCATACCAGTCCTGGAAATTTGGGGAACTTGTTGGGTAAATTAGAAATTAAGCCAGCCTAGCCTCTTGTGGCGCAGAGTGGTAAGGCAGCAGACATGCAGTCTGAAGCTCTGACCATAAGGCCGGGAGTTCAATCCCAGCAGCTGGCTCAAGGTTGACTCAGCCTTCCATCCTTCTGAGGTCAGTAAAATGAGTACCCAGCTTGCTGGGGGGGGGGGGGGGTTAAATGGTAATGACTGGGGAAGGCACTGGCAAGGCCACCCTGTATTGAGCCTGCCATGAAAACGCTAGAGGGCATCACCCCAAGGGTCAGACATGACGCAGTGCTTGCACAGGGGATACCTTTACCTTTTCCTTTAAGGGATTGATTCTGGTTACTCCCTCTTCTCCGAGGGTACTTCCTGACCCTCTTGGGGCAGCCACTTGCTTGTTTAATTCCCTCAACCTGTGCTTTGGCCTGTGCTTTTTATGCACGCATTCATCACAGAGCTTTTATAATGTTCACTGGCATCTCGGCCTGTGACATTCTTAACCTCAACTGCCATTCTTAACCCCAGCTGAGGTCTGCAACAGTTTCCCAAGCCAAGCTGAAAACCTGGCGGAGGGGTTGCCAATTCTCTTATTTCTGTCTTTGTTCTCCATTCCTGGTGGGAAGGTGGTATGGCCTGGCGCCTACTCTGGGAAGCTATGCAGGGTCAACCCTGGCTAGCCCTTGGATGGGAGACCTCCAGGGAGGGCTGCAGTGGCAGGCAATGGTAAACACCTCTGCTCTTCATTGGCCTTGAAAGTCGGTATTGACTTGAGTGGTATATAAATATAATAAATAAATTCCCACACTCTGCCTCCGAACTGCGCTCTAAAATCTCAAGGAATCCAATTGGTGGCCTCCATCTCCATAAGCATGAATACCATCAGTTCCTCCTAAGGAACTACGTCTTGCATTTTTAAAGGGAAGGGAAAAAATGCTTTCCAGTTGTTTCCAACTTAAGCGGTTACTCTGTGCCTTCCTTTTCTTTGGTTTGCCAACTCCAGGGTGGGAAGCACCTGGAGATTTGTGGGGAGAGGTTGGGGAAGGAAGCATTTGTAGAGGGCAGTGACCTCAGCAGGATAAAATGTCAACAAGACCACCCTCCCAAGCACCCCATTTCTCCATAGGAGTTGATCTCTATAATCTGTTGTAATTCTAGGAGATCTCCAGGCCGCACCTAGAGGTTGTCAAAGCTAGCATGTATCTGCTAGTTCTGTACTGAATCATGTTTTGGGGAAGAATGTAAGAACATAAGAGAAGCCATGTTGGATCAGGCCAGTGGGCCCTCCAGCTCAGCATTGTGTGTTACACAGTAGCCAAAGGGGTTTAGGGGAGGGTGGTATATAAATGTAATAGATGGATACATAAATTAGATAAAAACCAAACAGCCCAGGGGCCATCAGGAGAAGAAGACGAGTTGTGTTTTATACCTCTCTTCTCTCTACCCAAAGGAGTCGCAAAGCCTTCCTTTTGTCTCCCCACAACAGGGCACCCTGTGAGGTAGGTGGGGCTGAGAGAGCTCTGATAGGACTGCTCTGTGAGAACAGCACTATCAGGGTTATGACGAGCCCAAGGTCACCCAGCTGGCTGCATGTGGAGGAATGGGGAATCTGGCCTGGCTCGCCAGATTAGGAACTGCCATTCCTAACTACTATACCACTCTGGTTCCCATCAGTGGGGCCAGAACTCCAGAAGCCCTCCCACAGTTTCTCCCCAAGCACCAAGAATCACTTCCCCAGATGTATAGACATAGTTTAGATTGCATAGATTAGAACAGTGTTGTTCTGCCTTTTGACTGCGGAGGAGCTCCTGAAATACCTTTCAGGTTTCGAGGAGCCTCGGAACTGGGCTGGAAGTGTGGCTGTAATATCCATTACAGCTGGATATAGGGGAAGGACAAGGGAGCCCCTGGGAAGCTTTCGTGGAGCCCCAGGGCTCCAGGGAACTGTGGTTGGGAATTACTGGATTAGACAGACAGATAAATACATTTAATGAACATGAGAGAAGCCCTGTTGAATCAGACCAATGGCCCATCCAGTCCAACACTATGTCACACAGTGGCCAAACCAGGTGCTTTCAGAAGGTCCACCAGCAGGTCCAGAACTCCAGAAGCCCTCCCAATGGTGCTTCCCAAGCACCAAGAATACAGAGCATCATTGTTCCAGACTAATGAACACAAGAGAGACTCTGGTGGATCAGGCTAATCACCCATCCAGTCCAACAGTCTGTGGCCAAAGCCCAAGTGCCCACCAGAAGTCCTTGGCCATGGTGCTGACGCTGGCCCAGGAAACAGTTCCACCAAAGTTTTGGCCTGCCATGCAGCCAGTGATCCATAGGTTCATCTAACAGGGGTGGCCAAACTGTGGCTTTCCAGATGTCCATTGACTACAATCTCTATCTGGCAGGGGCTCATGGGAATTGTAGTCCATTGACATCTGGAGAGCCACAGTTTGGCCATCCCAATCTAGGAGGTAACGCACTAGTGCTGCTGCAGTTCCCCAGCATTTGTGCTTCTTTTGACCAGAAGATGCAGTTCTCTGCTTGGTTTAGATATATTTGTTATCGTTACAAGTGTCGTTTGAGTGGATTTGTGATTTTCAAGAGCATCTGTTGAATAGTCCCTCTGAGGTTACTGCCAATGAATACATCTCTTTTGTTTCTCCTGCCGCATTTCCACATAGATTTGTGTGAAGCGCTCCTAAGTTTAGTCTGACATGTTTTAACTTTACTGTCAATTGCTCTAGAGACCCTGGTGAACTGCGGAAGGGGGTGGGGAAATACATTAGGGCAGTGGTCCCCAACCCGAGTTCCCAACTAGGGCTGCCAAAGTTGAAAAAGTCTGACCTAGGGGAATGGGTAGGGTGCCAGACTGACCGGTCCTGTTGTCTCCCTGCAAGGTGCTTTGACGGTCTCTTTCGTCCTCCCTGTGGGAGGAGAGGGCTAGCAGCTTCTTCCCACAATCCTGCAGCATGGGTGGGCAGCTTCTCCTTATCCCCTGCAATTATACCTCATCTCCAGACTACAGGGATAAGTACCCTTGGAGAAAATGGACACTTTGGAGGGTGGGCTTGATGGCATTGTGGCCCACTAAGG